>NC_044044.1:30367523-30680138 GCF_901765095.1 Microcaecilia unicolor
CAAAATATGAATGCGCGGCACCCCTATGAGAAAAACTACACTGGCTCCCACTTAAAGAACGCATCACGTTCAAACTTTGTACCCTAGTCCACAAGATCATCCATGGAGACGCTCCAGCCTACATGTCAGACCTAATAGAACTACCACCCAGGAACGCAATAAAATCTTCTCGTACATTCCTCAATCTTCATCCTCCCAATTGTAAAGGTCTGAAATACAAATTGTTGCATGCGTCTACCTTTTCCTATATGGGCACGCAACTATGGAACGCACTACCACGCAACCTGAAAACGGTCCAGGAACTGGCCAATTTCCGTAAACTACTGAAAACGTATCTCTTCGAAAAGATATATCACAAAGATCAACACGTGTAACTACACAATCTTTAATATTGATAGGAATGTCTTATAACGTCTTTTGCTGTAATACCACCATGTACCCCAAACCCTCCATAAACCAAATGTATATTCTTTTCTATTTCCAGTATCCACGACGAATTGTAAGCCACATTGAGCCTGCAAAGAGGTGGGATACAAATGCAATAAATAAAATAATACCTTTTTTACTGGACTAATTTAGCTTTCATAGGCAATACCTTCTAAAGATCGGCGATTATTTGCACGCTTCTGATCTAAAGGTGGCGACATTGCCTTCGAAAGCTAATCAAACGTTTTCAAATCAGTGAATGATACATAGAGCGTACAAGTCTGATAAGGAGAATGCAGTACTGCTGTTGGCACAGAACAGGTGCTGTTACTCAGAGATTCAGGCTGGAGAAGTATTACATGGATGTTAGCAGGAGAGTGCAGTGTAAGCATTAGTACACTTGTGTTCTCTGTAACACGCTAGATTGACTGTGGCTGCATTTTCCTGCTCTCTACAGAGAACCCCTGTTACTGGTAAGCAACTTTGCTTTATCTTAGTAGTTGGAATACAGTTTTTCTTTTACTTGTTTCTAGACCGTGAGGGTCGGCTGCTTGTGACCCCCATCATGTTACAGTAAGTGGGAGGGGCTGGTGTGTTCTTCCAATATCATCCGCTCAGTTGAGATTTCTTCCACTTGGGGTAGATGGGCAGCTTATAGGAATTAGTGTGTTCAACACCAACTTCTTGGTCCCAAAATTGCCATTTCCATATTAATTCTGCACCCAATAAAACGTGATAGGTTGTGGAGACAAACTGTACGGCAGAAGTGACATGATCTTTTCCCTGGATATCTGTCCCTAAGATTTTGCAGTCTCTTCTGCAGCCCATGGCAGCTGGTGGGCCCTCAGCAAGGCTTGACCCTGTACAGTGTCCCTCTGGCCAGGGGTGTAGGGTGTGAAGAGGGCACAATGCAAGTACTATCTCACAAGTATTAGCACACACAGAGCAGGTCCCATATAAGACAGGGTGCTGCACAGATCTGACCACCTCCTCCCAAGGGACAGGGTCATAGACCTGGAGGAATGCTGCACAATGCAGAATTTGCTCAGAATTCCTGACCTCCAGCTGCCTCCCTCCCACCATGCACACTCACTGGCTTCAGCAGAGCATCAGGAGCAGCTTCCCAGTAGCACATTGATTTGTTTCCTGCTCTTCTGCTGCCTTGGACCCCAGCGGTTCCTGCTGCTTGGCTGTAGGAAGGCCCATGTGGCTCAAAGGAATGGTCAGGCTGGGACTGCAGAGGGACAGGAAGCAGCACACTGCTGCTGGACAGCTCCTCCTGTTGTGCTGAAGCCAGGGGGGGGCTCTAAAAAAGGTTGGATGAGGCATGTGAGGGGGGGGGGGGGGCTGGAAAAAAATGGATGCAGTGAATGAGAAGCCTGGAGCATGGGGAGGGAGGTTGGGAAAAAATGTGGCTGGTGTTTGCAGGGAGGAGGGCTGGAATAAATATGGATGGAGTGAGTTGGGGAGCTGGAAAAGGTGGTTGAGGTGTATGTGTGTATCATGGGAATGGGGTGGAGGTCTGTAGGAAGGTGCATGGGAAATGGCTGTGGAGATGGAGTGGGGTATTTGATGCCTATAGGGAGATGGCAGCTCTTAGAAGAATTCTGCACAAGAAAATTGCAAATAAAGTCTACAGACTTGCAAAAGTTTCAAATTTTTTTGCACAGAATTCCCCCTGGAGAAATGTGGCCCCGTAGCTCTGCAGTGGGGGGAAGCACTAGTCTCAGGAGAAGGAAGGTAAATTACAGTTGATTTCTCTGAAACACGCAAGATGCCCTATGTGGATGGGACATGAGGTCAGAGAGAGCAGCTAGAGAAAGTTGCCTTCCATTGCATCTCATTCTGAATGAAACCAGCTGAAACTCAATGAACCAGTAGCGCTGAATAACCCTAGGCTGAGAACCAGTCAACTCTCATCACTGCCCAAGACCTTGAATCAATTGATTCATTAAAGAGGAAAGGGAAAATTCTGAAACAAGGCAGGAATTGGGAAATGGCCATCCCAGTGAATGAGGTGCTGTAGGTGGAGAAGGGATAGAAGGAGACAGCCTGGGACTAGAGAGACTGTGTGAAACGTGACATGCTTAGACAATCACAAGCTGACTAGCTGAAATACTGAGGTAGGACAAGAGCAGAGCAAGACACTGCATGTGCTACAGTTTAGGTATATATTTGAAAGCCTTATGATTGTGTGATATGTCCTTGTATTTCGGGGGGGGGGGGGGGGGGGGGGAGGTATATGTCTATATCCTAATATTTGTATATATGCGGAGGGACAGGGAGCTGCGGTAAACCACTGTAAAAGAAAAAATATGGTCGTCTACTGTGGATGCGGAAGCAAAATGTTTTGCTGCCCCGCGGGAGTAGTAAGAAGCTTTGCTCCCGTGGTTAAAAAAAACAAACAACATTTGCAGTTACCGTTCCTGGTCTGGCATCTCCTTACCTGCCTTCCTCCCTCCCTCAGTAGCTCTACCTTATGGAGCCAGGCCAGTTAAGCCGACAATGATCCTCAGAGGCTTGCTCCAGGACTTTCTCTCTGCTGTTTAGCGAAACAGGAAATTGAATCAGAAGGTGGGAGGGAAAATGCTAGATTTCAGGGAGAATAGGAACACAGAAGGGAGATGCTGGACTTGTGGGGGGGGGGGGGGGGGGGGGGGGGGGCAAAGCAACACAGAGGAGTGATGCTGGACATAATAGGTGGAGGGGATAGGGATAGGCCTCTCTCTCTCTGGCCTAAAAATAAGCCCCTTTATAGACTTACCCCGATAGTACTTTTCACAAAAACTGTAACCCAATTAATTTACACAGACACACGCAGTACCTTCTACACAAATTGTGTTCTAAAGCGCTTTATAGGTACAGACGCATAACATCTTTCCAGTGTTGTACAGTAACTAAGTAAATGTAGTTACTGTACTTAAGTAAAAGTTTTGTTATTTTACTTGTAAAGAAGTACAGGATAACATTTGTTACTTTTACCAAAGTAATAATTTCACCAATTTTTACTACTTTTACTCAGTTACATTGGATGCTTGCAGTAAAAAGTAGAAGCGAAATGATAATGATGATTCTTCAGTAAACCAAATGAAATAGCAAAATTGGGAACAGGATTTTACTATTGCAAACCTGGTCACATAAACCATGGATCATCTCATCATAAATGTTGCTGTTCAGTGATTATAGCCTATGAGAACAGTGGAGTTGCCTGTGGTTGTTGACCTCGTTACTAGTCTCCAGCCAAACAGAACAGTGATCAGTTGGATCACTTTAAAGCGGAGATGAAGCTGAAGCTGGTAACAATTCTTGGTGAATAAGACATATGTCTATATCACAACAGACTGCTGGTCATCCCATAGAAACTATTACATTGGGGTGACTTTTTTTTTTGTTACATTTGTACCCCGCGCTTTCCCACTCATGGCAGGCTCAATGCGGCTTACATGGGGCAATGGAGGGTTAAGTGACTTGCCCAGAGTCACAAGGAGCTGCCTGTGCCTGAAGTGGGAATCGAACTCAGTTCCTCAGGACCAAAGTCCACCACCCTAACCACTAGGCCACTTTGTCCATTTGATTGAAAGAGTCATTAGAGAGGAAGCCTTAAGACTGAAGGGTTCCCACATATTTGATGTTCTTGTATCAGTTCTCAAAGATATTCAGAGTTTGTCATCAGACAAAAATTTTTTTAGAATGACAACAGACAATGATTCCAACTTTCTGAAAGCCTCCTTAGTAATTGGACAGCACGATGATGATAATGAAGATAAAGATGCAAGCGATGAGATGAGTTATACAGCACTGCTTCTAATGCAGATGATAATGATGATAAAGTATTTTTTGCTATACAGAAGTCAAGTGTTTCCGAGATTCCCTTGATCATAACCTGCAGACTCAGTCAGAAGACATCAGTAATATTGCAATGTGGTCTGGTTTGAAGGAACTTTTTTATCAGACTGAACAATCCATTTTCTACTAGTATAGTTGTTGAGCCTTTTTAGCTGTGCTGGATTAATGACTCACAAACACACTCACTTGAGTGACGGTCATTTTCCAAAAATCTATGGGCCCTGTTTACTAAGTTGCGCTAGAGCTTTTAGCTCGTGCTAAACACTAGAGACACCCACAGATTCCTATGGGCGTCTCTAGCGTGCACTAAAACGCTAGCGCGCCTATAGCACGGCTTAGTAAACAGGGACCTAGTTTTGCTAAAAGCAAAGTGGATCGAATTGTATTACAATAAAATTGTTGGGATAAAAACTTTAACAATAGTTGCATTCATTGTAGTTGTGGTACTTTTACTTTTTACTCAAAAAGAATTATATTAGGCAATAAGTTGTTTACTTTCACTTAAGTATATTTTTTTAATGTGTTTTTCACTGAACTTTTACTTAAGTATTAAAATATACACTTATTTTTACTTTTACTTAAGTACTTTGACCTGGTACTTTAAACAACATTGCACCTTTCACACAAACTGTATCCCAACAGATACAGCACCATTCTTACATATCATATGGGGGTCTAATTTTTTTTTTTTATGTGAGATGTGGAGGAGACAGGAGGCCTGGACCGAGGCGGCGGCGGAGAGAGACAGAAAACACAGAAGGGGAGAAAACCATCTCCTCAGTACTTCTCTATCTTTCTCTCCCACAGTCCTCTTATACACTTTCCCCCCTCTCTTTCTCCCTCCCCCCTTCTCGGTATCTCTCTCTCCCTCTCCTGAGAAATATCACTCTATCTCCATTTATTGATGGAAACACATCCTGCGGCTTGTGAAAAGCTGTCACACAACGGCAGTAAAGGCAACTGTGCAGAGAGGAGACTCCAGAAGGGCTCATTCACCACTCTCATTTGAGCTAAAGCACCGACTGGCAGGGGCTTCACAGAGACCCCCTCTCCATCCTTTCTGAGAGATAAGGGTGAGAGGGAAAGACAGGTGAGCTAAGGCTGAAACCTGAACTCTTTTCTCTACACTGCCTGCTTCTCTTTCTGTCTCTGTCTTGTTCCCTACTATCTGCTGCTCTCTCTGTCTGCTGCACTGTCTGTCTGACTCTGCTCCTCTCTCGCTGTCTTTCTGTCTAGGGTTCTTCTCTACCCCTGCTTCTCTCTAGTTCATAGTGGTTAGTGGTCGTGTTGAGGGGAAAGGGGAGAAGAAAGGTTTGTGTGTGAACAGGGGTCTCATTATTCCTCTTCTCCTGAGAGACAGTGTGGATGTGCGTGTGAGATAAGACCGGCTTCCTAGTTTCGCCGTCTCCTTTGCTGGAGAATCCTCAGTTTGTCCCCTGCTTGTGTCTGTGGCTTTCTGCAGCAAGAGAGATGAACACTTTCAGGTAAGGACAACCTTCCTTCTGTAACTCATCACCCCACCCACCCACCCACACTCACTGCCTGCACACAGGGGATGTCAAGGAGTGATAGATGTGGGGGTGGAGGGTGGTGCTGGGTGATGGACATTGAGGATGTTAGTGGGATGTCAGGGAATGACAGGTGGGTTGGGATGAACCCATGGGAGAGATGGCTATGGTGGTTACTGAGGGGTTTTTGGATGGGATGACGGAGAGGATGTTTTGGTGGGATAGGTATTACGGTGTGAGCACAAGCCATGAATGGAGGGGATGTAAGTGATGACAGTGTGGGCTGAATGCTGGGGGTATGTAAGAGAAATGGATAGAAAGAGCGTTGCAGTACCTTTAGGGGTGTCAGGAAGGGATGAGTGTTGTGTATGGAGGGGGCATGATCAACAGTGGTGATGATGTGTTGGGCAGTGATGAACACAGGAGTTGTTCAGATGGAATGGACATTTGAGGTGCTGGGGAGAGATGGACTATTGGGGTTCTAAGGAAAGATGGACACGGGGATTGTTCAGGTAGGATAGACTTTTTGGCTGCTGGGGAATGATGGACACAGATTGTTCAGATGGGATGAACATTTGGAGTGCTGGGGAGAGATGAACGGGGGGGGGGGGGTTGTTCAGGTTGGATGGACATTTGGAGGCCTGGGGAGAGATGGACAGAGGGATAGTTCAGGTGAGATGGACATTTGGAGGCCTGGGGAGAGATGGACAGAGAGATAGTTCAGGTGGGATGGACATTTGGTGGGGCTGGGGAGAGATGTACGGGGGGGGGGCTATTAAGGTGGGATGAACTTTTGGGGTTCTGGGGAGTGATGGACACGGGTTGTTCAGGTGGGATGGATATTTGGGATGCTGGGGAATGATGGGATGGACATTTGGTGTGCTGGAAAATGATGGACTTGGGGGGGGGGTTGTTCTGATGGGGTGGACATTTGGGGTGCTGGCAAATGATGGACAGAGGGGATCTCACAGCATGGCAGATATCAGGTGATCTCAGAGAGCAGTAAAGTGTACAGCTGGATACCATAGGTGAAGTTCGCAACACAGAGATGAACGTTGAGATGGTTCTAAGTAGTCCAGGAGTCAGTCTGCAAATAAGGATTTCTACATGCCTGTATGATCATCTGTGTCTAAAGCCAATGTGTGATATGCCTGTCCTTCCCTGCACATGTAGACATAGTTCTGCTAGTACATGCATGTCCTGTACTTGTTGCTGTAAGAGCATGCACGTGTGAATAAGTGAAAAGGCACACATGTTGCCCTTTGGTGTATAGAACTTATGCAGACGGTCGGAACATGCACACACATCTGAATAACCATGTACAACAGATTAAAGGCATTCCATGCAAACACCTGCAGATACATTACTACATGCCTCTATGTATCTGTGACTGTGTAGTTGTGTGTGTGAGTACTGAGTGCTTATGACACTGGTAGCGCATCTCTTCACAACAGCTCCCGTGCTCCATTCACAAGCGTCTATGTGTATATGTGACACTGGTAGCACATTTCTTCACAACGGCTCCCGTGCTCCATTCACAAGCGTCTATGTGTATATGTGACACTGGTAGCACATTTCTTCACAACGGCTCCCGTGCTCCATTCACAAGTGTTCCTACGTGTATTTGTGACACTGCTAGTGTCTCTCTTCATAAAGGCTCCCGTGCTCCATTCACAAGTGTGCCTGGATGTATATGTGACACTGCTAGCGTGTTTCTTCACAAAGACTCCCATGCTTCGTTCACAAGCATGCTGCATGTATATGTGACACTGGTGGCAAATCTCATCACAACAGCTCCTGTGCTCCATTCACAAGCGTGCTGCATGTATATGCGACACTGCTAGCGTGTTTCATCACAACGGCTCCCGTGCTCTATTCACAAGCGTGCTGCGTGTATATGCGACACTGCTACCGTGTTTCTTCACAACAGCTCCTGTGCTCCATTCACAAGCGTGCTATGTGTATATGCGACACTGCTAGTGTGTTTCTTCACAACAGCTCCTGTACTCCATTTACAAGTGTGCTGCGTGAATATGTGACACTGGTAGCAAATCTCTTCACAACGGCTCCTGTGCTCCATTTACAAGCGTGCTGCATGTATATGCGACACTGGTAGCAAATCTCTTCACAACAGCTCCTGTGCTCCACTTACAAGCATGCTGCATGTATATGCGACACTGCTAGCGTGTGTCTTCACAACGACTCCCGTGCTCCATTCACAAGCATGCTGCATGTATATGTGACACTGGTGGCAAATCTCATCACAACAGCTCCTGTGCTCCATTTACAAGCGTGCTGCATGTATATGCGACACTGCTAGCGTGTTTCATCACAACGGCTCCCGTGCTCTATTCACAAGCGTGCTGCGTGTATATGCGATACTGCTACCGTGTTTCTTCACAACGGCTCCTGTGCTCCATTCACAAGCGTGCTATGTGTATATGCGACACTGCTAGTGTGTTTCTTCACAACAGCTCCTGTACTCCATTTACAAGTGTGCTGCGTGTATATGCGATACTGCTAGCATGTTTCTTCACAACGGCTCCCGTGCTCCATTCAAAAGCATGCTGTGTGTATATGTGACACTGGTAGCAAAATCTGTTCACAACGGCTCCTGTGCTCCATTCACAAGCGTGCTGCGTGTATATGCGACACTGCTAGTGTGTTTCTTCACAACAGCTCCTGTGTTCCGTTCACAAGCATGCTGTGTGAATATGTGACACTGGTAGCAAATCTCTTCACAACGGTTCCTGTGCTCCATTCACAAGCGTGCTATGTGTATATGCAACACTGCTAGCGTGTTTCTTCACAACAGCTCCCGTGCTCCATTCACAAGCATGCTGTGTGTATATGTGACACTGGTAGCAAAATCTCTTCACAACGGCTCCTGTGCTCCATTCACAAGCGTGCTGCGTGTATATGCGACACTGCTAGAGTATTTCTTCACAACAGCTCCTGTGCGTCGTTCACAAGCATGCTGTGTGTATATGCGACACTGCTAGCATGTTTCTTCACAACGGCTCCCGTGCTCCATTCACAAGCTTGCTGCCTGTATATGCGACACTGCTAGCGTGTTTCTTCACAACGGCTCCCGTGCTCCATTCACAAGCGTGCTGTGTATATGACACTGTTAGCTAGGGTCTATTCACATGAATATGTAAAAGTGTCTACATGTTTGTGGGGAGATTTTGTATTCACTGGAAACATTTGTTTGGGTACCCTAGGCACCCACAGAGCAGAAAAGTAGATGGAGGACCCTAGCAATGTATGAGCCAGTGATTGACCCTCCCTCCTTTCCTTTTGGTTTAATCTCTGCATTACTCCATGGAGAGATGCCCTCACTCTGGAATTTTCTCTAGGGGAGGGGAAATGGGCATAAGAGTAAGGTTTAGCAGATTAGGCATCTTAAACAGAGATGAGTCCTGACTCCTAGCAGAGAAGTCCATTCCTTGCTTCTGATGTAGATAATATTCTGCCGCAAGAAAGACAGACGCAGAGAGGTAATAAAAGTTCATAAAACTGTATTATTACAATCAGTGGAGCAGTGACTGTGGGTTGGTTTGGTAGAAAGGGTGGAGCAGTGGCCATGAAACAGTTTGGTACAGAGGATGATGCATGACACGATTTGGTGCAATCAGTGAGCAATGACTGGGGGATGATTTGGTACAACCAGTGGAGTATTCTTCATTGCAGATTCAGCTGTCGTAGAGATATGATAACGCTGTACATTATTGAATTCTGAAGTTGGTTGTACCTTGCATTTCAAATGCAGCTTAAGATACAGGCAGAATGGAGACTGGAGTTTGTAACATACAAAGAAGCTGTATATGCGGAATGGAGGAATAGCCTAAGGGTTATTGCAGTGGACTGAGAACCTAGGGAGTTGGGTTTGATTCCCACTGTGGTTCTTTGTGACTCTAGGCAAGTCACTTAACCCTCCATTGCTTCAGGGGGAAAGAGACAGATTGTGAGCCCACTAGGGACAGAGAAAGTACCTGTATGTAACATAGAAAGGCAGCCTATCGAATGCATGACCCTTACCCTTACTGCCACTGTAATCTGTGGCCGTTTCTCCCCTCCCTGCCCCAGAGAACTAGATAACATTCCAGCATGAACGCATCCCTCCATGGGAACAACGTGGAGGCATCTTGAAAGCAAAGTGTCTTCATGCAGCAATGAAGAAATTAATCCCAAAACAGTGTTCTTACCCTTTTTGCTCTGTGGATCCCTTCGGTACTCAAACAGATGTTTCCACTGATTTGGTGAAGCAGTGACTGTGAGACAGTTTGGTACAGAGAATAGAGTAGTGACTGTAGAATGGATCGGTACAATCAGTGGAGCAGTAAAAATGGGATTTAATTTAATTTATAACCTGTCTTTTCACATAAAGTACAAGGCAGAATACACAAAGCATAGAAACATGAAGGGAGATAAAGACCATATGGCCTATTCAGTCTGCCCATCCATGCCATCAACTCTCCATACGCTTTATGACAAAGACCACTGACCATTTTAGTAGCCACCCTCTGGACCATCCTGTTTATACCTTTTTTTAAGGTACGGTCTCCAGAACTGTACACAATATTCTAAATGAGGTCTCACCAGAATCTTACACAAGGGCATTATTACCTCCTTTTTCCTACTGGCCATTCCTCTCCCTACTACTTAACATTTCTAAAGCGCTACTAGGGTTACGCAGCGCTGTACAGTTTAACATAGAAGGACAGTCCCTGCTCGAGGAGCTTATAATCTAAAGGACAAATGTACAGTCAGTCAAATAGGGGCAGTCAAATTGGGCAGTCTAGATTTCCTGAATAGAGGTATAAAGGTTAGGTGCCGAAGGTGACATTGAAGAGGTGGGCTTTGAGCAAGGATTTGAAGATGAGCAGGGAGGGGGCTTGGCGTAAGGGCTCAGGAAGTTTATTCCACGCATAGGGTGAGGCGAGGCAGAAAGGGCGGAGCCTGGAGTTGGCGGTGGTGGAGACCTTCTAGCTTTCGCCGTCACCTTTCTACCTGTTTGTCCGCCTTAAGATCATCACACCCAAGTCTTGCTCCTCTTTCATGCACAAATGTTCTTCACCCCCTAAACTGTACCGTTTCCTCAGATTTTTTTGCAGCCCAAGTGCATGACTTTGCATTTTTTAGCATTAAATCTTAGCTACCAAATTCTGGCCATTCTTCAAACTTCTCTAGGTCCTTCCTCATGTTATCCACATCATCATGGGTGTCTACCTCATTGCAGACTTTGGTATCATCCCCAAAGAGGGAAACCTACCAGATAGCACTTCAGCAGAAAGATAAATATAATTTAACTATTAAAACACGGGGAACCACTACAGTCTCGACAAAATTCTATCCCTTCTACACCCAGAGGAAAATCCATTGAGTGGTTTGAACTTCTCTTTTCTCTACAAGCTACCCAAAACCAATCCAACATTTGAGTCTCGCTTTGAGTAGCTTCCACAGGGGACAATCACACTACCTTGTTCCTGGATCACAGCCCAAACAAGGTACTTGCTGGGTCCTTTTCATTCCCTGCTGAGCAGATCAAACAGAATTGAAGCAGACCAAATCCCACTGTCAGTTCTTGTAGCATGCTCTGACACCCACAATTTAACAGCAGTACAATTTAGATTTAGCCACATATTAATTTCTTGTTAAGAAAGCCAAGGACACGTTAACTTAGAGGTGGGAAGCGTTTATATACCATAAACCAAAGATAAAATGATTTACCCCAAATAAAGTGCAGAGGCAGAAATTTACACAGAAATTCTTTATATGAATCATCTACAAATACAGACAGTTTAAACACAAGGTGACAAAAATACCAGTTCAATTTGGAGCCACAATGTAAACGGGGTGATTTTCAAATGCCCTTGCCTATGTGCAAGGTCTGACCTCATACCTATCTTTCAAAGGGAAATTCTACGTTTTAAAAACTGTCAAGGATACTCTGGAGAATCTGCTCGCGCTCTCTCTCTCTGGGTGAAATTTCACATGTAAACTTTAATGGACACTATTTAACCTTGCTCTCCTCTATCCCCATTGTACCTGAAACACATGTATCTATAATCGACTTTTATCACCTTGTATTTGTTTTCTACCAGACTAGGCGAATGCCTTTACGGTATTATGTAAGCCACATTGAGCCTGCAAATAGGTGGGAAAATGTGGGATACAAATGAGACAAATAAATAAATAAAATATATCACTTTCCTGGCCTTGCCTAATCAAGCAGCAAACAGCAAATTCAGAAAAAAATTCAACTTGAAATCACAATCAAAAAAAGATACATCAAGCCACAACACAAACATCACAATAAAACAATGGCATTCAAATATAGTAACTGCTCTGTAAGAATTAGGCCACCACCTTACCACAACTTCTACTGGCATTACCTCGAGGTTTCCTGCAACTCACACTCAAGTATGTCAGGACACCTCCAGATCTTCAAACCACTCTGACTTTGGGTAAGAAAAAGTCCCCCCAATATTCAATGCGTTTTAAGTGGGAAGGAGCACTTAAATCCCCCGATATTTAGTGGCACCAAAGCAAGCAGTGCCACTGAATACCACAACCAAAGACGCAGACCCAATATAGGTATCAACAGCAGTCACTTCAACAAACCAAAAAAATGATACCATTCATGAAAACTTAAAGCAGATAACTCACAATGAACAGGTCTTCCATAAAATAGCACTCATTTCAAATAATAACTTTATAAATAGGAGAAAAAAACACTTCAGAGACCTTACTGGTAGCATACTTCAATTTTTCAGTTTACCACAATGAAGGTCAAACCATTTTCAACATGTTGCAAAGTTTGCATTCATCAAGACACTAATATAAGTGAACTATTCATTGTGAAGATTCACCACAATGTAAAATCCAAATGGAGGGGACAATGAAACAAAAATTAACTCTTTAGTTCTTTTAAACGGCACGTAACACCCAACGGAGCTTCCGTTTCACTTCCAGCAACAGGGCTTCTTCAGAGGTTAAGCGCTTTTGCAATCCCGTTCATTTGGGAACAGTCTCACTTTCTCATTGTCCAAAATCTCTCTTCAACCCGCCCACCTCCTTCCCTCCCCAGCCCATGGCCAAAAAGCAGCCCCCCTCCCCCCCCCCAGACTGACTCCCCCACCCTCAACCTCCCAGCCATCCAGGTAGGCCCTCCTTGGGCCTACCTCTATCCCTGGTGGTCCAGTGGGGGCCATTGGGGGCAGAAGCGCAGGCCCCTTACTCCTGCCCCTAGCAGCTGCCTGGCAAAATGGCTCCTTGTGGTACTACAAGTACGAAGGGCCAGGGAGCTTGCCTGAATGGCCAGGGGGTCGGAAGCGAGGAGTTGTTCCGGGCTTTCTGGCCACAGGCTAGGGGAGAGAAGAAGAGGACTTCGTTGTGGCAGTGGGAGGGGGCTCAAATTTGTTTAAAAAAGTTATGTGGGTGCCGGCCCGATATTCGGCTGGGCCCGCATAAGCTCTGGCAGCCTGTTCCCACACATTTAGACCTCAATATTCAGTGCCGGTGTCCTGACATGGCCCGACACTGAATACTGGTGGCTAATTCACTCAGGGACAGTAAACTTTTAAAAAACACTGACCATCACCAGCTGAATGTCAGTCAGAATGTATTTGGGCTCATAAATGTTCTTTTCTTTTTCGGCTCCTTCCTTGTGGAATCCTTGCCCTAAAATTAGAATCTGCCTGATCCCAAAGACAGAAGTTTTCACCCTGGCCCATCAACCAAATGAATTTGCCACATTCAATTGCCCTCCTCTTCTGACTTTCTGTTCAGCTCAGCAACTGGAAGAGAGCCAAAGGAAACCATGTAGCACTGAAATCATCACCATTAGGAAAAAAGAAAAGTAGAAATTAATATCCTTTTTCTCTTGTTATGACAGCTGGTCTGGAGCACTGTGAGTGAGGTAACGGGGCATAGTTTGTGTGGGGCACTGACCCCAGGAAAGTGAGAAGAGCAATGGAATGGTTTGATACAATGTCTGCGATGATTCAGTGTAATGGGAAGCAGTGGTGATGGCAAAATGTGCTGCAATGGGTAGAGTAATGACTTATGATGGTTTGATAGAGTGACGGTAGAATGATTTTGGTGCAGTGGGTGGCTCAGTGACTGTAGGATGGTTTGATATAGTAACGGTAGAATGATTTGGTGCAGTGGGAGGATCGGTGACTGTAGAGTGGTTTGATAGAGTGACGGTAGAATGATTTGGTGCAGTGGGTGGATCGGTGACTGTATGGTGGTTTGATACAGTGACGGTAGAATGATTTGATAGAGTGACGGTAGAATGATTTGGTGCAGTAGGTGGATCAGTGACTGTAGGATGGTTTGATAGTGACGGTAGAATGATTTGGTGCAGTAGGTGGATCGTTGACTGTAGGATGGTTTGATACAGTGACGGTAGAATGATTTGATAGAGTGACGGTAGAATGATTTGGTGCAGTAGGTGGATCAGTGACTGTAGGATGGTTTGATAGTGACGGTAGAATGATTTGGTGCAGTGGGTGGATCGTTGACTGTAAGATAGTTTGATACAGTGACGGTAGAATGATTTGGTGCAGTGGGTCGATCGGTGATTGTATGGTGGTTTGATACAGTGACGGTAGAATGATTTAGTGCAGTGGGTGGATCGTTGGCTGTAGGATGGTTTGATACAGTGACGGTAGAATGATTTGGTGCAGTGGGTGGATCGGTAACTGCAGGATGGTTTGATACAGTGACGGTAGAATGATTTGATACAGTGATGGTAGAATGATTTGGTGCAGTAGGTGGATCGGTGACTGAAGGATGGTTTGATAGAGTGACGGTAGAATGATTTGGTGCAGTGGGTGGATCGGTGACTGTATGGTGGTTTGATACAGTGACGGTAGAATGATTTGATAGAGTGACGATAGAATGATTTGGTGCAGTAGGTGGATCAGTGACTGTAGGATGGTTTGATAGTGACGGTAGAATGATTTGGTGCAGTGG
Organism: Microcaecilia unicolor; assembly: GCF_901765095.1. Taxonomy (NCBI): domain Eukaryota; kingdom Metazoa; phylum Chordata; class Amphibia; order Gymnophiona; family Siphonopidae; genus Microcaecilia; species Microcaecilia unicolor. Next base: position 30,382,289 of record NC_044044.1, read on the forward strand.
GTGGATCGTTGACTGTAAGATGGTTTGATACAGTGACGGTAGAATGATTTGGTGCAGTGGGTGGATCGGTGATTGTATGGTGGTTTGATACAGTGACGGTAGAATGATTTGGTGCAGTGGGTGGATCGGTAACTGCAGGATGGTTTGATACAGTGACAGTAGAATGATTTGATACAGTGATGGTAGAATGATTTGGTGCAGTAGGTGGATCAGTGACTGTAGGATGGTTTGATACAGTGACGGTAGAATGATTTGGTGCAGTAGGTGGATCGTTGACTGTAGGATGGTTTGATACAGTGATGGTAGAATGATTTGGTGCAGTAGGTGGATCGTTGACTGTAGGATGGTTTGATAGTGACGGTAGAATGATTTGGTGCAGTAGGTGGATCGTTGACTGTAGGATGGTTTGATACAGTGATGGTAGAATGATTTGGTGCAGTGGGTGGATCGGTAACTGCAGGATGGTTTGATACAGTGACGGTAGAATGATTTGGTGCAGTGGGTGGATTGGTGACTGCAGGATGGTTTGATACACTGACGGTAGAATGATTTGGTGCAGTGGGTGGATCGGTAACTACAGGATGGTTTGATACAGTGACGGTAGAATGATTTGGTGCAGTGGGTGGATTGGTGACTGCAGGATGGTTTGATACAGTGACGGTAGAATGATTTGGTGCAGTGGGTGGATCGGTGATTGTATGGTGATTTGATACAGTGACGGTAGAATGATTTGGTGCAGTGGGTGGATCGGTGATTGTATGGTGGTTTCCTACAGTGACAGTAGAATGATTTGGTGCAGTGGGTGGATTGGTGGCTGTAGGGTGGTTTGATACAGTAACGGATGAAAGACTTTGGTGCAGTGGGTGGATTGGTAACTGCAGGATGGTTTGATACAGTGATGGTAGAATGATTTGGTGCAGTGGGTGGATCGGTGACTGTATGGTGGTTTGATACAGTGACGGTAGAATGATTTGGTGCAGTAGGTGGATCGTTGACTGTAGGATGGTTTGATACAGTGATGGTAGAATGATCTGGTGCAGTGGGTTGATCGGTGACTGTAGGATGGTTTGATAGAGTGACGGTGGAATGATTTGGTGCAGTGGGTGGATCGGTGACTGTATGGTGGTTTGATACAGTGACGGTAGAATGATTTGGTGCAGTAGGTGGATTGGTAACTGCAGGATGGTTTGATACAGTGACGGTAGAATGATCTGGTGCAGTGGGTGGATCGGTGACTGTATGGTGGTTTGATACAGTGACGGTAGAATGATTTGGTGCAATGGATGGAGCAGAGATGGTGAAATGGTTTGTTTCAGTGACTGTGCAATGATTTGGTGCAGTGGGTGGATCAGCAAGTCTAGGCTGGTTTGGTAAACTGACTGTGTTATCATTTGGTGCAATAGGCAGAATAGTGACCATGGGATGGTTAGGTACAGTGATTGTGGAATGATTTAGTGTAATGGGAGGAGCAATGATAGTGAGATAGTTTGGTGCAAAAGGTGGAGTAGTGTCCGTATGACGTTTTGGTATTTAGTAGAATATGGAAGAATATGGTGAGATCAGTCAGTGACCAGGGGATAATTTGGTGCAAATTCTTTGATGTGCCCACAGGCTGGTTGGGTGCAATCAGTAAAGCAGTGCTCATGGAATGACTTAGTGTGAGCAAGAGGGAAGAATGAAAAAAAGACATCAAAAGAGGAGAATCTGACACAGTAAAGCAGGAATGGGCCTGAATGCTGAGAGTTAAGAAGGAGACGGGATGCAATACTTTCCCTGGGTTTCTGCAGTATTTTGCTTCAAACACCAGGCTTTTGACTAAGCCTTTGATGCCACTGGCTGAGGTAAGGCGGAGTCTTCCCCAGAGGAGCTTATTAACCTCTCCCAGCATCTCTTTTCATGCTAGGAAGTGCCACACTATCTCTGTGTAGCTCTGTATTCCAGGGCTGAATTTCAAAGCTCCAGGTGTCTAAGGAATTTTCAAATAAACATGTTAAGCCTCTATGCATCCAATAATCGGGGGTGTTTTTGGGCAGTAATCAAGATTGGATGTGCTCTACTCATTTTAGGGCTTACTGTGTGTCACTGAAAGTGAACTCCTGTAGACATGTGCTTGTGTATTTCCATGTGTAAGTGTGTGCATGCATCTATCTGTACATGTATATGCATGTGTACCAATATGCAGGGTTCTCTCTCTCCCTGTCCACATTCCTCGCTCTTCCCTCCCCCATTGTTCATCTTTCCTGTCTTTCTACCCCTCTTCATTCTTTACTCTTTCCTCTCTCTCTCTCTCCCTCCCTCCCACTTTGCATCCCTCACTCCTCCATCTCTCCCTGTCTTACCCTCACCCCATCTCCTCCTGTTTTTCTCTCCCTCTCTGCATCCCTACCTCTCACTACTTTCTTTTCTCTTACCCTCTCATCTCTCCTCTTCCTTCTTGCCTGTCTCTCTCCTTCTTCCTTCCCTCTCTGCATCTCTCACTCCCCCCTTCTCATCTCTTACCCTCTCTCCATCACTCACTCTTTCCTGCTGTCTGTCCCCATCTCTGCATCCCTCACTCATCCTCCCCATCTCTCACTCTTCCCCCTCTCTCCTTCTTACTACTACTCATTTCTATAGCGCTGCACACATTATATGCAGGTACTTTCTCTGTCCCTAGAGGGTTCAAAATCTAAGTTTTTGTACCTGGGGCAATGGAGGGTTAAGTGACTTGTCCAAGGTCACAAGGAACTGCAGTGGGAACTGAACCCAGAGAGGGAGAGAATCTTCACAATTTTAGTGTGCCCTGCATCACTCACTCCTGCTTCTTGTCTCACACTCTCCTCCATCCCTCACTTCTTCTTCCCTTTCTCTGTTTCTCCCCTCACTTCTCCCATCTCTGTATTTCCTTCTCTCCTGCAAGAGCTCACAGCTTTCTTGCCCTCTCTTTCTTTCCTCTCCCCCATCTGTTTAATGCTTTTGTTCATAAGAAACTGAAAAACTGGAGAAAGGGAGGGAGCTGCAGTCTTATAGAACGGGTCTCTTGAAAAGATGCAGGCTTCACACAGGGCGCAGAAGGGATCCTATCTCTGTATTCGTATTAAATTATTTTCACTCTCAGCCCTCCCCCTATGCTGGAAGTGCCTTCCCCAGCCTGGTGATGGTGCCTCCACAGTTGGTGCTGGACAGACATGTCCATTCCTGATGTAGGTAAGGGAGAAACAGAGACTCTCTTTGCTACCCACTCAAAAGCATAACAAATAGCAGAATATAAATGTTATAAACTTAATAAGTGAAAGGTCCCCTGTGTACCTTTTGCTATTTCACCAAAAGTGAGATCCCTCAAAACAGCTCTACCAATGCACCTCACTCCTGCCCTACAGCACCTCCTACTATCCATGTAATGAGACCTCCAAGGCAGCTCTGTCAGTGCACCTCATTCCTGCCCTACAGCACCCCATTCTATTCCTAGGGTGGTGGGGAGTTCTGTCTGTTGAGGAGGGATTGTTAGGGAATAGAGAGGAGCGCCTTTTGTAGCACTTTCATGTTCCAGGGGTAAGGTAGGGTACTGAGCAGGGGAGGGCACAGATATCCGAGTCTTTGTCAGACAGGGATTTCTTCCCTCTGAGATGCGCCACAGAGATGCCATCCCTTTTGGCTGATTATTAGGTAGCTGAGCGCTAAATGGTATTGAATTCTGAAATCAATCACTGAGAAATTGAGGCCCATACAGTCTCTCAGTCACAAGACAACGTCTTACTTTCAGTGTCTCTGCTTACAGTATGTGTCCAAATCTCTAATCTTAGGCAACACAGGGGCACTGGGACTTCAATTCTGGGAAAGTGGGAGAGAGCGAACTCCCCTTTGGTCTCAGAAACCACTTTGTAAATATCTCAGAGGAGCAAAGAATTAACCAATCTAGTTACTTAAAGCTATTTAATAAAACTGGGAAAGGCAGAAAACGGCAAACTACAAGAGGGATATTACCCACTGCTCTGAGGAAGGTCAGGGCTGAGGTTAGATACCAGAAGGACACTGGTCACTGCACTGAGAGAGACCAAGGCCAAGATTAGATACCAAAAGGACACTGGTCACTGCACTGAGGGAGGCCAAGGATGAGGTTAGATATCAGAATTACACTGGTCCGTGCTCTGAGGGAGGCCAGGGTCAAGGTTGGATACCAGGATGACACCGGTTACTGTTCTGAGGGAGGCCAAGGCAAGATACCAGAAGGACACTGGTCACTGCTCTGAGAGAGGCCGGGGCTGAGATTAGATACCAGAAGGACACTGGTCACTGCACTGAGGGAGATTAGCTAGAGGTTAGATTCCAGAAGGACACTGGTCACTGCTCTGAGAGAGGCCAGGGCTGAGGTTAGATACCAGAAGGACACTGGTCACTGCACTGAGAGAGACCAAGGCCAAGATTAGATACCAAAAAGACACTGGTCACTGCACTGAGGGAGGCCAAGGATGAGGTTAGACACTAGAATTACACTGGTCTGTGCTCTGAGGGAGGCCAGGGTCAAGGTTGGATACCAGGATGACACCAGTTACTGTTCTGAGGGAGGCCAAGGCAAGATACCAGAAGGTCACTGGTCACTGCTCTGAGAAAGGTTAGGCCGAGGTTAGATACCAGAAGGACACTGGTCACTGCACTGAGAGAGACCAAGGCCAAGATTAGATACCAAAAGGACACTGGTCACTGCACTGAGGGAGGCCAAGGATGAGGTTAGATATCAGAATTACACTGGTCCGTGCTCTGAGGGAGGCCAGGGTCAAGGTTGGATACCAGGATGACACCGGTTACTGTTCTGAGGGAGGCCAAGGCAAGATACCAGAAGGACACTGGTCACTGCTCTGAGAGAGGCCGGGGCTGAGATTAGATACCAGAAGGACACTGGTCACTGCACTGAGGGAGATTAGCTAGAGGTTAGATTCCAGAAGGACACTGGTCACTGCTCTGAGAGAGGCCAGGGCTGAGGTTAGATACCAGAAGGACACTGGTCACTGCACTGAGAGAGACCAAGGCCAAGATTAGATACCAAAAAGACACTGGTCACTGCACTGAGGGAGGCCAAGGATGAGGTTAGACACTAGAATTACACTGGTCTGTGCTCTGAGGGAGGCCAGGGTCAAGGTTGGATACCAGGATGACACCAGTTACTGTTCTGAGGGAGGCCAAGGCAAGATACCAGAAGGTCACTGGTCACTGCTCTGAGAAAGGTTAGGCCGAGGTTAGATACCAGAAGACTGGTCACTGCTCTGAAGGAGGGTAGAGCTAAGGTCAGACAGCAAGCAGAAAGACCGTTGATCACAACTTAAAGCAAAGCCCAGTTTTTACATTATGAAGCTGATAAAGAGAGAGAGAGAGAGAGAGTGAAAAGGAAATGATGAAACTTGAGGATGGCATAAATGGCCCCCCAAGGACCACAGAAGTCAGCCTGGGATCGTACTGCCATCGATTACCCATAATATAACAACATCTTTCTTTCTTTATTAAAGAACGTTCCCATTCAGTGCAGCAGACACTGCAGACAAGAGAAGCAGCTTTGAAGGTGTGCTGCAAAAGAGGGGTGGGAGGGGGGAAGGGGTTTGGAGGTTTTTGGACAGTATTATAGAGAAAGGAGGGATGGGAGGAAAGAGCAGAATTATTCCTATAAATGAGTGACATTTCATAGGAAGGCGGCTCGTTTTCTTTCCCAGAGAGACAGAGGAACAGAGGCACTGAGACAGATTTCCACACTGCATTTTAAGTAAAAAAAATACACTGTTTGGTACTATCCCTGTTTGATACGAGGTATAATATTATTGCCATGACATAAAATTCAATAAAAACTCAATGTGCGGAGGAAAAAAAGATAGAGGGAGATCAGGGAGAAAGACAGAACGAAAGATGGAGAGGGGGAGAGAGAGACAGTGGAGTCAGACAGACATATAGAAAGAGGGAGGGAGGGAGGGAAGAAGAAGGATAAAGGAGGAGGCGAGAGAAATGCAGAGGAGGTTAGGTGCCTGTCTGTCCTGCAGTTTCTCTTCTTGCTGGGTAATGATTGCAGGAAAAACAGCCACAGAAACCTCAGAAACCCCCTTCCCAGTGTAAGCAGTCAGAAGAGTCTGCCATCTGCCCCTGAAAGTCCCCAAATCTCTGGTTCTGTCAACCCGCACTGTTCACATCCACAGGATGCTCCTACAGTTTCCCAGCCCCAGGGTAATAATCCACCCCACAGGATGACAGAGGAGGGTGGGAGAGGAGAAGGCACCCCCTTAATCTCTCCACTGCCTGCGGTTTTTCTCTCTGTCCCTCTTTCTCCTTTGCTCTGTGACAGGTGATTTATAGCAGGGGTGGGGGCTGCCACGCAGGGGGAGTGAGTACATGACCTGCATGAGAATTAGACAACCCATGGCTGTGGGTGGGGGGAATGGAGAGAGCAGGCATGTAGAGGGGGGAATGAGGATAGAGGACAGATGGAGGGGGGGGCAGCCTGGAGTAGAATAAGAGGTTATAATAGAAGCAGGGAAGGACCAGAAAAGAAACATGGAAGGAATGAGAAAAGACAGAGCAAGGTAAGAAAAGGAGAGAGGGACAGCAAAAGCCAGGAGTGAGGGTGGAAAAGACACACAAGGAAAATGAGAGGAAAAGAGATAGGGAAAGACAGAAAGTGAAAGAGCAGAAACAGAAAATATGAGACAGCATAAAAAGAGAACCAGACCGAGATCTATGAGTCTCTTTCATGTGTTCCTCACCCTGTCTCCCTCTCATTTCCGCTCTCTCCCTGCAGAAGGATGCGATTGCTAAGGTCCAGTCTATGAGATAAACTCTTTCCACACACACACGTTCTGGAGACCACCGCCTGTCCCTAACTTGTGCCAACCCACATGGACAGTGCCACAGACAGAGCCAAGCTTTTCACAGCCTCTGGTAGCAGCCTGAGAAAGACCAGCAGCCCCTTGGAGGACAACTAAGTGTGCACGGGACAGAGAAAGAAAGAGAGACAACTTAAAGATAGAGGAGCGTTCTCATGAAACCCCATCGCTGCCTCCTCCTCTTCCTTGCTTGGCTCTGTGGATGCTGCCAAGGCCCACCGCCTAAGGGAGAGATTGCACCAGAGAACAGGAAGGGGCTTTCCACCACTGACCCCATGCTAGATGTCAAGCCACGGTCCCTGCTGAGATCACGGAGGAGCTGGGTCTGGAATCAATTTTTTGTCATCGAGGAATATGCTGGACCAGAACCTGTTCTCATTGGCAGGGTAAGGGATTACCAATTTATTGCCCAACATTGATGGATTAGCCATGTGGTCTCATGCATCACATCCATCTCTATGCAAGGGGCCAAGGGAACTGGGAGTCTACAGAACATGGCCTTGGTAATAGACTGACCAAAGTATGAAACGTTCCATTTATAGGGCCTAGTGGGGTTCTGCAGCCAGGAGTAGCCTAATGGCTAAAGAAGTGGGTTGAGAACCAGGGAAGCCAAGGTTCAAATCACTTCACTCTTCATTACCTCAGGTACAAACTTAGATTGTAAGCCCTCCAGAGACAAGGAAATACCTACTGTACCCTAAATGTAACTCTCCTTCAGCCACTTCTGAAAAAGGCATGAACTAAATCCAAAATAGCTTCCCTCTTCTACACATAGAAGATGATGATAGATAAGGGTCACCACATCCATCTAGTATGTCTATTGTAGACACAGTACTGTACAGCTCACTCAATCTCAGGCATTAGCCCTCAGATCCTCCACCTAACAATCCTCTGTGCTTAGCCCAGGCTTTCTTAAAGCTACTTTGCTGGCCTCTCCCGCTTTCCTTGGAAGGCTGTTCTGCGTATCTATAACCCTTTCTGGAAAGTGATATTTCCTTGTATGTCACCGTCGTCTACCCTTTGAGACTTGTATCATGGCCGCTCGTTCTAGAACCTTTTCCCACTGGAAAATGCCTTTATATCTTTTGAGGTTTTTGCATGTCTCTGTAAAATCCCATCCAACCCCTGTCCTCTGAGGTACACATAGTTAGGTCCTTAAATCTCATTTCACAGGGCTTTTGCTGCAAATTCTGCACCATTTTCATAATCCTTCTTAGACTGTTTCTATGCAGAGTTGGTCTTGACCATGACCAAGAGAGTTATTCTGCTCCATCTCTATTTATTTGGATTTTAGATTTTGCTCACACCTTTTTCAGTAGTAGCTCAAGGTGAGGTATTTCCCTGTCCGTTGAAGGTTCACAATCTAAATTTTGTTAAATGACTTGCCCAAAATCACAAGGAGCAACAGTGGGATTTGAAATGGGCACCCTTGGATGTCAAAGCCAGTGCTCTAACCACTAGACTATTCCCCCAATCCTCCATCTCTATTGTCATAGAAACCCTAATCCTCATCTCACCCTCTCTCTCTTTTCTCTCCCTTTGTTTTTCTGGTTGCCAGCTGCATACCGATGCAGATCATGGTGAGGGGCGGGCCCGATACCTGCTGACAGGTGAGGGAGCGGGTACTGTGTTTGTCATCGATGAGAAGACAGGCAACATCCATGTGACCAAGACGCTGGACCGTGAGGAGAAGGCCCAGTACACTCTCTTGGCCCAGGCTGTGGACCGCCAGTCTAACCGTCCCCTGGAGCCCCCCTCAGAGTTCATCATTAAGGTGCAGGACATCAACGACAACCCACCAGTGTTTCTGCAAGGGCCGTACTATGCCACAGTGCCCGAGATGTCCCATGTTGGTGAGAGCTTCTGCTTACAATCACACGTTGGCCCTCATCATCCATCGCATATTCACCCTGCACTTTCCTGTATCTCTTCATCACACACTCCTACCGCCTCCCTATATTTCACCCATGGGATCTACCAAACGCACATCCTGTCAACTCCTGTACCTCATAATTGCAATTTCTCATTGCCCTGACAATTCTCCATCCATCAAAAAAACATTGTTTCTATGTATGGTCTTGTACAGGAATACATTCAGATTAGCCGTGATAAGTCAGCCATCTAAATTCATGACACATTAAGGGCATAATCCCATAAAATGTAAGCATCTGACTCAGTGTTCAAGCTAAGTGTCTAATCTGGGATTTTAGACATCTAACTCCACTTGGAAATATCATCCCATATTCCATTTGCAGAGTCTCATCTAACTGTTAGATATGAATCTGAATGCTGCTGAAAATGTGCTTCTGTATGCCTTTGTAGTGAACAGAGAGGAAACAGGATTGTGTGCTACACACTGGAAGTCATAGTCCAGTGCTAACTCTAGGTGTGCTGGTTAGCCATTGCTAATTCATATGTTTCAGCTGCACTGAGATAGCATTGCACCAGCACTGCTATTATACTGCAGTCACACTATTTTAACAATTGCAGTAGGACCACAAGAATACCACGTATTGTGATTTTAGTGCACAATAGGAGAGTTTTAAAAAGTGCATCACACTGCAGGCTGCCCCACACAAACCAAATGGCACTAACCTTGCCTAACCCTGTTTGCTTCTGTCTGGGCAACATGTTTGAATCTAAGGCTTCAATCAGTAGATTGCCATCCATTCTGAACTGTAATGGAGCTCTTGGGCCCCTGAAAAGGAAATACAGATATTTTGTTCCTCTATCTAGCTCCTGCTTCCCTATAATATTCCACTGACAAAAGCCCGAGCAGCTGGAATAAGTGCAGGGTACCAACAGGCATTCTTAGATACAAAACAAATGCCCTTTCATTCTGTGGATGCACGATCTGCTTTTGAACAATACCCCTGCCACATAATCCTATTACTTCAAACTGTACGAATTTTACCACTCCAGTTATAATTAAGTGTACTTCTACCCTTATCCTACTCTGTATTGCCCACTAGAAGCTGTAGTCCCATCCCTGGAGACTTATCAGCCTCATTGGGATTAATTCTTTCTATATGCTACTATATATTCGTCCCAGAGTTGTATTCTCTTTTCCGGAACCTTATCAGCTTCCTTGCACCTACTGTTATTCTATTTTCCACTCTGTATATTTTCCCGGAGTTGGTACTCTCCTCTTCGGAACCTGTAAGCCACATTGAGCCTACTGCTATGCGGGAAAATGTGGGATACAAATGTAATAAATAAACATTGGCATCAGTGACCTGTATCACAATGGTGCAAAGGCATATAAAGGACTGTATTTTTTATTTATTTTATTTTTGTTACATTTGTACCCCGCGCTTTCCCACTCATGGCAGGCTCAATGCGGCTTACATGGGGCAATGGAGGGTTAAGTGACTTGCCCAGAGTCACAAGGAGCTGCCTGTGCCTGAAGTGGGAATTGAACTCAGTTCCCCAGGACCAAAGTCCGCCACCCTAACCACTAGGCCACTCCTCCACTGTTCTTACCTCCAGCAGCACCATGAATGGTTGGGAAATGTGAATGTCTTATCTGTTGTGGGTGGGAACGAGAAGAGCCTAATGGAGATGGTTTATGTTGGAGACTGTGTAGGAAGGTCTAGTAGAGATGTAGGCGATTCTATGGTGGAGAATCTATAATAGAGAAGATAGAGGACCTATGATGAAGATGAGGCTTAATTTTATGGCTGCAACTATGGAGACGGATCCATGGCTATGATTTTACGATAGAGATGGTAGAAGTCCTGATGTTGTACAGTAGTGAAGACTGAAAAAAGAGAGGTGGTTTTGTGGTTGGAGATTCAGTGATGAAGGTGGTGGATGGACTATGATGGAGCCACTATAGAGATGGTAAAGATTTTATGATAGAGATGATAAAGGTCCTAAAACAGAAGTTGTATAGTATGGGAAAAGAAATGGGACTTAATATGCTGCCTATCTGTAGTTTTTCCAACTATATTCAAAGTGGTTTACATATTATATACAGGTACTTATTTTGTACCAGGGGTAATGGAGGGTTAAGTGACTTGCCCAGAGTCACAAGGAGCTGCAGTGGGAATTGAACCCAGTTCCCTAGGATCAAAGTCCACTGCACTAACCACTAGGCTACTCCTCCACTCCACTGTAGTGAGGACTGTAAAGAAAGATATGTTTCTGTGGTGGAGATTCAGCGATGGAGCCACTATAAATACATAAGAACATAAGTGTTGCCATACTGGGACAGACCGAAAGTCCATCAAGCCCAGTATCCTGTTTCCAACTGTGGCCAATTCAGGTTACAAGTACCTGGCAAGATCCCAGTACATTGCATTTTATGCTGCTTATCCCAGAAATAAGCAATGGATTTTCCCAAGTCCATCTTAATAATGGCTTATGGACTTTTCTTTTAGGAAATTATCCAAACCTATTTTAAACCCTGCTAAGCTAACTGCCACATTCTCTGGCAATGAATTCCAGAGCTTAATTACACATTGAGTGAAGAAATATTTTCTCTGTCATTTCCAAAATTTAAGTCCCAGCTTAAATCTTAGTTTTTTTTTGGGCTAGCGTTCGGGGTGTTACCTCAGGAAGCTACCCCAGGTGATTCGGTCCTGTGCACAGCGACAGGTGGTGTATAGTAGGTGTGGCTGTTTGTATCTATTGCTTGTATGAGTGATTTCTTTCCTATCCTTATGGTGCTCCTTTCATTTTATTGAGATTGCATTTGTTAGAGTTGTAAACCGCTTTAACCCTTTAGTGTCCAATGTTCCCATCAATCTGTTCCCATATGGCTTATTACGGGAACATTGGACACTAAAGGGTTTTAACCTGTGATTCAGTAATAACAATAGATCAAGACTTGAATAAACATACAGAGACGGTAAACATCATATGGTGGAGACGGTACAAGTCCTAAGACAGAAACGGAAGTTATTCCGTAGTGGAGTGTAATTCTGCGGTGAAGATCCAGCGATGGAGACAGCAGGTTAATGATGGAGTTTCTATAATGAAGACAGTGGAAGTGCAGTTGAGGGAATGCAGATGAATTTATGATGGAGATGGCAGTTGTTTTATGATGGTGTCTATGGTAAAGATAATGTTTTGCATGTCCACAATTTGCTGGGACATCATATTAAGAATGCCAATACCTGTCTTGTACCTCATCCACCACCATCAACAATAAATACATTTTAGGGATATGATTTGAGGTGGATTTTTCTTATGTACTTTTAAAGCAATAAAGGTAATCCCCTGGAATAATATCCATATCACAGACAATATCTTTTATTTTCCTCTTTCTCTCTGACAATGAAACTATACTTTCCTGCCTCTCTCTTCTCTCTCAGCAATATGCTGCTATGTGTAACTTGTTCTCTCTCTCTCTGCAATATACTGAGGCTGTGTGAAACTTCTGTCTCCTTTATCCCTTTTTTTTATTCTGCAGTTCACCTCTCTCCTTTCTCTTTACGTCTTTCTCTCTCTGTAGTACTCTAAAGCTGTGTACTTCTTTCATCCTCTCTCTCTCTCTACAGTACACCTAAAGTGTGTATGCTTTCCTCTCTACAGGACAGCTGAACTGTATGTAGCTGCCATGTGCTCCCATTTCCAGGGCTTTTTTGAGGGGGTACTGAGTACCGGCACCTTTTCCATTGTCTGCTAAAATTGACCCATGGTCCCCAAGTTTTAATGAAAGAGCTCAGACTCTACACACCAATTCTGCCTTACCATAGATTCTCTGACTGGTTGCAGGGGGCCTGGCTATTGTAAGATGAGTCCTTCAGTGATCACCCCACCCCTGAAGAGTAGCCTAACATTTGGCAACCTTTTTGCTAGAAAAAAACCCCGCACTGCCCATCTCTTTCTTTCCGGTGCTGTAGGTACTTCTGTTGTGCAGGTGACTGCACAGGATGCTGATGATCCCACCTACGGGAACAGCGCACGGCTTGTCTACACAGTGCTGGAGGGGCAACCCTTCTTTTCCGTGGATGCGCAGACAGGTAAGCCCTGTCCCTCTCTCACTTGTGAAGGCAGAAGGCTAGATAGAGGGCTTTTAATAGGGGTCTTTGCTGTTTGATGATTGCCCCAGTACACCCCTGTCACCACTTCCTTTCCCCAGCAATGGCATCCTTGTAAGGGGCAAACTGGGTGACCACCAAAGACTCCAGAACTTAGGGAGCTCAAAAATTTTGTAACGAATGTTATACTTCCCAAATTAATCAACCTTAAACCTCTTGGGAGCTCCAAATGACTCTCTTACTACTACTACTACTATTTAGCATTTCTATAGCGCTACAAGGCGTACGCAGCGCTGCACAAACATAGAAGAAAGACAGTCCCTGCTCAAAGAGCTTACAATCTAATAGACAAAAAATAAATAAAGTAAGCAAATCAAATCAATTAATGTGAACGGGAAGGAAGAGAGGAGGGTAGGTGGAGGCAAGTGGTTACAAGTGGTTACGAGTCAAAAGCAATGTTAAAGAGGTGGGTTTTCAGTCTAGATTTAAAGGTGGCCAAGGATGGGGCAAGATGTAGGGGCTCAGGAAGTTTATTCCAGGCGTAGGGTGCAGCGAGACAGAAGGCGCGAAGTCTGGAGTTGGCAGTAGTGGAGAAGGGAACAGATAAGAAGGATTTATCCATGGAGCGGAGTGCACGGGAAGGGGTGTAGGGATGGACGAGTGTGGAGAGATACTGGGGAGCAGCTCCAAAGCCCTTTAGTCTACCACTGCCCCTCTCTTGTTATATCTGTCTCTTCTTCTATTTATTTATTTATTTTATTGCATTTGTATCCCACATTTTCCCACCTATTTGCGGGCTCAGTGTGGCTTACAATACATTGTGAATGATGGAAATACAATGTGTTACAGTACGATTATGGGTTACATTATGAGGAGTTATGGGAAGACAAAGTCAAGTCATATACTGTATCTTGGTTATTACTTAGTACCTTTGTGGTTATTTATTTGTTTAACATATTAATAGTTCATATCATCTACAAAATCTAAGTGAATTGTAATAAAACATGCATAAAAATAAAGCACATAAAAGAAAAAAAAAAAGCAATACCCATCAATAATTATTTTCTTCTCCCAGGTGTAATCCGCACAGCCATTCCAAACATGGACCGGGAAACACAGGATGAGTACCTGGTGGTCATTCAGGCAAAGGACATGGGAGGCCATATGGGGGGTCTCTCCGGGACCACCACAGTGACTGTAACCCTCAGTGATGTCAACGACAATCCGCCAAAGTTCCCCCAGAGTAAGTGTAACCTTTTTACCTATCTCAGTCTCAGATTTGGGAACTTTCTAGGCCTGACAGCTTGCAAATGTGTTACCCAACTAATGTATGAAGTGATAGAAAGGAAAGAAATGCAAAGGACAGAGGCGGCAGTCCTGACTTGATTCCTCCTAGGAGTGAAGGAGTGGTAGGAGTGAAGAGGCTTACGGAGCACCCTAATTTGAAAGTCTGACACCACGGACCCTGATGAAGGATTCGAAACTTGGGACGAAGTCGGGCCGTGGAGGGTGTCTAACAGACTGTTGATTTAAAAAGATAAGTGCTCGATCCGTCGATTCAATATTTAGACGGCTTTATGTGTAAAATATTTTGAGCAGTAGCCATATTTTCACACACAATATTAAAATAAGGAGGTTTTTGCCCATGATGATTTAGGAGACCTCCCTAATATTGGTTTACCAATGACGGAGTGTTCTCTTAGAATATGAGGCTTTTTTTCCTCCGTTAAATAATTATCCAGTAACATCAGGAAAGTGCAAGGATATTTTGTGAAGTTTATACGAGTTGATTCCTCCTAGCTCATGTCTTCCACTCCCCAGGTCAGCCAAGGTGGAGGTAGTGTTCACAGACTTGTTTTCAGGGTTCAGGAAGGAGCTGTGCTACCCCCCCCCCCCCCCCCCACACACACACACACACACACGCACATACTGAGGATTCTCACTGCAATTGCTGGTTTAAAATGGAAGTTGAGGGGGGATATAAAAGGGAGGAAACCCCCAGATTGCTACTAATTAAGGCTTATAGCACCAGATCCTATTTAACTGAGCTTGACGCCCATAGGAATAGGAGGAAACGTCCAGCTCAGACACATAGAAAAGAGATACCAGAGACAATTCCCAGGTTTTCCGCTGTCCATTTCCCTCTGCTCATGTATTATATCTGGCCCAGTGGCAGGATCCAGAAGATTTTACTACTCCAACTGCTGTTTCTCCTCTTTCTCCAGGATTAGACAGTTTTTCCTGCTCATTCTCTGTTATTAAAGTCTTTGATTTTCTCTCTATGCCCTTTGGAAATGCACAGCTCTTCTGTCTTTGGATTTTGCACAGTAGAGGAGGAAATGCATTTCTGCTTCTAACCTGGATTCAGGAACTCACAGATTTTGCTGATCCAACTGCTATTTCTTCTCTTTCCCCAGGACTAGACACAGGTTTTCCTGCTCATTCTTTTGTGGGAAGTCTTTGATTTTCTCTCTTTGCTCTTTGAGAAATGTGCCTCTTCTCTCTCTGGATTTTGCACACTACAGGAGAAAACACATTTTTCTTTCTATTTCTCCAGTTTCATACTGAATGCAGTCTCTTGCCTCTTGGGGGTTTCCAGTTCAGGTTTTGTCTGCACGATTCTATTTCTAATTTATGGTCCCTTATCCTATATTTAGTGAGGGAACTATCTGTGTTAGGATTCTGTTTTGTATAGTTTTTCTGGAGAGATCTGTAGGCAGTTCGACTTGTTTTCTTCTACTTGTTTTCCAGTAGGAGGCGTACTGGTGTTCAAGGCTTTAGTGTAATATTTTTTCCTAGGTAACCCAGAAACATGAAGGCAGATAAAGACCATATGGCCTATCCAGTGTGCCCATCCATACCATCTACCATCTCTCCCAGGGAGGGAGGTAGGATTTTTTTTATTTTTGTTACATTTGTACCCCGCACTTTCCCACTCATGGCAGACTCAATGTGGCAGGCAATGGAGGGTTAAGTGACTTGCCCAGAGTCACAAGGAGCTGCCTGTGCCAGGAATCGAACTCAGTTCCTCAGTTCCCCAGGACCAAAGTCCACCACCCTAACCACTAGGCCACTCCTCCGCTCCACTCAATATTAATATCAGTATCAATATGATGCTTGTTAACTGCTAGTTCCCCATAATGAGTTCCATGCAGTGTACAAATAAATAAACATTATACAAAATAAAATACAAGAATACAACAAAATACATTATTAAAATACTCAATGTTTATTTTATTTATATATTTATTAGGATTTATTTACCACCTTTTTGAAGGAATTCACTCAAGATGATGTACAGTAAGAATAAATCAAACATAAGCAATTGACAATAACCGCAGTAAAATTATTCCGAGAACAATACAAAGTATGGCATAGTATACTACTTACAATGTCAACAAAATACATAATAAAACATTTTAATAGACAGTGTAGGGTATAAGCAAAGATGGAACATATCGATAAGGAAGAGAGTAAGAGGAGTTAGAAAATAAGGGGACTAATTTTTAAAACGTTGCACATGAGGTCAGAGAGATGGTTAAATATTATCTCAGCTAGGGTAGAAGTTGGATAAACATGTCCCACTGCAGTATGTGCAGCCCATGTCACTCCTTGTGTGTGTGAGTGAGACTAACAGGTTAGTTACTTCTTCCATTAAAGGCCTGGTTGAAGAACCAACCTTTCACCTGCTTCCTGAAGTGGAGATAGTTTTGTGTTAAGCGGAGCCTTTCAGGCAGTGCATTCCAGAGTGTGGAGGCTACTCCGGAGAAGGCTTGCTTGCAGATATCACATCGTGTAATGCCTTTTGGAGAGGGTATGGTTAGGCATACTCCTTGGGAGGACCTTAGTGGACAGTGTCCTTGGAGGTGTGTAGAGGGCCTTGTACTCAGGACCTTTTCCTTTAAGGGCCTTGAAGATCAGACATAGAGTTTTAAATTTAGCTGTGTGTTGGACTGGTAGCCAGTGACGTTTTTGCAAAGATGGTGTGATGTGATCATGTCGCTTGCAACCTTCTATGAGTCTTGCTGCAGCATTCTGAGTCAATTGGAGCTTGTGAAGACCCTTTGTAGTCAGACCAGTGTACAGTGTGTTAAAGTAATCCAGTCATGATATTATCATGGCATGCATTAACTGGGATAAGATTTGCCTTCTCAATGTAAGGAGACAAGCAGCGTAGCTGTCGTAAATAGTAGAAGCAGCTCTTGAAGGTTGCTTGGGCTTGGAGAATCAGAGTGTTGAATTTCACTGTACTCCAAGGTTCCTGACTTGTGATTTGAGGGGGAGTTCGTACTTCACCAAAAAAAAGAGTTTGATGTCAGGTATGTGTCCACTTGTGTTAGGGACCCAGAGAAGCTCAATTTTATTTGGGTTCAGGCAAAGTTTATTGTGTTTAGCCATTCTTGAATTGATGTTAGACAGGTAATCAGTTTATTCAGGGCTGTAGGTAAGTCAGATTCAATGAGTATGAGTAGCTGCACATCATCCGCATAGATGTAGAACTGAGTGTCCACTGACCGAATCAGCTCAGCTAGTGGCTTAAGGTAGATACTGAACAGAATAAGTGACAGTATTGATCCTTGTGGTACCCCCAGAGGTCAGTGCCCATGGTGGCGATGAGGTGCTGCCAAACATGATGGACTGTTGCCTGTCTGATAGATAGGACTGAACTAAGCAAGTACTGTTCCATTGATACCTGTTTCTGCCAGTCGTGCTAGCATGATATCATGATCCACAGTATCAAAAGCTGCTGAGAAATCAAGCAGTACTAACACCGAGGCAAATCCCCTGTATCGGTTTCTGTGAAGATCATCTAGTAGGGATACAAGGACTGTTTCTGTTCCATAACTAGGTCTGAATCCAGACTGACATGGATCTAGCCAGATTTTCTCTTCTAGCCAACCACTGAGTTGAACACAGACTGTTTTTTTTCTATAAGTTTTCCTAGAAATGAGATGCTGGATACTGGCCGCTAACTTTCAAGTTTGCCCTGGCCAAGGTTGTTTTTCTTTAGCAAAGAGGGAGTACCACTGCTCTTTTTAATGCTGTTGGTAGTTGCCCATTAGAAAGAGAAGAGTTCATGATTTTGCGGTGCCTCCTATGAAACCCAAACTTGCCTGCTGCACTATTTTTGATGGGTAGAGGTTGAGGGAGCAGATAGCTGGTCAAAGGTCTCTTAGGATTTTGTCAAGGCTCTCCTCTGTTATTGGGTTAAAAGTGTTCCATATGTCTGTGTCAGGAGGGGGCGAGTTTGTGCACTCCTGGTTAGCTGACTGGGTGTACTATGCAAAAAAATAAAGAATGTCAACATTAAGAAAGCAACAAAAAGGAAAACTAATATAAATATTACTTATCAAATAGAAAAGTTTTAATCTTTTTGCAAAATAAGTAGTTATTTTCCGTCCAGATAAGAAAAGGAAAAGAATTCCAAACTGAAGCACCAAATGCCGAAAATATAATCTTAGCCACTCTATGGAAATGTATATTTCTAATAGATGGTGGATGGAGAATGAGCTTATCACGCAGTCGAGAGGAAAATCTGCCTACCAGAAAAAAGACAAGAAGTGGTATGGCTCAGATGCTGAGCCATGTGGAATTTGATGCAAGAAACAAGCTGCTTTAGGCTGATCCAAGATGGCCGCACGTAACTGAGGTGCTGCTAGCTTCTCAAAGCTCCACTGTTAGTTTTGCTTTATGCCTAAACGAAGGGGAAAAGGTGCCACTCGAGCCTCCCAGCAGCTTGAACTCCCTGTTGTTGGTCCATTGGATTATCTTCTGAGAAGTGCTGGGCAGGCAGGGAGTTTGGGAGATAGCCCTCTTGAGACGCCGACCATGAAAGAGGATTTGGCGGTGTCTCTTGGGCTGGAGCCATTGTTAAGTCCCGACCAAAGGGCCCTCCCTCATAACTGCGAGGAACCAGTTTTCCTCTTCTGGAGTCGGCAATGTCTCTACCAAGGAGTGTGCTGGGCGCCTAATCGAGCGAGGCTCAAGTACAACTATTGGACACTGTGGGAGGCATTGTGGATGGTTGCCCGCGGGACAGTGGTACTGTGGCGAGTTCTATCTTGGAGGACCAAGGTGTTGCCAAAGAGATACTGGAAGGAGCTACTCCTCAAATTGTGTCAGTGGTGCCTATTCCCGAGTTTTCACAGAAGAAGCTGCTGAGGTAACCCTTGAATCCCTGTGGCTTTTGATTTCCGACTTGGGTAAGACCTTGTTTCCACAGATGCATGTTTTGACACAGAAACTGTCTCAGGTAGAAGTCAGAACTCTGAAAACTGAAGCAGAGTGAAGGTGTTGTCTTCTTGAAAAGAACAAATTAGTAAGGAGTTATTTGCTGTTCAAAATTTACAAAGTTCCATGATGAAGGACTTATCAAACTTGAGGAATAAATGTGAAGGTTTGGAAAATTAGAAACTTCAGATTCAGAGATCGCTAGTACAGCGGCAACTTTGGTGGCCTCTGTGGCACTTTCACCTGATAAATAATGGTTGCTGAGAATGTACTTTAAAAATAGAGAAAACTCTTTTATGGGTTTCAAGATTCAAATATTTCCAGATGTATCAAGATACCCAACATCGGCGTAAGCAGTTTTTGTTATTGAAACCAGGTTTCTTCAGATTGGAGGTTCCTTCTTCTTAAGATATCCTTGTAAATGCATCATTAGATATAAATCTACTAAAGATGTTTTCTTTGATACAACACATCTTTCAGCTTTTTTTTTGGCAACTAAACGAGTGTTTAGAGATTGATGGAGCTCCTCATTTGAGTAGTGCTGTGCCCAAGCACCTTGCGTGTGCATTTTCCTGATTTGTTTCTTTATTTCTTTTCTCTTCTCTTTTAAGTCTTGGATCCCCTTTATGGTGGACTTGAGTGATTTTCTTTGAGTTTATTTATCAGGTTTTGATAGATCGCTCTATGTTTCAATTCTTTTATATCAATTTGCTGTACAAGTGTTTATTGCCTGGATATATGTTAAACTTTCAATAAATATAAAATAAAAAAAGACAGAAAGAAGCCGCTTTAAGCAAAATATGCTTACTTACTGGAAGCCAGTGGAACTAAACAATATAAGAAGATATACTTGTAAAATTACTGAGCCTAAAGATCAGTCGAGCTGCCGTGTTTTGAATTAGCTGTTAGTGCTGTTATGGTATGGCAGATTTGCTACATAGGTGCTGAGTGTGCTTTTTGCAAAGTTTAGTATTGGATATTGGAAAGACTTTGTGCTGGTATTACTAAAGTGACAACAGAATATAAACGTTCTATTTTTGTAGAATGAGTTTCAAGGAGAAACATCCAAATTCTGTTCTGCCACTGCGGTTGGAAGAGTTTCTGTACACATGGAGGGTTTCTATCAGGGTTCTTCTCCTCCTTTCTGTACTGTTACAGATTAATGATTTATCCCAGACCAAACTCCCATATTAGAACTCTGATTGAATGATGTAATCAAATAATTAGAATTTTGGTTTTACTGGGGTGTTTAAGTGGCCAAGACTTTTTTTTTCCTTCATTTTCTTTTCCAAGTTTAATTGTAAGGCCCCAGGATTCATCATAGGCCTCTTGCAGGCAGGTTTTCTTGCAGACTTTTTAGGATAAGGGATACAGCAAGGATATCATCTGCGTACAACACGTTTGATCTCTGAATCACTCAGTTTAAGCCCCAGAAAATGAGATCTCTCTGGTAGTATAGGATGATCACTGGTGTAGAAATGAAAGGGGGGGGGGGGGGGAGGGTATAGGGGTATCAGGCTATGTTCCTCTCTCACTCTCCAGTCTGAAACTCTGCCTGTTGGTTATCTTCACATTACAGCTCATGGATGAACACATGGTTTTAACTAAATCATAGATTCCCCCCCCCCCCAATTCTAATTTACAGCAGTTTAAACTTGAGACAAGGTGACAGATAGAATCAAAATCTCGTGCAAAGGCAATAAAAACCCACAAATATCTTTGATAATCAGTGTCTCTAAAATAAAATTATGGTCACGGGTTCCGATTTCTGTACAGCTGTTCATTAGGACTTTTACTATTCATTTGTTCAGGGTTTGTTAACCTTACTGTTGACACAGATGTCCCTAAATATTTAGGTTAGTGATAGTCCCCTGTTTACAAATTAGTCCCTCTGATCAGGTCATAGAAAAATGAGCAGAGAGCAGAATAAGACTAAATGGTTGTTTTGCTTATACTTCCGGGACATGTAGCTGCTGCATTTAAGAAACAAACCTTTTCATGGTACAGAAGTGGAACAAATTGTCAAGAGGACTTGAAGAATGTGGGTTTAAGAAACTTTTACATTTTTAAATTGTTTCCTAGGGAGAAGCTATAACCTAATGCTGTTTTAAGTTGTGTTTTAAATATAGTCCTAAGGAAATTGGACTATATTCAGTTGATGTCTAAACTCACTGCGATGCGACAAGGTCGTTTGATTAAATACCATCATGTTTGGGACCCATATATTGAGTGGTCAGCGCAGCCTAATCCTAGCTTGCCCATTACCTGGGGGGGGGGGGGGGGGAAATACTTGGGGTTAAAGCTTAAGAGAAGTTATTGCAATTTGTTGTTGGAAATATTTTTGTTGTATGGTTGCAGCAACATTTGTATGTTATGCCTTTATTCAATAAATATAAATAAATTGGGAAAAAAAATAATGTATCTGTACACCGCCTTGACCGTTATGTCCACGAATAGGGTATATACATTTCTTCGATTTCCTGTATTCTTAAAGTAATCTTTCACTGCATTTTCTAGCAGGTTAATTTCTTGTAGGTGTGGTTGTTTTAGATCTTCTGTCAGATCTGAAGGTTTGATCTCATTCCAGATTTCACTGAGCTGCTTTCCTCAAGGGCTGCTTCTGTCTCCCTCTCTCCTTCTCTGGATCACAGCCTCTTTTGTCTTTCCCTGTTCTCATCTTTATCTCTTTTTCTGTCTGTATTTCTCCTTCTCTCTTTTCCCATCCTCATTCCTCTTTCACAGAACTCTACTTACACAAGAAAACAACATTAATGCCTTTTAAATAAATGAAAATGTTGGTAATGAGTTTGAAGTGATGGGCGCTTGGGGGACGGAGGGAGAAGTAGTGATTTAATTTTTTAACGCAGCTCAACTTGTTCGGGCCAGCCTCTCATGCTGCCAGTTACCACAGGCATCTAATCCCTCAAATCTCTCTTTTTTTTCTCATCCCAGCCATGGGAGATTTTCATATTTGAGAAGGGGACAAGTGAGAGGTGGAGTCTGCAGGGGTAAGAGATCCAGAGACAGGAAAAGGACAGGGATATGAAAAAAAAAAAATCACAAAGTACTTTTCGTGACTGCCCTAAAGCATGGCGAGTATTACAGGCAGGTGAGACACTGAAAGGTGAAGTTTTGTGGGAAGCAAACGATCTCAATAAATATTAATGAATGCCATCCAGCTGTGCTTCCCAGCTGTTGTACATCACAGGGCTCAGCTCCTTCATCACAGCAAAGCAGAATAAAAGAGCCGCAGCTCCTGTAGGGACCGAAGCTACCCCCACACCTGCTGCTCCCATCACAGCAGCCACAACCAGGGAGGGAGCTCACAGCTCCTGAAAGGCTCCAAGCTTCCCACACACCTGCTGCTCTTATAACAGCCACAGCAGGGGAGGGAGCTCACAGATCCTCCATCCCCAGCCCAGAGAGGAAAGGACAAGTCTTAAAACAGATGAAGAGGGAGCCAAGAATAAGTGAGGAATGGGTTAGGGGACACAGATGGAGGAAAGCACTGAGTAACAGGATGAATGATCAAGAAAATACTAGGATGGATGCATGAATTAGGCAGATGGCTCCCTCCAAACAGTACATTTTTACCAAGAAAACTTGGAGCTGTTTTGTTGTCTCTATGGTCCTGTACTCATTGGTTTCCCCTTCTCTCTCCCTCCCACCCATAAAGATTTGTATCAGTTTTCGGTGCTGGAAACTTCAGAGCCTGGTTCTTTGGTTGGACGACTGAGGGCCCATGACCCGGACATTGGAGAGAATGCGCTAATATCATACAGCATTCTGGATGTGGAAGGGGCAGAGGCCTTCAGCATCAGCACAGACTCCCAGGGCCAGGATGGAATCCTGACCGTCAGGAAGGTAAATACAGCATTGGGTGGGGGGAAGAGAGAGAGAGAGAGAGAGAGAGAGAGAGAGAGAGAGAGAGAGAGAGAGACTCCCTTCACTGATGGACATGTGAGATTTATTTTTGTTACTTTTGTACCCCGCGCTTTCCCACTCATGGTAGGCTCAATGCAGCTTACAACACAAAGCCTTACAAAAAATGAGCAAACCTGCCATACCATGACAGCACTTACACATCAGGACTCATACAGAAACAGCCCTCCAGATAAAGGCTGCCCCACAAATACTACACCCTTAACTGCAAAAACAAAAAATAAAACCCAGAACAAGACTACAGAGAAACTACCCATTAGCAGAATCCCTCACCTCGGTCGTACACAGAACATAGACAGAACTTCACAAAATACAGGATAAAGGACCACTGGAACCATGCAGACAAAATCTGCATGCAGTGTCAACACCAGAGAAACAGAAGCAGAAATGCATTTCCTCCTGTACTGTGCAAAGTCCAAAGACAGAACTGATGCACATTTCCTAAGGATTAGGGACAGAAAAATCAAAGACTTCCCACAAAAGAATGAGCGGGGAAAACTGTGTCTAACCCCAGGAAAAGAGGAGAAACAGCAGCTAGAACAGTAAAATCTGTGGGATCCTGAACCCAGGTTAGAAGCAGAAATGCATTTCCTCCTGTACTGTGCAAAATGCAAAGAGAGAAGAGATGCAGAGAGAGAGAGAGAGAGAGAGAGGGAGAGAGAGAGAGAAAATCAAAGACTTCCCACAAAAGAATGAGCAGGAAAAACTGTTTCTAGTCCTGGGGAAACAGGACTATCCTCCACCCTGTTCCCTGCCCCTGTGCCTTCATTCTTCTCTGCTGCCTGCAAACTTCTTCCTTTCTTTTCTATACTCCAATCACTGTCCTTGTGCTCTGTCATTTTCCTTTCTCTTGTATGTCTTATAATGTTTATTTCAGATGGATTGTTAAATAAACCTAATCTTCATATTGTGTTGGTTTACCAATGTCTTGGTCTGACCACTACCTGATCACTTTTGATTGGGAATGAATTTACTAATGTGCAGACCATAGTAACATAGACCAAATCTCTTGTTAAGAAAGTGTTGAATCCTGATTCAGTAGATCACAAGGTTTTTGCCCATGGTGTCTCTCAGCTACAAGAGGATTTGAATTTGGCCGATTGTTCATTTGATGAAATTGTTGAGTCTTGGAATTCAGATGTTCATCAACTGTATGAACGACCGGCCTCCACTAAGACAGTTAAATCGAATTCCCATAAGTTTTCCTCTCCCTGTTTTAATGATCAACTTAGAATCTTAAAAAGAAGGGTGAGAAAGGCTGAGAGGACTTGGTGCTGAATGCGAACTACTGATGACAGATGTGTTTGGAAAAGACTGTCAGACGAGTATAAATCTGTTATTCATGAGATAGAAAGAGTCTATTTTTCTCAGCCGTTGTTGAAAACTCCTAATAGATCCAGGAATATCTTTGCCTTGACCAAGAATTTGTTTACTGCCTTTCAAGGTACTGAACAATATTTGTCTACTCAGCTGAATTGTAAAATTTTGTCAGATTTTTTTTCCATAAGAAGATTGATAAAATTCACTCTACCTTGGTTTTAGAGGCTCAACCTACAACATTGGGGGTTTAGTGCACAATCAGTCTGATTCTTGTGTTCAGAAGAGGCCTAAATGTAATACTTTAGGTCCATTTCGGCTATTTCATTGGATGACCTAGGAAAATTAATAGCGTCCTTCAGCTTCAATTTTTGATCCATGAACTTCAACTTTACTACTGGATGTGAAAGATGTAACGCTTAAGTCTGTTGTGCCTTTGAGATTGAGAATTGTACCTAAGGCCTGGAAGAGTGCAGTAGTTTGACTAATATTAAAGAAACCTTCATTAGACGCAGGTCTGTCGAGTAATTTTAGGCTGCCGTCCAATTTGCCATTTTTATCTAAAGTTTTAGAAAAAGTGGTTTTAACACAACTGCTTGATATTGTTGAGAAACAAGGGGTTCTTTCTGAGTTTCAGTATGGTTTTAGGAAGTTCCATAGTACAGAAACTGTTTTGTTGGATATTGTGATGACTGTTGGAAATATTTAGACCTAAGTGCCGCCTTTGATACACTTAGATGCTGATTTTCAAAGCACATAGACTTATGAACCACTGCACATGTGTACCCTCGGGAAAGAGTCTGGTAAGATTTGCCTCTTTGCGGATAATACCAAATCTGCAATAGAGTAGACACCCCTGATGGTGTGGATAACACGAGGAAGGATTAGCGAAGCTAGAGGAATGGTTTGTAATTTGGCAACTTAGATTTAATGCTAAACAATGCAGGATCATGCATTTGGGCTGCAAGAACCCAAGGGAACGGTATAGTGTAGGGGGTGAAGACCTTTTGTGTATGACTTGGTGGTGATCGTATCTGATAATCTTAAGGTGGCCAAACAGGTAGAAAAGGCAATAGTGAAAGCTAGAAGGATGTATAGGGAGAGGAAATGCCAGTAGGAAAAAGAACGTGATGATACCCCTGTGTAAGACTCTGGTGAGACCTCATTTAGAATATTGTGTTCAATTCTGGAGATGCCCTTCAAAAAGATATAAACAGGACGGAATCAGTCCAGAGGGCAGCTACTAAAATGGTCAGTGGCTCTAGTATACCAAGGGCAGGGTAGTGGGGGCAGTCCACCTTGGCAGCAGGCCACAAGGAGGTACACGGTACAGGCATGTGGCTGTCTGCTCTGCCGGTCCCCTGCCCCTTCTGATGTCAACTTCCTGTTCCAGGCAAGGGGACCAGCAGAGCCAACAGCCACACGCCTGCTCCGTTTACCCCCTTGCACAGAGGATCAAGGTGCTCCATCCCAGGTGGCAACTAAGGTAGGTACACCACTGGTCAGTGGTCTTCATCATAAAGCGTATGGGGACAGACTTAAAGATCTCAATATGTATTATTTGGGGCAGGAGAGGGGAGATATGATAGACACATTTAAATACCTACACAGCATAAATGCACAGGAGGAGAGTCTCTTTCAATTGAAAGGAAGCTCTGGAATGAGGGGCATAGGTTGAAGGTGAAAGGGAATAGACTCAGAAGTAACCTGAGGGAATACGTCTTCATGGAAAGGGTAGTGAATTTGTGGAAAGGCCTCCCAGTGGAAGTGGTGGAGACAAAAACAGAATCTGAATTTAAGAGAGTTTGAGACTACTCTCTAAGGGAGTGATAAGGAGAATAGATGGCATGGATGGGCAGGCTGGATAGGCCATATGGTCTTCATCTGCCTACATTTTTCTCTGTATCCAGTCACGCACATGGTTTATAGAATATTATAAATTACACGTATTGCCTTGCGCACTTCGGCATGCCAGCTTACACCTGCCAGTGGCATAAAAGAGTGCATTACACTGGGTGCGCCAATGCCGTCATATGCATTATAGGAGTCTTGGTGTCAAGATGCCGCTATAGTATTGGTACTCCACTTTATAGAATTGGCCCGACAGGCACAAATCCAGCATGTACACTCATGGGTGCACATTCGCGCAATTAAATTAGTCACCTTATTTTCTAACAATAAATAAACAACAGTAACTCCTCTTACTCTCTTACCTATCTATATGTTAACCATCTCTCTAACCTCATGTGCACCTTTCTTTAAATTACTCACCTTTCTTTCTAACTCCTTTTACTCTATTACCTATCTATATGTTCCATCCTTGCTTATACCCTACCCCGTCTATTAAAATGTTCTATTACGTATTGTGTTGACATGTAAGTAGTATACTATGCCATGCTTTGTATTATTTGAATATTTTTACTGCTGTAATTGAATTATCTATTGCTTATGTTTGATTTATTCTTACTGTACACTGCCTTGAGTGAATTCTTTCAAAAAGGCGGTAAATAAATCCTAATTAATAAATAAAATGTTAGTATTCTGAATAAGGATGCATTTTCAATTAAAATTTCTAATTGTGATTAACTGCATGATCAAAGGACCAATATCTCCCTTTTCTTCTGCCCCCAGGTCTAATCTCTCCCTTTCCTCCATCCTTGCCATTGTCCAGCATCACTCCCTTCCTCCCCTGTACCCTCAGGACCCTTATCATTCTCTCTCCCTTCCCTCCCATCGGCCCCTACAGAAACAGGAAGTTGCATCAGAAGGGGCAGGACAGACCAGAGGGAAAGCTCTGGAGCAGGCTGCAGGCAATGCATAACTGACATGTAAATGTCAGCACCTGCTTTATAGGATCAGTTATAACATGCATGCTCAAAGTGTTTCACGTGATTCCTTTTTTATAGAGCCTCCAGTTAAAGTTTCAAATCTCCAAGACAAGCGATAACTCTTTCCTTGTTTTGGAGACAGTTGTTCTTCCCAAGGTATGACATCCTCTGCAGATAATTCCACACTTGAAAAAAATAACGTCAGCCGGATTTCTTTTGAGTCTAAATGCTGAGATTTATAAATTTTTCTCTCTTTTCTTCAGGGAATGCTGAGAAAATGACTCACTCACATTAAGTGCAAATGGAGAGCCTTTTAAGCAAAAGAACTCAATCTCCACATGGCTTCAGCCAGACTCATCAGATATTATCACCCCAGCCCCCAGCGTCTCTCCCCTCCTGTCACAAAAGAATCCCCTTGATTTTCTGCACCCCTAAAAACATTGCTCTGCACTTTCTCACATTAAAGCTTAACTGCCAAACATTAGTCTCCCATTTTCTGTAAATCACTTCTCACTTTATCTGCTTCCTTGAGCACCGTTCATTCTGTGGCAGATCTTTGGGTCATTTGCAAAAAAAGCATACCTTTCTTACCAGCCCTATTGGCAATATCATTCACAAGGATATTGAAAAGAAATCAGCCCCAGGACTGATCACTGAGTTATTCCACGAGTCACCTTTCTCTCTCCTGAGTGAATTTCATTTACTACTACTCTGTCAATCAGACAGGTTTTAATCCAGTTCACCACCTTGGGGTTTCCCCAGGCTGCTGAGTTTATCCCTGAGCCTCCTCTGAAGAACAGTTATCAAATGCTTTCCTGAAATCCAAGCAGAGTACGTTCAGCGCATCCTCTCAGTCTGAATCTCTGGTCACCCAATTGATGAAATCAATCAGATTTGTTTGAGACAATCTGCCTCTGGCACATAGGAAAATAAAGTTGTTCCCCCAGGGTCAGACACACAGAGTCAGTGACAGAGATGGGGATTAGAACTGAGGCACAGGGAGATTAAAAAAAAGACTCCCTCAGGGTCACACACAGTGTCAGTGAAGAGAAAGGTTTGCTTCCTGTGTGTGCATATGTAATTGTGAATCTCTCTCACATCTTCATTCACAAACCTGCTGCCTTCCTTTCACATTCTCCCTCCTCAACTCCCAGCTTTCCTTGTGATTTACTGGCAGCCTCTAATTGCGTTGCTTGTCCCTTGTTATTTCCTCTTGCACCCTGCATCCATCAGCCTGTGCGTGGCCTGTCGCAGCACACCAGTCAGTGCCATCCATCAGCCTCTGGTGGTGGGCACGGTGGCATGCCCGCCAAAGCGGAAACGCCAGAGGACAGGTATAACTCCACTGCCAGAAGTCACAATATTGCAAACTGCAATTTGTTTTAACTCAGAAAAATAGAGAGAACAGACCATCTACTGAAACAGAAAAACATCAATCCACAGAAGGTTATTGTCCACAATACAATACCTCCTCCCCCACCATTCCCCACAGCACCCCCCACACCCGGCACTCTCCCATAATTGCCTACAGCTCCCCCATCAGCCAGCACTCCCCCCCACCAATGCATAAAGCTCCCCCCACAGCCAGTGCTCCCCTACCATTCCCTATAAAACTCCACCTCCAGCCAGCATTCTTCCACTATTTCCTATAGCTCCCCCATAGTCAGCACACCCCCCCACCTTTTACTACAGCTCCCCAACAGCAAGCACTCCCCCACCATTCCCTATAGTGCCTCCTACAGCCAAAACTCATCCATCATTCCCTTCAGCCCTCCCGCTGTAGCCACTCCCCTATTATTCCTTACAGCTCCCCTCACAGCCAGCACTCCCCCACTACTTCCTCCAGATCCCCCCATAGCCAGCACTCCCAAACTATTCCCTAGGCTCCTCCCACAGCCAGCGCTCCCCCAACTATTCCTACAGCTTCCCCCACCATTCCATACAGCTCCTCCCAGCTAACGCTCCCCCAACAGTCCCTAAAGCACCCCCACAGCCAGTGCTCCACCGTTCCTACAGCTCCCTCTACCCAGTGCTCCCCTGCCATTCCCTACAGCTGCCCCCAACATTTCCTATAGCTCCCCCCACAGCTAGCACTCCCCCACCAATCCATAAAGCTCCCTCCACAGCCAGCGCTCCCCCACCATTCACTACTGCTCCCCCACAATTCCCTACACTCCCCTCCCAGACAGTGCTCTCCCACCATTCCCTACACTCCCCTCCCAGACAGTACTCTCCCACCATTCCCTACAGCTCTCCCCACCAAAAACTCACGTTTTTTTTTTTTTTTACACTGCCTTTTCCTCATTTTCTGTTGGAAAAACTTCATTCATGCCTAAGGAAAAATGTGACTTAAAATATTTCTCTCTTTGTTTTGAATGTGTACTTCATTTGTTCTAAGAAAAAATATATTCCAGAACAAATTTCTTTAGGATTTTGCAATTTTATATTCTGTTTTCAGTCAGATTTTTCTCCTTACTGCCCCCCCCCCCCCCCCTTGGTCTTTTTTTCGCTCCTTCTCTCCAGCCTCTTGATTTTGAATCCCGCAAATCATACAGTTTTCGGGTGGAAGCCACCAACACTGTTATCGACCCGCAGTACATCCGGAAGGGGCCCTTCAAGGACGTGACGACAGTCCGGGTGATGGTGGAAGATGCCGACGAGCCCCCGCTCTTCTCTCAGCCCAGTTATCTGCTGTCTGTATACGAGAACGGGGAGATGGGAGCACTGGTGGGGAGGGTCACTGCAACAGACCTGGACTCGCAAAGCAGCATCATCAGGTAAGTCATGGCATCCACTTCCAGCATATATCCCCTGAGAAGTGCTACTGACCCCCCCCCCCCCCCCCCCGAATGTAATACCGACTAGCAGAGTTTTAATGTGCAGTAGGGATCTGATGGAACCATAGCTCTCTGCAGTGTGCCCAGGGTCCTTCACTGTCAGTTTAAACCAGGGGTTCCTCAACCCAGTCCTCGGGGAAAACACCCAGGCAGACAGACCTGCATAAGATGAAGGCTCTGCATGCAAATCTGTCTCACGCATAGTCATTGTGGCTATCCAGAAAACTTGACTGGCTGGGTGTGTCTCAAGAACCGGGCTGAGAACCCCTGCTTTGCTCAATAATGATACTTAAATATGTACAATTTCACCAATAGATTCCAGGGTTTTTACAAAAGTGAAAATTGCATCAAACTCATTTTGATCTAATTTTAAAAACATAGTTTCAGGCCCAGGGATGCTTTACAGTTTTTCTGCCCCCACCCCCAGGAGACCAAAAGTGGGGCAGGCACAAGAACTGGGTCCAGGCCATACATGCTACAAAACAGCAGGAGACCAGAATGCGGTGCACTTAGTGCTGTGCAGCAAGACTAAAACTTCTGCTGAGGAGAGAGACGCAGGGAACAGGGTCCTGCTGAAAGGTGGGAAGAAGAAGAGGCTGGGGAGAGGGAAGGGGGTTAAAGGGGTTTAAACCCCACTGAGCCGGCTGGCTGCCCATATTCAGCACTGGGTAGTGCTAACCGGCCATTCGATCCAGTTAGCGGCGATATTCAGTCCACTAACCGGTTAAGTAAGTGCAAAAAGGCTGTCTAACTTTATCTATTTGTTGCATTTGTATCCCACATTTTCCCAGCTATTTGCAGGCTCAATGTGGCTTACAATGCTCCGTTATGGCATTGGCCATTCCAGAGTGGAAGTTACAATTGTTGTTGCATAGAGAATGGGTTAACATGATAAAGTTAATCATACAGGCATAAAAAGAAGTCAATCGAGATGGAGGTCGAGTGGTAAGGTGTCGTGGTTACAGTTATTGGACGTTGTGGTATGCCTTGTTGAAGAGATAGGTTTTCAGAGATTTACGAAAGTCAGTTAGTTCGTGGACTGTTTTTAAATTACGTGGTAGTGTATTCCACATCCGTGTGCCCATGTATGAAAAGCTGGATGCATGTGTTAGTTTGTATTTCAGTTTTTTACAGCTTGGGAAGTGTAAGTTAAGGAATGTGCGGCTGACCGGTTAGCATTCCTGGGTGGTAAGTCAACAAGGTCTAGCACGTAGGTTGGCGCATCTCCGTGAATGATTTTATGGACTAATGTGCTGAGTTAACTGGCCACTGGTCTGAATATCAGCCGGTACCCTGTTAACTTCCAGGTCGGCGTACCTTCCCGAATATTCAGTGCCGGGAGCCATGCATGCCTTGGCATTGAATATTTGGGAATAGTTCAGGCTGTGAGCAGCTTACAAGCCACTTATTCCCTAGATACTGAGTAATGGGAAGAGCTAGGGGAGAGGAAAGAAAGAGAAAGGTGCTGGGGAGAAAGGACAAGAGAGGAAGGAAAGACAAGGAAATGCTGGAGAGAGAGAGAGAGATGGTACTAGGAGAAGACTCCACTCAAACGTTCCCTCATCCATTCATTTGGAAAGTTGTGCAGCCCTGTTACCTAAACAGCAATGGAATAATGTTGAAAATGATGAGTCAGTTTTCCCACTGATAAATTCCCAGGAAATAGAGATTAAAACCTGAGACTGAAGGATCCCTAAGTATGACTCGCTGGCAGGTCCCATACACCATATGTTGCCTGAAGGCTCTTTTGGAATGCAATGACTTGCCCGACACTGACAGCAGAGGTATCTACATGGTTCCCTATTCCCATTCTGTCAGAAGTTTACCAGTCATGATTAATAGGACAAGCACATTAAGAGGGCACCGAACAATATTACATTAGATCTCTCAATCTTGCTGTGCAGGTATTCTATCGACCAGCACACAGACCCTGAGAGGTATTTCTCCATCAATGCCCTGGATGGCACCATCTCTACAGCCATGGTCCTGGATCGTGAGACTGTTCTCTGGCACAACCTCACGGTTGTGGCTACCGAACTTGGTAAGATGATAGAATTTTAGAAATGGAGAAACATCTCTCTGGTACCAGCAGGAGGCACTCTCACCAGCTTGCTGCGTAGCACAGTGGGAGATGAGTGCGCAGAGAATAGAAACTTTTCCCTAGCTTCCCAGTAGGATTCAGGAGGAGGCAGTGGGAAGGGGGCATCATCCTTTTTCCCTGTATTTACCCTGCTCTGCTCACCGATGTTTACGGGTCCCCGTGGAGCAGCAGTAAAGCTGAAATAAGGAGACTCAGCATTCTTTCTAAAGTGGCTTTGATTCTTAGCAGGAGCTGTTAGCAGAGAATAAATCAAGCAGGAGCAGAACAGAGTGCAGAAGGCTCCCACTCAGGGGTCTCTGACTGTCAGCAGGAGGGAAGGGGGTTCCCTGCAGGGAGAGGAGAGAGATTTATCAGCACCTCTGTGCTCTTGGGAAGGAAGTCTTTGCCAAGCAGCTGTGCTAAGCAGCAGAAAGGAGGAGGAGGGGTGAAGAGCCAGCAGCATAAATGTTAATATGTTTTGGTACAGTTTTCTGATTTCAGCTGGGTTCATGAATGTGCCAATGTCTATGTATCCATGTCAGGGCAGGGTCTGCGTGTCTGTGCATGTCCCCATTTCTGCCATCTACCTGCATGCTTATGAAGGATCACAGGTGCAAATTGGAATGATTAGGGGTTTGCATTGGATCCATGTGGCAGGACTGGTGTTGGACACATCCAGACCAAGGGCAGAAATGAGGGGTGGGTCCCACACAGTGCCAGGTTTCCTGAACCTCTGTCTTAATCACATCACACAGTTTAGCACAGGATACCCCATGTGGTACTGGAGTTTATGGAGTGCTCCCTCTTTCCCCCCCCCCCCCCCAAAACCCAGCCCTGCCACATGGTAATCAATTACAGGAGCCTATTTTTTACCCTACAAAGATATTTCCCACTAGGATCACATAGATTTTAGGAGGGGGGGAGCTTTAATTGATACTTCAAGAACATTTGACACTAGAATGTTCCGATCATTGACCAGGATTGAGTGAACATTGGAAAGTACCCCTAATGCGGTCTCTCAGCCGAAACACTGATTGACACTAAAGAGTAGCACAAACAGAATCGCCATCTGAGGAGGCTTCAAAGAAAGCTGTCACAAAATGTTGCATTTTGAATTTTCAACAGATCTGGACTTGGGACATTTATTTGGACATGTATTACATTGACATATCATGATAGCACGTTTACACTGTAATACACCCTCCGGTTATTCACCCCAGAAATGATGCGAATGCAGAGCCCGGTTCCACATCGTGTGTGTCCATGCGGTTATACGTTTGTGATCAGATTTGTGCTAACACAATCACACTTTGCTATTCATGCCTATGTGATTATATATCAGGGTGTGATCACACATCGCTCTGCCTGGTTCGAAGCATGCAAGTGATTGTATGTCCATGTGTTTATGGATGTTTGGTTAATGCACTCATATGTGGTTATGGTTGGATCTATGTGGTGTATATGCTTCCATGTGATCACAAGGCTGTCTACATGTATGCCAAAGTTTAAAACAAAAGCCATTTTATTGAAAATTAAATAAAAAAAGGGATGGACCATCTCAAGTTCCAAAACATGGTCAATGACATATGCCTCCTCACTGACGCACTTGGCGTACAGTCTTTTATGACGAGGGAATGCAGACAACGGGACCTGCAAGCCTGCAGCCGGCTGGAAAGCTGAGAGCAAAAGACAAGAAGCTCCTCAGCTGTGAATTCAAGGGTCGGTGCATAAGACTTTTCAGTGATAAGATTATTTGAAATTGCAGCTTTGACTGAAGGCCCTTTTCTTCAGTTCTGGAGAATGATGAAGCAGGTCATCTTGCATTTGTGACCAGTATTTATTTACCAAGATCCCCTTCACTGGGCAGAGCATCTGTCCGATTTAATGCAAAGCATAATAGCACCTCGTTCCTTTCATGATGTGTATGTGTGTGAACACACGTGTTTATACAGCTGCGTGTTTGGGCACGATCATGCCTGCACATTACCTCATTTCCTCATTTTCTGTCTGTTCCTAGGTACCTGTGGCCACGTGTTCATACTCACACACTTAAAGCTGCATGTGTTCCTTTGTTGGTACCCTGTAGACATGTGTTGCTATGGGTTTGTATCTGCACAGTTAGAGGTGTTCATGAGGGATGTGTCTATCCCAGGTTCATGTCCGCATGATTAAATATGATCATTTCCAGTCTGTGTATGTGTGTGTCTTTGCTTGCGACCCCGTGTTTGTAGCTGTGCAGTTACACATCTGTACCCAGTCGGTTATATGTCTGCATCTGATCCCAACTTTATGCTTCTATGGTTGAGCTTGCATGTGACCTCAAGTTTCTGTCCTAGAAGTTGCATTTGCGTCTGATCTTGTGTGTGGGTCCCATGGCCATATGTACACGTGTGATTCCATGTTTGTGTCTTTGTGGTTGCATATTTGCTTGTTGTTTCAGACAGCCCCTCCCAGGCCTCACGTGTGCTGGTGGCAATCCGGACGCTGGATATCAATGATAACGCCCCTCAGTTTGCAGAGGTCTACGATGCCTTTGTGTGTGATAATGCGCAGCCTGGACAGGTGACCTGAGGCGGGTGGGAAGGAGGAAGTTCTACAATTCTCTTGCCCTATTTCCAACATTCCTCCCTTCTTGCAATCTCTTATCCCTCATCTGTGTTAACAGCTATTCTTATCCCATAAACACCAGTGTCATATAAAACCACCCAGGGGTCAATTATTCCAAGAAGTGCTTAACAGGCCTCTCCTACATCTGGACACATGCTGTTGTTTTGGTTATCTCACACCACCAACTGGGCTCCTATTTACCTCTGGGAAAGTTGTTTGCCCATAAGTTACTTCCAGATGATTTCTGGAGACCCCGCAACCCTGTAAACCTGTGGGCCAATGCTCAGGACTTGGCACTATCTGAAAGAGTGCCCAATCAATGCCGTGGGAGCAGCGCAGAAAAATAGCTCCCCCATGCTCAATTGTAAAATGATGCAATTGATATGAGCGCTGTTTGACTGAAAGCAAGGGGGAGGAACATGCCTGGTGCAGTGCACAAGAGTTCTGTGATAAGCACATACCTTGTATGCACGTGCCAGGCAAAGCCAGAAGCAAAGCAGATATCGGCACCATTCTGCACCTTTAAATATAAGCTTTCAATTTTTTTTTTCAACTGAAAAGCTTATATTTAAGCACAGAAAACAGGCACCGATGTGTGCTTTCACTTTCGAGTTTGCCCCGACTCGCATACATTCGTCTCTACCAGCGCTTAGAGGCTTCCAGGGCTTCCTTCTGCTTTCAAATTAAATAAAAATCGGTAGCTTTTAATTCAATTCAATGCAAGTCTCATATACCGCTAATATCCCCCTGTTTAGGGTTCACTGCGTTTTACATCATCAGTGGGAGAGAGATTGGTACAATATTATAAGTATGCCATTGGGTGAATAGAACCTTGTTGGTTAGATACAATGTTATAATAAAATAAATTCAATAAATAAAAACCGGCAGCTTTTAAAGAAAAAATTGTGGGAAATCCTCTCTTCAAACACCCCAGCACCTGCTCCGAGCTGGCATTAGGTTTTCAGCGATAAGGGCGGCTTTGTTTTGTGTGCTGTTCTCCGAGCGTTAGGAGGGATTAGGAAACGACCTCATTAACTTCCGTTTGACTTCATTTGCATGCTATTTACGGTAATCTTTGGCGCGTACATTGTCTCCTGTGCTAGAGCCCTCTCAGCATTCTCACTAATGCCGGCGTTAATTGCCTCTAGTGTCGGTGCTACATTTTGAGCATCGGCCCGCTGCAGTTAACCACTTCCCAGAAAGACATTCACAGATGACACACCCCAAATACTGGGGTTTTATAGAAACGTAGCTTACCAGATTCTGGCCTTTGAAAAATAGTCATAAAATGGATTAAGTTAGTCCCATACCGAAACCACACCACTATTTCCCATAACTGGTGACTGCAGAATGCTGTCACCTGCTGGTTAGCATGAATCATTAGAGCAAAGGAATTTTCACAGATGCTACTAAACCTCTAGTGAACTGGAAACGATATCAACATGTAGAAAAGCCGTGTTTTGCCATTCACGCAGTCTCAGTGCTCTACATCTCCCTGTCCGCCCACCCAGTCTCACCCAGGTACGTGTCTTCATCAAGCCCGATAAGCCTACTCCTTCCATCCAATTTCTGCACTCTACATTTTTCCTGCCACCCTCACTACCCTATACCTCCCCATCCTCTTATTCAGCATTCCTTTTTACACCTGTACGACCATCCATTCGGATTCTACACTTCTTCATCCTCATTTTGAATTTCACCACTCTGTACCCTTCTATCCACCCACCACTCTACACCTTCCCATCTACTCATCCAGTCTCGTCACTCTACACCTCACCTCCCTCATCCACCCATTCAGTGATCCCATTCCACACTTCTTCATCCTCCTATCAAGTTTCATCATTCTGTACCCTTCTGTCTACCCACCACTCTACACCCATCCCCATCTTCTCATTCAGTCTCTACCCCTCTCCCATCCACCGATCCTGTTTGGAATGTCTTCTATCTTGTCTCACCACGCCACCTCTTTTTCCACCCATCTAGTCTCATCACTCTACATTTCTTTATGTTCTTTCTACACTGCATGGTAATTCATCATCCGTATTCCTACCATCAGGGGTGGTGCAGCAATAACCCAGTTTCAACTGCAAAGGGCAGGCAGGCCTTCTTGGAGTTTCAATCGTGCCCCTCACGATTGAAACTCTGATACTGAAGCACCACCCCAGTCACAGGAACATGAATGACAGATTCCCACACACCCTAGAGAGAACATTAGCCCTGACACACTTCTCCATCCACATGTCCGTCTTACACTCACCACCTCTCAATCCAACCATTCAGTCTCACAATTAGACATACTTCCAATAAAGCTATCATTCCAGCTTTAATTTGTCCTTGCACTTAGCCTCACCACTATACACCTTTCACACAATTCTCTCCATTCTACTCTACAGCTTTTCAGCTGTACTTCATGCCGGCACCTACAGATCTCCATTGTTTTGATGACAGCTTATTTCTCTACAGTTAATTCAAACAGTTCGAGCTGTGGACCATGATGACCACACCAACGGTAGCCGTTTTTTGTTTCGAGCCCCTCCCGGCCTTACAACTGATCGGAACTTCACAATCAGAGACAACAAAGGTAGACACCAACACCTGGGGAAACAGTGAGCATGGATATTCTATCACTCTCACCAATGACTCACCAACTGCCATCATCAGTGTATTCCTTCACAAGCTTTCAATCTGTCTTATTGCCAAACATCATCCTCACAAAGCCCCTCCCATATTCTCTCTCAACATCTTCATACAGTCCTTCCCAGGCATGCTCATTCTGTCTCACCATTCTCATGAACGCTTTCCCTTACTCTCTCTTTCTCTCACTATCCTCACAGACTCCCTCCCAAGCCCTCTATCATTGCCATTCCCATACTGTCTTGACCAAGTTTTCTCTCTCTCTCTCTCATTTTCAACTACTCCATCTCAAGTTCTCTTTCTTTCTATTCTCATGCAGTTTCCCCCCATCCTTCCTATGCTCTCTCTCTCTCTTTCTCTCTCTTCAGGACCATGCACTCATTTCCAACCTTGCCCTTTCTCTGTCTCACCATCTTCATACAAGCCCTCTCATGCTCATGATGTCTTGCTAAACTCATGCTGTCCTTTTAATGTTCATTCTCTCTGTATGTCTTCATCCTCATCCACTCTCTCCAAAACTTCCTGTGTATCCACATCCACATGCTTCTCCTAGGATAAGTAGGATGCATCAGCTACATGTATAGGCGATGTCATCCGACAGCTCCCGTTAGATGGAAAACGCTCTCCAATATCTCAGAGGGTTTTTTTGTCCAAACACTTAGAGCATGTGTAGTGTTCCCCTCCAAGCTTTCTGTCTCTTGTAAGCTGATGTTTTCCGTCATCATCATCCTCACACATTTCCTCCCAGGCTCTTTCACTGTTCCTTTGTTCCTCACTGGCTCTTTCTATCCTTCTGTTGCAAAATCTCATTGTTCTTGTCACACTCTTACTTTCTCTATTGCTTTTCATTTTACCTCCTTGTTTTGACACTTTTCCTTTCTAACCTCACTTTGTTTTCCTGTCTTCCTCTATCTGTCTCCCTGCTTCAGAACCTCTGTCAGTAGCTCTCAGTCCTATCCTTGTTTCCACTCCTGCTCACACATACCCCCCTCTTCTTCATCTTTCTGTTTTTCCCTCAACACTTTTCTCACACTCTTACAGAGTCTCCTTAGTCTGTTTTTTTCCTCACTCATGCCCTCCTCGCATTTTCTCAGTCTCTGTTCGCTCCCTGTTCATGCCTGTCCCTCTTTTCTTTGCAGACGGCAGTGCCAGCATCCTGTTACTACAGAACCGCTTTGCCCAAGGTAAAAGGGATATGTACCTTGTGCCCATTGAGGTTACAGACAGTGGACAGCCCCCTCTCAGCAGCACTAATACCTTGACAGTCAGCGTATGCCACTGCAGGATGGATGGCACGATTCAGTCCTGCAACATGGAGGCGTACTTCTCCCCAGCAGGCCTCAGCACGGGAGCCCTCGTGGCTATCCTTACCTGCATTATCACCCTCCTAGGTAAGTCCTTCCTCTTCTTCTTCTCCCCGCAAAGTAGCCCAGTAGATGAGAGCAGGGAGGTGTGAAAGCCAGAGACTTTGAGGACCAAACATCACCAGGATCAGCTCACTGAAAATCCCAGCACCCAGTTTCCAATTCCAGTTCTGCTACCACCCACTCACCGTAAAATCCAAAGATCCAGTCACCAATCTCACCTCTGCCACCACTTTAACCATAAGACCCTGAGACCCAGTCACCAATCCCACCACTGCCAGTGACTCAATTTCCAACCCCAATCCTGACCATGATAGCCAGAGATCCAGCTTTCGTTTTACTGAGGAATTGTGATCAAAAATTAAGAGAAAATACTGATAGTCATACTGGTTTCCTAATAAAAGTCAAAAGTAAGAGAAGCTTGGGCAGGAGAATTAAGAAGACAAAACAGACAATGAAACTTATACCAGAACAGGACAAAGCCGAACTCTCTATAACTGACTGCTTCAGTTACTTTGTCACTAATGAACTTTAACGCAATACCATCCTATTTCTCATTCCAAATATGAATTCTCTACACTTGACTGCTTAATCTACTCTGTCACTTACGAACTTTAATGCAATACGTCTTTGTATTTCTCATTCCGGAAATGGCGATCGCCATTACGGAATAATGTAAGCCACATTGAACCTGCAAATAGGTGGGAAAATGTGGGATACAAATGCAATAAATAAATAAATAAATAAAGTAAAAAGAAGGAAGAGAGAGAGTATGAAGAGAAGGAATGAGCAGCAAATATGCAATGACTAACCAGCATGCCTCCTCTCCTTCCCTGTGATTAGCATGTATCCTTTATCCGGTGACTCACTAGCATGTCTCTTTTCTCTCCTGGCATAAGTACATAAGTATTGCCACACCAAAGGTCCATCAAGCCCAGCATCCTGTTTCCAACAGTGGCCAATCCAGGTCACAAATATCTGGCAAGATCCCAAAAAAGTTCAATACATTTTATGCTGCTTATCCCAGAAATACTGTCAAAAACAAACAGCTAGTCTCTGCTATTAATATCTGTGATAACAAATCAAAACAAAAGTAGAGCTGCAATACAGAGAAATGACTGCTGCTCTAGGCAACTGTCGGTGCGGGAGAAATCTCTTTTTTCTTTCTTTCTACAGGAGGAGTCTCATATATCTTAAACAGCTGATCATACTTCAACTTCCGGTGAATCTAAACGCTGTATATGTTCTTAATCATCGACTCTCCTTCCCCCACCTTTCTAATGCTTATCAATCTGGTGCCTACTAAAGAAAGCAAATCTTATTTATATCAGTGGCTGCGCTTTACTTATCTATGTAGGTCGGCAACACGGAGGCACGCCGACCTACACAGGTAAGTAAAGCACAGCCACTGATATAGCGAATGATACATACCTGTAGCAGGTGTTCTCCGAGGACAGCAGGCTGATTGTTCTCACGACTGGGTAGACGTCCACGGCAGCCCCCTCCAACCGGAAGAAAAGTCTCGCGGGAGGTCCCGCACGCGGGGCACGCCCACCGCGCATGCGCGGCCGTCTTCCCGCCCATGTGCGACCGCTCCCACTCAGTTAAATGACAAGCAAAGGAATAAGAAAGACAACTCCAAAGGGGAGGAGGGAGGGATGGTGAGAACAATCAGCCTGCTGTCCTCGGAGAACATCTGCTACAGGTATGTATCATTCGCTTTCTCCGAGGACAAGCAGGCTGCTTGTTCTCATGACTGGGGTATCCCTAGCTCCCAGATTCACTCAAAACAACAAACAGGGTCAAATGGGTCTCACAACGGCGAGGACATAAAAAAAATTGACCTACGAACAACTACTAACTGGGAGTGCAGCCTGAACAGAATAAAACCGGGCCCAGGAGGATGAAGTTGGATTCAAACCCCGAACAGATTCTGCAGCACCGACTGCCCAAAACGACTGTTGCGTCGGGTATCCTGCTGGAGGCAGTAATGTGATGTGAATGTGTGGACTGATGACCACATCGCAGCCTTGCAAATCTCTTCAATAGTGGCTGACTTCAAGTGGGCCACTGACGCTGCCATATGGCTCTAACACTATGAGCTGTGACATGACCCTCAAGAGTCAGCCCAGCCTGGGCGTAAGTGAAGGAAATGCAATCTGCTAGCCAATTGGAGATGGTGCGTTTCCCGACAGCGACCCCCTTCCTATTGGGGTTGAAAGAAATAAACAATTGGGCGGACTGTCTGTGGGGCTGTGTCCGCTCCAGGTAGAAGGCCAATGCTCTTTTGCAGTCCAATGTGTGCACCTGACGTTCAGCAGGACGGGTATGAGGACGGGGAAAAATGTTGGCAGGACAATTGACTGGTTAAGGTGGAACTCCGACACCACTTTGGCAGGAACTTAGGGTGAGTGCGGAGGACTACTCTGTTATGATGGAATTTTGTATAAGGAGCATGAGCTACCAAGGCGTGAAGCTCACTGACTCTACGAGCTGAAGTAACTGCCACCAAAAAAATGACCTTCCAGGTCAAGTACTTCAGATGGCAGGAATTCAGTGGCTCAAAAGGAGGTTTCATCAGCTGGGTGAGGACGACGTTGAGATCCCATGACACTGCAGGAGGCTTGACAGGGGGCTTTGACAAAAGCAAACCTCTCATGAATCGAACGACTAAAGGCTGTCCAGAGATGGGCTTACTCCCGCACCGACAGTTGCCTACAGCAGCAGTCATTTCTCTGTATTGCAGCTCTACTTTTGTTTTGATTTGTTATCCCAGAAATAAGCAGTGGATTTTCCCCAAGTCAATTTAATAATGGTCTATGGACTTTTCCTTTAGGAAGCCGTCCAGACCTTTTTTAAACTCCACTAAGCTAACCGCTTTTACCATATTCTCTGGCAATGAATTCCAGAGTTTAATTACATATTGAGTGAAGAAAATGTTTCTCCAATTTGTATTAAATTTACTACTTTGTAGCTTAATCGTATACCCCCTAGTCCTAGTATTTTTGGCATTGTCCATCGTGTCTCCTCTTTCTGTACCTTGGGGACCCTACTAGCCTGTCTCCTTTATCTCCTAGGACTCTTTCTCTCTCTCTTGTAATAAACCCATTGACTATTGAATTGTCCTTCATAATGAATACTCTGTCTCTGATCTCTCCTATCTCTGACCTCAGCTATTGTGGTCCTCTTCGTGGCTCTGCGTAAGCAAAAGAAAGAGTCCTTGATCATCTACGAGGAAGAAGACGTGCGAGAGAACATCATTACCTATGATGATGAAGGTGGAGGTGAGGAAGACACAGAGGCCTTTGACATTGCTGCACTCCAGAACCCCAATGCTTCTGCTACCGCCACGGGACACGGAATGGCAGGGGGCTTCTTCCTCGCCACTCGCCGGGATGTGCTTCCAAAACGTAAGACATTAGCCTCAAGGCGGCAAAAGATGACTACCTCATTCTCCACTGCTGGCGCCAGTGCCTTGAACGTAGAGCAGTTCCTGGCTCTGCGACTGAGTGAGGTGGATGAGGACCCGACTGTACCACCCTACGACTCCATCCAGATCTATGGCTACGAAGGTCAGGGGTCATCGGTGGGCTCCCTTAGCTCCTTAGATTCCAGTGCTGGCGAATCAGATGCTGGTAGCTACGAGTATTTGAAGGGATGGGGACCACGCTTCCGAACCCTGGCTGATATGTATGGGGGTAATGAGCCCCCGTTATAGGGCTTCTTCACTACCAATGAGAAGAAGGAAACTCTACAAATACCTGTAATGTGCACAAAATGTACTGGCGTGAAATGGAAGACTTTCACCACTCACGGAAGGGCCCGCTCTTAACATCATAGACCAGCAGGAATTTCATGGCTATTTTGGGGGGATTTGGTCTTGCGTTTGTTTTGATTTGGGTGCAGTGGGGGCGTATGTCTCTTTTATTTATTCATGAAGAATCAGTGCTGCCATCTCCTCCCCATATGATGCAAAAGAGAAACGCTATAGCAACTACACCAAACAAGAGAAAAGGTAATAGGAAATGTCCAGAGATGGTCACTGCATCTTCAGGGATGGGTGTGCTGTGTGTGTGCATAAGTGTGTGTGTCTAGAGTAGAATTGGATCCCCTTGTTGGAAATCTGTGTATCTTGAGTAGCGTTGGGTCCAGGGGTGTGCTGGTAAATTTTTAACAACCGGCTCTTTCTCCGGATGTAGCCAGCTCTGCAGTTGGAAGGGCCAGGGGTGGCCGGGTGGGGGGGGGGGGGGGGGGAGCAACACTTGCCTCTCTCTCCTCCTTCCCTTTGTGCGGGCACGCTAGGCATACCTTTGCTGGCAACCAATAAATGGACTGCCACCACTCCCAATGTCTTGCTCTGAGCAGCATGCTGAAACTTCTAACACATGCTGGAGAAGTCCCAGCCTGCTGCTCAGAGCTGGAAACAAGGAGCTGGGAGCAGCAGCAGTCTATTTACTTGGCTGGCAGGGCTCAGTATCCCCACCAGCAAAGTAAAAGAGAATTCAGCAGGGGGCCCAAGCCCACATTTTGGGAGCCAGTTGTTAAAGTAGCCATGGAGGGCCCTACTTTAACAACCGGCTCCCAAAATTCTTAAAAACTTAACAACCGGCTCTTGCGAGCCTGTGGGAGCCTGCTCCAGCACACCACTGGTTGGGTCCCTGTTTGTGAAGGAGGACTCTCAGGGGTGGGTTGAGTCCCATTATACGTGAAGGATGTGTGAGTTTGTTGGGTGGAGTTCTCTATGGGAGGATAAACTCCTCCACCTCTTTTATATAATTCTGTCTCTCTGCTCCCAGGTAATAATACACGCATGGGAAACCATCTCAACACTTCATTGTTTTGCCTCCAATCACCCAGCCAGAGACCGGATAGCTGTACCATAGTTTTGGACACCAGGAGGAAGGGGAGGGAGCAGGGCCCTTCCACCCACTGAGCTGACTACCTTCTGAGAACTAGAAAGGATCACTCACTCCCATCGCCGAGGCAAAGACAAAGCACTATCAAAGCTGGAGTCCTGGCCAGACCTTTTCATGGCTCTGTCCTTCTCTCAGATTTAGGATATTTTCAAACAATCAGGGAATAAAAGGTGTGCATGCACCCTGATTTTTACAGATCTCTTTCTCCTGAATTTCACTTTCAGCTGTCTTTGCATTTTATGTGTATCAGTGTGATGTCTGCATGGGGTTCTGATGAAGAGCCACTCTTCAGCTGTCCGTGCTGTATTCATGCTTTATGTGTATCAGTGTGAAGCCTATGGGCTTTGATGAAGCTCCACTCTTCAGCTGTCTGTGCTGTATTCATGCTTTATGTGTA
Organism: Microcaecilia unicolor; assembly: GCF_901765095.1. NCBI lineage: Eukaryota > Metazoa > Chordata > Amphibia > Gymnophiona > Siphonopidae > Microcaecilia > Microcaecilia unicolor. The sequence goes on from NC_044044.1 coordinate 30,426,268, forward strand.
TCAGTGTGATGCTTACTTGGGACTCTAATGAAGATCTCCTCTGCTGCCTTTGCTGTATCGGCGTGACACCCGCATGAGTTTCCATGAAAGATCTGTGCTTCAGCTGTTCGTGCTGTATTCCTGCTTTATGTGATCACTGTGACTCCTGCATGGAGCTCGGATGAGGACCCCTTCTTTAGCTGTGCTGTACTCATGCTTTGTGTAGCAGTGCCTGTGTGGGGCTCTTAATGAAGATCAGATGAGCAGTCCCCAGGTTTTTAGCTACATTCATAATGGTGAGAGAAGCTCAGGGAAGCAGGAGCTGTTTCCCTAAAACTTTATGAACTCTTATATCAACTAAGAAATCTCTCAATAAAAAAAAAAAAGGAGAAGTTCCCTTATTTGCAACTGTCCTCAAAATAGTCAAAGGACTTTAAACTGCATATTTCTGCTGCATTAAAGAGGTTTTAGGAATATGTTCAGACTTCTGGTAAAAGCTGAGGGCATTTGCTCCAGTTTCACTGCAATGCCCACAGCTCCACACTGTAAATGCAATCTGGGTAATGCCCGTCTGGCTCCTGCTTGGACTAATCCACGTGATGGGAGATGCCATCTGTTTCTTAGGCACCCAGATACTGCACATGGAAAATCTAAAGCTCTGGTGATTTCCTGCGCTGACATCAGCTGGAAGGGTGGCTGGAGTTAACAGAAGCTGTGCAGAGTTCTGGAAGAAGCTGGCCACAGCCCCAGCTTTGTCATCTGTTTTTACACTGCAGGACCCAAATATGTAGACCAATGCTGACTGGTGAACTAATCTGGGTGGAAGCAGTGGTCCTGAAAACGTTTCTAGATAAGCTCACTCTTCACAAAGTGAACTTTATCAATGAAAGACAGGTCACTTTAAGGATCTACTTTCCTGGAGCAGCCTGAATTCACCATTTGGGAGAACCTTAACATACCCTTCTGAACAAGACTAAGGGGGGGGGGGGCTCATGATATAATTTATTATTGAGAAATATTTTATTTTCTAAGAAAAATAAATAACATGAACAAATGTATGTATGGTTTATGATTAATACAGTATAAAGTCTGGAAATCTGGATGCCAGAAATCCTGACCATCTGACAGTCTGGACCCTTTCTATCTGCATGCTGACCACCCAAGAATCTGGACTCCCTTTTTCTTCCGCCCTCCCGGACGGACGGTCCATCATCTTAACCTCCCCTCTCGCCCCTGCCCACTTGCTCTCAATTCTGCCAGCCCCCCACCCCCACCGTAGCTACGCCTCCCTCCTTCCTTCCTTCCCTCTCTCCCCGCACAGTCTAGCGTCTTTCCCCGCACTCCCGGCCCTGCCCGCTTGCTCTCTCTGACCTGTCTAGAAGTCTTCGGTGCTGCAGCATGCACCGGGCCTTTCGCCTCTGACCCATCACGCCCTTCCTACATCAAAGGGGAAAGGCCTGGTGCATGCCAGTGCAGTCAGTGAGCAAGGCTGCCACTGGTGATGCAGCACAGAAGACTTCTGGACAGGTCAAAGAGAGAGCAAGCAGGCAGGGCTGGGAGTGGGGGGGAAAGATGCCGGACCATGCAGGGAGTGAAGGAAGGAGGCGTAGCTGCAGGGGGTGCTTGGGGGGCCTGCTGGAGTGTGCTGTTAATCTTTGCCTTCTAGGTAAAAATGCAGGCTAAGCATCACCCTCAAATTCGTCTAGGACTGCTCACCTGAGGTAATGTTGCACGACATTCTTTTTAGTCATCCTAGACTGGATTTCTGTACAAAAGATTGTGGTGGGGGGGGGGGGGGGGGCTTGAAGAATGGGACTGATTTGAATTAGTGTCTCTCACACCTCACACCCCCCCCCGCCCCGCCCCGTTTCCTTCTTTTTTTCCTCCTCTATCCTTTCTCATACTGTACACTATTTAGCTCTGCTCTTTTAGTTTATTATTGGGCACCAAGGAATAAAACACCTCCCATTAAATTGCTGTTGCATAAGAGCAAATGTCCTTAAATTTGAATTTTTTAAAGTGCTGCCTGAGAACCCAGAAAATCCAACAAGCCAGACTGACTCAATCTCAGAGCAGTTTTTGGACTTCGATGGCAGGATACATATCTTTTTGTCCATCCCCTGAGCCCTACAGTCCTAGAGGTGCCAGGCTCTGTATCCTTTTGCCTGTCCTCTGAGCCCTCCACTGACAGGCGACAGGCTCCATATCCTGGTGCCCATCCCTTCAGCCCAAATTCAGTATCCCTATGTTCTTCTGCTTTGCTCCCTTCCTATATTGGTGGGTGGCCTATGGCCCTGCTGCAGTGTTGTAGACTGCTATACAAAAAATTTGGGTTTGTTTCCTGAATCTGGCTTCTGCGCTTGGATGGGGATGACTGTCATTACCGGACAGACAACCTACTAGTATAACCTGGTTCTGGAGTGACCTTACTAAGAACTGCGGTGCCACAGCCACTAGCAGAGACCGGTTCCGATTGGGCTAGAAACCCAAAAGGAGTAGGAGAAAGTTACTGACATCAAGGACAAAAGAACAATTGATGGGATCAAGTATTCAGCTGGTGGCGGTCAGCATTCTTTTGGCTGTTGCCAGTGTTATGCCCGGATGCTCAATGCTGTGCCATGTCCGTGAAACCGGACAAAGATAGGACTGAGTTTTCTGTGGTCTGATTTGTCCAGTTCACGTAAATGGTTAAAGTGCTGAATATTGGTCCTGGACCGCCCACAAAATCGCCAGATCAGCGGATACCCCACGTAGGCGATTTAACTGGTCAGGAGCCTCTCCTGCCCGGTTAAATCCCTTTGAATATCAACCCTAATAGTGGAGGAGTAGCCTAGTGGTTAGTGCAGTGGACCTTGATCCTGGGGAACTGAGTTCAATTCCCACTGCACCTCCTTGTGACTCTGGACAAGTCACTTAACCCTCCATTGCCCCGGGTACAAAACAAGTACCTGAATATATGTAAACCACTTTGAATGTAGCTGCCAAAACCTCAGAAAGACGGTATATCAAGTCCCATTTCCCTAAGGAAGGTGAGAAGAAAGTCCGGGTACATTTTCCCATATCTTGAGTGTTCATGGAAAGGAAGCCCGCCTCACTCACCAAATAATTGCGACACACTGAAGTGCTCAGGTCTAGGGATCAGGGCTCCCTTCTGGCTTTAGTCTGATGCTAATGAAATGGACAAGTGTCCCCAGGGCCCTCACAGGACTAAACAGCCCCTGAACATGGGTTCCTTTTGATGTTTCCCAGTTCCCTCCTATTACCGATCAAATCAAAAGTGCGGTGTGTACCACTTCCTCCCCCCCAACTGGCTTGGCAGCTAAGCTGGTTGACTTTCTTGCACATCCTCCTCATGGCCTCATGAACAGATAGAGGTGAGAGGGAGAGCGAGGGATGGAAAAGAAGGAGAAATAGGCGAGAGGAGGAGGGAAGCAGAGAAAGAGACATATGGAGAAGAAGAGGCAGAGAGAGAGAGACAGAAAGGCAAGCTCTCCCTGGGGTCCTCTCAGCACTGTGAGCACAGGTGATGCTTATCTCTGTAATGAGGCCGCCAGGTCTCTGATTGGCTGGCGCAGAGAAGACAGCAGGGCCATCACTCAGGGGTATAGCTGGAAAGGCAGAGGAGACGGGTGTGTGCTGAGATAAGAGGGGAAGAGAGGGAGGGGATGCACAGAGAGCACCTCTCTGGCAATCTTCTGCAGCTCTCCCTCCCCCAATGCTAATTCATTTTATATTGTTTCTCTCTCTTGCTAAGCTCAATCTCTCCCTCTCCCTCTTCCTCTAGACTTAGATTTGTCTGATCTCCCCTGTAACTCTCTCTCTCACGGTCGATCTCTGTCTTTCCCCAAACCTCAGCACTGATACAGCATATCACAAATACAGCATGGACAGCTGAAGAGGGGACCTTTATCAGAGCCCCATAGAGATATTACTCTGACATTTGTAAAGAATGAATACAGCATGGATAGCTGAAGAGCAGACCTTTATTACAGCCCTATTTAGGCATCCCAGGTATATATGTAAGGCATGAATACAGTATAGGCAGCTGGTGCCATGTAAGTGTCAACTGAAAGGCAAAGCCCAAATACAACACAGACAATGACAAGTGGGACTTGCAAATGCAAAGATTTAAGAACACGCAGGGGGAGGGGTGTACCCATAACATAAAAAGTGCACAGCATTTATTCTGCAAGTATGTGCATAAATAAGAACTGAAACAGACTGGGGCACTAATAGAAAGGAGACCTGTGAATAAGACTGAAAGAGAGGAGGAGTCAAGAAAACAGCTGGATGATATCTTGCAACCTCTAGGTAGTACAAGACAGCTCAACAATGTTTATTGTAATAAAGCAGATTTAAAATCCAGGACTAGCTGTCACCCTAGCTTTACTACATCTTCATTTTCTTCCCCCTGCTATGGAGAACGGTTTCTCCCTGCAGTTTAAGCCAAACAGCTTTGCAAGTGCCGATTTGTCATCACAGGGACTAAGAATAAAATGTTCTGAGGCGGAAGGGACAGGGATAGAGAGGGTCAGGGATAGAGATAATAGGGGCAGGGGTGGGGAGAGGGAGAGGACAGGAATAGGAAAGGGATAGGAATAGGGACAGGGACAAGGACAGTGCTGAAGGAGGTTTCAGCAGGGCTGTGGGAGGGTATTAGGTGCCCTAGACAAATCTTTGACCTTCTGTCCCGGCCCCCCCTAATTAGCACTTAAGCCTCCCTCCAAAAATCATGACTACCCAACACCACCCCTTCCAGAATTATGGGGGGTAAACTGCCCACCCTCCCTCTGTGCTGGTACATCATGCTGTTTCTTGTAGGATCTGCTGATTTGGATGACTGCAGCTGCTCCTTGGTGCCCCCCACAAGCATGCTACCCTAGGCGACTGGCTAATCCTGTCTTCAGCAAGGCCATTGGCTTCTGTACCGCACAGTATCTAAACTGCATGAGTTTGTCACTGATTCAATAGCATGGCTAGGGAGGTACTGCTGAGGGGCTCCAGTGAAAAGAGGTGTGTGACTATGAAATCCCACAGGGAGTGGGTCCTTGGGTCATGTCTATTGAATTTCTTCATAAGCAACATTGCAGAAGGACTAGACAGAAGGGTAGGACCCCCTCTCTCTTCCCCCCTCCACACACATAATTCAGAAAGAACTCCAAGCCAGATGGACTAAGTAATACTCCCATGACCCCCAACATGTGGCTCTATGAGAGAGATAACCCTGCTCAGATTAGGGGGTACAGGAGCCTGAAGCTGAGAGATTTACACCCCCCCTGCCCCCTCCCCCTGAGATTCTCAGGCCTCAGGGACATACCAGTGGTGAGGAGGATGGGAGACAAGAAATGCTGATGCCACAGCTGCTGTGAATACAGATCACTTCTTAAGCAAAGATAAGAGTCCCTGTCATCCTGAGCACCAGGAAAGGGGGTGGGGGAGAGACAGAGAGAGACATGTAAGGAGAAGGGAAAGGAGAAAGAAGTTGTTTAAATGAAGGGCAAGAAAAGAAGCACATTCTATTCTGAAATCCCGTCACTTCCAAGTCCCATGGCGCAGGGCTCTCGGTCGCTCTCATTCCATATTGCTTTTTATATCCACGCTGTTGTCTGTCTGTCCTTTCAGTCAGGGTTATCTCCCCTTTCCAGATACATTCATTATCCCTTTATTAACAGTTGCATCCCAAGGCAACGGGGAGATATATGAATGGAAGGGCTTTATAAAGCAGCGAGTCCCCAGGCAGTGTGAAGACATCCTGCCCAGTGCAGCGATATTAACAACAGGGGAACGGAGGGGGCACGTTCAGCGCTGGTGCAAGGGTATCAGGCACCCCAGGAGAAACCTGAACCTTGTACCTGCCCCCCCCCCCAAAAAAAATTAAAGTTTCAGACCCCTAGAACTCCCCTACCCTCCCAATATTTTTATATTTAAGCGTAACAGTCATGATCATGATCCCCCCTCCCTACACGCTGACAGTTCTTTCAGTTAAAGCGACTGTGAGGATCCATTGTTTTGCTTTGTCTGAGGACAGGATTTGGATTGAGCTCATGGCCAGTTACCTATTGTACCCAAATGTATTTCCCCGTCCCCTGAAGGTTCACAATCTCAGGGGCCCATGCGCTAAGCTTGCGTTAGAGCCGTGCGCCGACACTTACCTCCTCGTTCTATATAACTTTACAGGCACGTTTTTGCGCTTAGCGTGCAAATTTGCGTGTGCAGGTTCTAGAATAGCACCAGTTAGGAGCGTAACTTAAGCACTATTTGGCGCTAAATACCAATAATCGGCTACTTGCATTTACGCACGTAACTGTTAGGGGTGTGGGCGAGGCACTTATGCGCTACAGTTACAGAATACTGGCAGTAAACACACATAGCATTTGGGCGCCAGCATTTACATGGCATAAGTGGTTGCACTTACAGTTAAGTCTGTAAATGCAAACTTACGCTAGTATTCTAGAATGATAATTGTGCGCATTAGCGCACATGCATTAGGAGTGGAGGAGTAGCCTAGTGGTTAGTGCAGCGGACTTTGATCCTGGGGAACTGAGTTCAATTCCCACTGCAGCTCCTTGTGACTCTGGGCAAGTCACTTTACCCTCCATTGCCCCAGGTACAAATAAATACCTGTATATACTATGTAAACTGCTTTGAATGTAGTTGGAAAAAACCACAGAAAGGCAAGTCCCATTTCCCTTCCCCCCCTTAGGAGGCAATTCTGCAACTGGCTGCCTCAAGGTAGGTGCCTTGATGCAATGCGTTGAGCGCCAATTCTATACTTGCATCTCAGCGCCAAGATTCCATTACAGAATACTGCCATAGGTCGGCACCAGCACGACTACATTTAGGCCAGTGTCTACGGCTGTAGTAAGTCAGCACGGCTCGCGCCTTACAATATTCTATACGGGGCCCAATATTCAGTCAGCGTCACTGGTGTTAAACCTGGAAATTCAACGCTGGGTCGGGTTTGTAACGCTGACTTCTATTTATGCGGTTAACCTGGTTGGATAAAGTGCCAAGTGCTGACTCTGCAGCCAGAACACCCCCAAAATAGACAGTTTTCAGTTTGGCGCTAACCAGTTATTACGTGCCACTAAAAATTAGCAGTTAGCCCCGAACAGGCAATTCGGTGATCTGGGACAGGGCCGCTGCAGTCGCAACCCCGTTCCCCCACTCAGGCCACCACTGCCCCCCCACTCAGGCAGTCGCCACCCCCTGCCCCCTTACCTTCCTGCGTCTGCTCCTGCGTGCTGGGACCCGGGTTATCGCGTTAAAGCAATCATCTGGGTCCCGACTCAAAGGAGCAGGAGACAGACAGACCATGGCTCTGGGTCCTCCTTGGGCCCCTTACACATGCAAGTTACATAGTAACTATGCACATCCAGTTATTCACTAGACTATCATGGATTTATTTTTGTGTGCTGGGGTCAAGGGTTAAGTCTAGGGGAGGGAAGGTGAGGTTAACTATACTACCAGGGTCTTGGGTCATCTAGAGTGAAGTGTCACACTTCAGCTCAGATGACCCTCCACTCCAGGTGTCCTCAGGTTTTAGGTGCATTAGTTGTAGGAGGGAAGCTGTAGGGAATGGTGGGGGAGGCTGGCTGGCTGTGGCAGGGCTGAAAGGAATGGTGGGGGAGGCTGGCTGGCTGTGGCAGGGCTGAAAGGAATGGTGGGGGACTGCTGGCTGTAAGAGGAGGCTGTAGTGAGTGGTAGCTGTGTGAGAGCTGTAGGGAATGGATGAGAAGAACTGGCTAAGAGGGTGGGAAGCTGTAGGCAATAGTAGAAGACAGCCATCTTTGAAGGTGAGAGAGTTGTAGGCAATGATGGAGGAGGGGGAGAGATGTAGGGAGCGATGAAGAAGCACTGGCTAGAGGTGGAGGATAGCTGTAGAAGATGGAGGAGGAGTACTCACAGTACATGGGGCACACCAACTGTGGTGGGAGAGAGGGAGCTTTAGGAGGTAATGGAGGAGCATTGGTGGTGGTGGGCAGGGGGAGGGAATGGAATGAATTTCAGTGTAGTAGCACCTCTTACAGACTGGAACCTCTCTGTTCTGGAGTCGTATAAGAAGAGAATAGAGTTGACAGGCAGCTCTTCTCTGATAAGCTTACTTTACCCGTGACTGCATCTCTGGTAACAGACACTTTCCCTTAAGTTTTTCTCTGAACATTAATGGAAAAAGACAGAGAGAGATAGCAAAGGGACAACCGCCATCAGCTCCTGATAAATTTCTGCACAACAAAATGTATTTCAAGTTGTCTTAGGAAATATCAATTTATATATACAGTCACATACTCATACGAGTCTAAAGAAAGAAAGAAAGCAAAACATGCCCCCCCTCCTCTATTCTCCAACTAAACATCCAGAAAATAACAATATCGGAGACAGTGAAGGGAGCCAGAGTTTTAGCCTTAGTATACAGGTTTGTTCATAACCTCCCTAGTTCCAGCCACCAGAACTAGAAACGCAATAACCACCCTCCGACCCCCACCCCCACCCCACTGTCCTGCTGTTCTTGAAACTCCAGTCACAGTTTTAGGGTTCTCCATTCTTATCATGTGTCCTATACACAAGTCTCTGTAGAACACATAATAGAGGACTGGTGATAGTGTCCTGAATATACAGGATCTCAAGAAGTACTTCAAAAATTCCAGCCATAGGCTGTGTGTGGAGTGGAGTGGAGCAGCCCAGAGTCATGGGAGAGCAACTGCTACGGAAGACAACATTTCTAGACAGGATAAAAGGACAGCAGGGGCCAAACTTCTGGTCTGGGAGAATTTGCAGTAAGCACTGAAGTAAGCACTGGCTCTCAATGGGTGCCGGCTTCTTCCTCACCCTCCTCCACATTCTTCTGCCTTGACTGGAGACCATAATAAAATGGAAAGACGTCCTTCCGTGACACTAGCTTCCAGCCGCTCTCCTGCACATGGAAGAGGTCTACATGGCCTCCGGAGTAGGCATCGCGGTGAGTAGCATGGCAGACGGCACGGCACGCCAACGCATAAGCCTCTGTTGTGCTCATGTCATATCGATAGCTCTCGTCCAGCACGCTGTAGGCATATGGTGATCCTGAGCCCACTGAGAAGGTATCCCCAGGCAGTCGTGTTCCATCGCTGTACACATAGAAGAGGGCAGGGCCAGTGTGGTCCCAGCCACAGAGAAGAGTGGCCACACACAGCCCCAGACCTTTGTAGCAGTACAGTGCACTTGACAGGAGTTTGGCAGCCCCTGCTACGCTCAATTTAAGACCATGGCGCAGCTGGTAAAGTCGGAAGTCCCGTGCCAGCAGGCGCTCCCAGGTAGCGCAGTCTGCAGCTGTGCCAGAGGTGGTGCCCAGCAGGTGGCTGTGGATAGGGATGACCTTCTGCGAGTCAGGGCTGGAGATGTATGAACCACTGGAGGAACGGGTGTCTGCTGCTGCGATTATACCACCCTGGAACTTGAAAGCCAGGGTGGTGGTGCCATGTGCTAGTTCCAGGGCAACCCTACTGCCTTCGCCACGGCATAACCGGATCATGAAGGTCTCTGGATCCTGGCCAGGTGGTACTGCCCCTGTGTTGTAAGAACCCAGAGACAGAGGTTCCATATAATGCTTCCTCAGTGCAAAGTCAGAACCGCAAACCTGCTCCAGGGCCATAGCTGTCTGCAACCGGGTCCTTTCCAACTTGCCACAGGAAAAGGAGTGACACCACAGGGAAGCAGAAGGGTTTATATCAGGACTCTCCCCACCTCTACCTCACACTCCCCCCCCCCCCCCATATCTCCACAGCCTAGCAAGATTGATGCTAAACTGAAGGCATCTAGGATGATGTGGATGGTTGCATCTGACAGCTCAGACGCTACTCAGCCACTATAATACATAGAGAAAAAAGAAAAAACAACTGGCAATGGATCAGTGGCACTCTGTAACCTCACCCATCTCTGTTTCTCTCTAGACCTCCACAGGACTCTCTCTTGTGTCTCTGGTACACTTTCTCGGTCTGTGTATCTCTCCCTTTCTTTTAATCAGTCTCTCACCACTGAAGCCCCATCATCCATCTCTCTCACCAGTACTCTCTATAAAACTTCTCTCTCCTGCTTTGCTCTGCCTCAGAGCTGCTGCCCCCCTCCCCAATTAACTTTCATACCCCTAGCCTGAAGTCTCCTAAGATTATTTATTTATTGCACTTGTATCCCACATTTTCCCACCTATTTGCAGGCTCAATGTGGCTTACAAAGACCTGTTATGGCATCACCATTTCAGGGTACAAAAGATACAATTGGTGTTACAAAGATATCAAGGCTAACAAGACGATCTAATCAAGCAGATATGGAAAGACAGTCAAAATAAGGGAGGATGTGGTGACGTATTGTAGTTAATTTTGATAATTAAACTCAACAATCATGATCAGCTCACACATTTCCTATAGAAGTACAGGTTAAAGGATGTGTTGAGCCTATCCCTCTGGATCTACCTTTTGCTTTGAATGCAGCTTCTCCTTGCTGCCCCTAAGAAGCTGTTGCCCTAGTCAACCACTTAGACTTGTTAATGGTTGGGCCAGCCCTGCTCTCTCTCTCACCTTGCATCTCCCCTAAGGAAAGGAGAAGACAAGTCTTCCCTGCCTGCTTTCTAAAACAGGGATTTCTGGCCTGGGGGATGGGAAGTATTTTCCCCACAATCCCAAACTCTTAGAAGGCTCTAATAACACAGTGCCTTCCCTCCTCTTTCTCCTTCACTGCAATCTCAGCTTTGGGACGCAGCTTGAATGAACTCAGAAGTCATGCACTTTGCATATTTGAATGTCCATGTCCGCTGCGCAGCTCCACAGACCAACGCCGTGGAAGGTGGCTCTTCACACAAACTCTTGTGGAGATGGAAAGACAAGGAGGGGGATACAGAGCATCCAAGAAATGGAGAGGACACTTGCCTTGTTGTTTTTTGTTCCCCAGGAATACATACAGAGTCAGTGACAGAGCTTGGGATTAGAACCCAGGCACAGGGAGCGTGCAGGAGTGGCCTAATGGTTAATGCAGCGGGCTGTGATCTTGGTGACCTGGGTTCTTTTTCTTTTTTTTTTTATAACCATTTAAATTTTTTACAAGTGATAAAACAACTTGCCGGGAATACAGAGAAAGTAATATATAGGAATTATTTCAGTCAGGTAATTCTATTCTCTTCTTTAGACCACTAAATAGGGAGAGTGAAACAAGACAAGGAGATCAATTAAACAGTAAACTGAAAAAAAAAAAAGTAGTATTAACCTGATTATCCCCAGATATTACTCGTCTAATTCATTATTCCACATTGATCATCTGGTTGGCTTCTTCAAGGCCAATACGGTGTATAGTCAAATCATTTCATTGAAAACATACTTATTGTCCAATATTAGTTAGAAATAATACATCTGAATATTATTATAGATGATTAATATCGCGATTATTGTTTTTCCCAGAATTCCGGGTATGACTCCTAAAGTTTTCCTCAGAAATATTTCCTCAATTATTACTTTAAAAGGAGTGAAGCCTGTGAAAACTGGGATTACTTTAATCAGTGGGATTTGAATTAGAGATTTAAGTATATGTATTGTTAAATAACTTCTGGTTTTTTAAAGAGAAAGAATGTAATCAGACCTGGGTTCTATTCCTACTGCAGCTCCTTGCGACCCCAGGCAAGTCACTTAACCCATCATTGCCCCAGGTACAAAAACTTAAGATTGTGAGCCCCCTAGGGACAGAGAAAGTACCTGCATATAATGTGTACAGCGCTGCGTACATCTAGTAGCGCTATAGAAATGATTAGTAGTAGGGAGGTAAAGGGGGTTCGATATTAGGGGCCCGAAATCTATGCACTAAGATGTATTCTGTACGGCATCTGGGCACCCAGATTCTCTTACAGAATAGAGCCTAAGTTGGCATTTAGGTGCCAACATTTAAGCGCTGATTCTTCCACCATGTAAAAGGAAGGTAAATATTAGTATCCTATAAATTTGGCACCTAAGTTTGTGCCCCACCTAGGTGAACGCCCCCTTTGCAGTTAAATGCTACAGCACTTAGGTGCGCTACTTTCGAGAATTTGGGGGATATTATTCACAGACATCCTCATTGACTCTTTTTTGAAAAGTTCATGTTTATAGAAGTGATAAATAGAAATATAACAAAACAAAGAAAAGAAAGGAACATAAAATGATACATTTTTTTGATTAGCTTTCGAAGACAATGAGGCATATTTTCAAAGCACTTAGCCTTCCAAAGTTCCATAGAAACCTATGGAACTTTGGAAGGCTAAGTGCTTTGAAAATATGCCTCAAAACCGCCTTCTTCAGATCAGAAATTTAAAAAAAACAAGCAAATGATGACATATATCAAAATACTGTAAACTTACAGAACTGTCACGGTCCAAACGGGTTCCCCAAATAAACACCATTCAACCAAGAGGTTAAGTTAGATAAATTTAAAAAACAAGCATGTAACACATGTGTCCTAACAAGATAGTAGATGTTAAAATTCCAGCTAGTATTCACAGATATTTATGCTTGAATAGGTTCAAGGATATCACAATAACAAATCTCAGTGTTCACAGTCAAAAGTAAATGTTCACATACTATTACTCTTAATTAAACTCTACTTCTACAATACAGCTCAAACTTATACTTCAGTGCTAATGAGGTGCTTTATTATTGTTATTCAGTCTGTGTACACACAGTGTACAAGTATTTGGGTACCTTTTGTGGTTGGTCTCTGTCTCATCTCTTCTCAAATGTGGTCAGCTCTTTGGTGAAGGAACCTACTACACTAACTCCACAAACTAAAAAAAAGGAAAAAACCCTAGCTCCTTCCTCTGGTGGGTGCACTCCACTCTTAGTGTCTTTTGGCGGAGAAAGCCATGTATAGCTAACTAGATTTAAATAAAAGATAAGCAAGAAAATCTCTGTCTATCCCCCCTACACACTATGTACAGGTGCTACGTCTGGGTCTCCTTTTAAGACAGGTTCTCTCTCTTCAGGACAGGCACTCTTGGTTGGTCTCTCCCTTCTTCAGGGCAAAGGGTTGGACACAGATGTGCTCTCTTTTCAGAGCGGGCACTCACAGTCAAACTCTTGGGTACAGACACTCATTGTCAGGGTTCTCCCCGGGGCTTGCCTGTAGCCCTCTCACTGCCCAGGCTTGTTTGAACTGCCCAGCATGTTCCCCAGGACCTGCCCACTTCCAAGGCTGCTCGTCCCCCTCTACCTAGTGATTGGTATTATGTTTGCACCAATTTGGGGGCTCTCACCTACTCTTCTTCCCTATTGGCTTCCTCCTGTGCACACACACTGTTCGTACATGCACAGCTGCCAGCCCACCCGCAACACCGGTGCTACGGCTGTCCCTGCCAGCCTGCCTCCTGCTTTCCCCACAGCACTGGTGAGTGCCACAGGTTGCCCTGCTGCCCGCCAGCTTTCTTTCCCTGCTCCCTCCAGCTTTGGGACTGCTCCGTGACCCGGAGTACAACTGCAACCCACAGTCCAAAGCACTTTCAGGCTAGCAGGGGAAGCTGTTCTCGCTCTTCTTTTTGGCTGCTGGCGCCTCCCAGAACCGGCCGCCTGCACCAAGCCTCACGTCCCTCCCCTGCCTCTTGTAGCAGTTAGTTTACCCCCATTTGGGCGTCTAACCTCTGAGTGCCTAAAGTTAGGCGCTTAACTTAAGAGGGTCAGTGTCCATTTTCAACCTCCTACAGCACGGACAGTTTTCAAGAAGCTGATGGCTGTGTGCACAATCTCACGCCCACAATTTATACAGAACACACTTTAAATACACTTTTAGGGACCAGGGGGAGGGGTGTACTTTGTTGGGAAGCTTCAGAAGGAAATTACTGACTGCTACTTGCAGCTCAGAGGCAAAACCACATGTTGTGCATTTGAAAAGCAAATGTGTTGGCACTGTTTTTCTCCCCTAACATAAACACCATTTGTAATCCTTTTTCCAGCAGCTGCAAGTGTATATGTTGTGGAAGCTGGCAAAACAGCATGCAATATTTATTTCCATGTTTATATGCCACCTACAAGTTAACAAAAACTATTGAACTGTCAGACACCGTGAGGAAGGCAGCGTTCAGGCAGGGCGGTCCAGCTAGGAAAATATAGTTGCATACCTGTGCTATGCACACATGCAGCACTCGATCCACTACGCAGCTGCAATACAAGCCACTCAAGCTACATGCATTGTATAGCAGACACACTCCAGCAGCTCCCGCTTGGTATATCATCAGAGGCAGAAGCTAAAGAAAATGAAAGGAGCGAAATCCGCAGCCCTTCAAGGGAAGAATAAAGGATGAATGATCGCTTCCCTGCAGTCTCATCTATCTTCATTCATACAGCATGTTTTATTACACACGCTGCTGGAGGCAGCAGTAAAGGAAATAACACACACCATGTATTCCCACTAGTCCAGCACTGAGACACCGCCTTGCATCCAGCTCTGTCAGTGCAACTGCATCTTGTCCTGCCTTGCGCACACTGTTATTCCAGTACAGACACTCTGATATGCAGCTGTGTAAGTACATTGAAAAAGGTAAAGTGCAGTAATGCACTGTAGTATCAGACTCTTGCCCTAGAGCTGCCAACTGTGGGACCCACCACAAATGGCTTTTGTCAGTCAGTATACTCCTTTCACAGCATCTCCTACTCCCAAACCCTCTGCGTCAGGTTTGGCCTGGCAGACAGTGCTGCAGGACAGGACCGAGATCCCACTGCTTGTGTGTGTGTGTTTTCCATTGCCGTTCCAGACCATAGGGAGCAAAGCCACAAGAAATAAAAAGCTAAACAGTTTCCCTCTCCATCCCCTAAAGGCCCCCCTCGGCTGGGATCCCCACTCAGCACTGTGCCCGGCCGCCTGAGCCCTGGCTGCTCTCCTGCGTCCAATCAGCAGCGAGAGAAGGCGGGGCTCCCCCCTTCCCTGAGTGCACCCAGCCCTGCACACACACAGAGAACACACAAGAATACAAAGAGAATACGTCCTTGTCGTATCCTTTCCGGGCTTTTTTTTTCCAGGGATAGCTTGTCTTCTAGGCCTTGTTTTCTCATCTGACTACTTTTCTTTTCCACTTTGATTCTTTTTTTTTTAATTATTTTCTTTTTATTTATTCCCCCTTTGGAAAAAAACAAAAGTTTATATATAATTAATAAGATTAGGGAGAGAGGAAGATGAGAAAGGGCGGGGCAAACAGTGAGGGTAATAAAAGGGTATGCCTGGCAGTTCCAAGAGTGACCCTGGGACTTCCAGATGCGGGACAGGAGTCCAGAACCAAGGAAAATTGTAAAGGGTGGCTCTCTTTTCCCAGGTCAACAGGCCCTGTCTAAGTGGCCGCTTGCATGTTAACAGGGCCCTCTTATCCTTTTAAGAGAGACTTCACGCTTTCTGCGGATGATGGAAGCCACTTTGTGGCCCTGAAGTTGAAAGAAAGAGCCTGCAAACCGGGGAGACAAATACAGAGCACCCTTAGGATAAGAGGCCTTACCTATCCTAGGAGGAGCCTAGTTAATGTAATGCCACTAGTTTTCAACCTCGACATTTATATCAGGGGGGCTTCCCGCCTGGGCATGGAGAGGGCCATGTACGACTGCAATAGGGTGGATAGATGCAAGTGCACGAATACACATTGCAAGTTACTTCTTGCTAGTTTTTAATTTATTTTTACTGGCACTGTATTTTTTAAATTATATAGCCCCACCCTAACACCCGAATTCTTCAATCAGTGCCTAAGCAGGTGTACAAAAACATGGCATTGGTGGAAGCTTATGTTCCAGCCTGGGAAATTCGTTAACTGTGAGGTCTGTGACTTCTCTTGCTGTTCTGTGTCTGTTTTGTGCCATGTGCTTGTGGACATCATGTTGAGATCCTGTCAGGCGCAGAGGGGGTAAGTAGGATTTACTTTAACTTGTAGGTTTTATATCTATCTGTGATAGTTTCCCATATGAGTGAAGACGTTACCACTTCATCCTGTAAGGAAGGACTTCTTGCTGGGTGGGGGCTGGATGCCCTTTGCCACTGGAGAGAGAACGGCCACGTTTCCATTTTGGGCACCAATTTAAATGTAAACTGGAAAAGTCAGCTGATCTGCAGCCCACTCGGTGCTTTCCTCAATAGTCAACGGAATTTGCAGACGTTACTCATTCCCCAAAGGTCACACTACAGTTATTAAAACTGTAGGGAAACTGTAATTTTGCTTAGGGTGCAATTCCGTTAAGTCTTTGACAGAGATGTGACCTGCATACAGGAAAAGTGGCAACTTTTTTTTTTTTTTTTGGGGGGGGGGGCTTAAGAACCCTGGAGAGAGTTAGGAACCCCAGACTCTGACTTCATGTTCACAACTCTCTCCATTGGTGCTTGCCTCAAGAGATCAAAACAAGTCCTTTCTCAGGTCTGATGCATGTCCACACGTGGCCTGCAGGTTAGCAGAAATACAAATATTTGACTGCAGATTTTTAGAAAGAGTCCTGGTGCTGAGCCCCTAGTGGAGAATTGTCATTGTGGTGTCTTGTCTTAAGTAGGTTGAGAGGCTGCTGAACCCAATAGACATTATCTGTCCCGACACAGTCAAGAAGCTTGTTCAATCTTGCACCCACAGAGCTGGCTCCTATGGATGATATCAAATCGGGGGGGGGGGGGGGAGGATTCTCCTAGAAGTTGCAAATGAAGGCTCAGAGCACTACAGCCTAGATCCCAGCTCCAACTTAAATTGGCCCAAAGACATTTGGGAAGAGGAAAGGGTGCAGAGAAGATGTCTTAAGCCTTCTGTTGTGCTTTGAAAATCATACAGGTTTCAGAAAGGAAAACGCTCATGTACTTCACTTTTGGCATAGAAACCAGAAGTACGCCTCCATCCCACAGCACTAAACTAGACCGCTTTAAAGAGTAAAGTACGCTTAAGGGGAACACACATTTAGATCCCTTCTTCCCCATTTTTAAAAAAATTTAATTATAAAACATAAAAAGGTAGCACTGTGGACTTTTTGAAGGGGAATTAGTGACTATTTGTGAAATAAGCAAAAAATGATTTGCCTCCCATCACGAAAAGTTAGTCTCCATGTGCTCTGCTACATTAGCCCAGCCTCACTACAGCTCTCAGTTTAAGAATACACCATCCAAGATGGCCGCCGGGCTATGAAAACAGCCTCTGTTAAACGACAGTCACAGTCCCCCTTCTCTTAGGGGATGTGTGCTCCGCCCCTTCTCTTCCTCTCAAGCTCAGACTTTGCCTGAGCAACAGCTGCTTCCACCAATCACAGCCGCTCTCCAGTTTTAGCTTTGCTCTAGCATGCAGTCAGGAGAAGAAGTCGGGCATGGGGGTGGATCTGAAGGGCCATAAGCCGCATGCGCTTTGTACACGGCTGCCTGGCCGAACCCATGAAAGCTTTTTATTTCCCTTCTTTGTCTACTTCGCGTGCACGAATGTGTCACGTGGGACACATGCCTTAGAACTGTGGTGCGCGCATTCAGTGCCTCGCTCTGTACATGCTTTGGTGCTAGGTGCGAGATTAGCAGCCGAAGTATTCAGCACTTTTCATAAAATTAAAAGTGTTTGGTTATGTGGCTGTTTTTGATGTATTAGGAATCAGGAAAGGATGCAACTAGTGAATTAAATGTGCAGATGACACACAGTTATTCAAAATGGTTAAAACATGGACTGACAAACTGCAGACTGGGGCAGATGAAATTTAAACTATGGACAAGTGCAGAGATGCCAAGGGTGGCCCGTCCAGAGTAAGATTTACCACCACAGTGAGTGAGATTGAAGTTTTCGAGTGGTGCAAAGGTTTTTCCACATTTATACTCCTAGCTACATTGCTAGAAAACCTCGTCTCACTCGTTACCCTGGTGAATTTCATTCTTTGGAATGAACCACCCTTGGTGTCTCTGTATAAGCAGTGGATTTCTTCTTTTAAGCAAGGACAGTTCATCATCCTATGTATAAATTACTTTATGGATGAACTACACTAGAAGCAGTCAGTTGTAATGGTCCTCATTTGTCTACTTGTTTTCTTGCAGTGAGTTGTGCTGGAGGAGTATCTACTCTTAAGATATGTCCTCAGCACCAGAGTATCGTTTATCGTTTACTTATTTTCTATACAGTTACTTAATTGTATACACAAACCAGAACGGTTTACATTCTTTAAAAATACACAAAATTTTTAAAATAACCTACAGGAACTCCATTTCTTTGATAGGAAAGCACGGCAAACCAAAAGCATCCATTCTGAGAATAAAAAACAACAATAAAACAATCCATTCATAACAGATTTATATAAACAAACATATGTTTTTTTCTGCATATACATTCTGCCCCTGTTTCCCTTTTTTCACCCCAGATTACTTTCAAACGTATTTCGGAATAGGTATGTTCAGGGGCATAGCCAGATAGCCAATTTTGGGTGGGCCTGAGCCCAAGGTGAGTGGGCATGAAATCCTCCCCCCCCCCCCCCCAGGTACCCCTCCAGTTTGCTCTTCTCTCCACCCCTCCCTGCCCACAAACCCCAAATATTAAATACTTGAGCTGGTGGGATCCCTAAACTCTGCCAGCTGAAGATTTCCTATTACTACTCGAGAAGCCAGCACTTGCCTCAAACTGATGCTGCTGCAGGCAGGCCATGCATGTTCAGTGCTTTTGCATGTATGAAAACTGAGCATGTGCAGAAGGGCCGGTCTTAGCGTCAGCTCAAGGCAAGTGCTGCTGGCTTACATTTGGAAGAGCGCTGGCTGCCCAAGGACAGAAAATCTTCAGCTGGCAAGGTTTGGGAATACCCACCAGCCATAGCAAGAGTGTCACAATTTTGGGTGGGCCTGAGTCCAAAGTGGGTGGGCCCTGGCCCACCTGTAGCTACGCCACTGGGTATGTTTTTAGAAGTTTACGAAATTTAACATACGACTCTTCTAATCTGATAATTTTTGGAAGGCAGTTCCAGAGAGCAGGAGCTACATAGAAAAAAGCTGAATGTCTAGTAGACTGAGCAGTCTTCCACCCTTCCTGGATCTATAACACACCCAGACCCAAATGGCCCTAGTGGACAGGAGTTCCAAAGACAGATCTAACTATGCCAAAGCCAGGCACTGGCCCCATTTTCAGATCTGAAGGTAGCACAGCCAAGTTGTCTATGGCAGAAGTAAACCTGTGAAACACAGCTGCCATCTTCCTCCAGCTTATAATGCGAGAGAGCTTTCAGAGATACTAGGGGAAAGGTCTGAGAATTGCGTCTCAAACTATACTAAAAGCCGATGGTTCTGGAACAGATGCTTTTCACGTTTAGGGCTTTGTAGTTGGGGAAGCAATTGAAATGAAGAGGGTTTGTGAAACAGTAATTCTGCTCTGGAAAGTGGGTGTGCAAAGGATGTAGTACAGAAAGTCCTAGAGCTCAAATTTCTTATAATTCACCACAGTTCAGAGGTATAAAGACCGAGGGATACTTGTCAACAAGTAAAGCGCAGTTACTTACCTGCAATTTGTTTGAACTACCTGGCATGTTCCCCAGGTCCTGCCTACTTCCAGAGCTGCTCTCCCCTTCTTACCCCGTGATTGGCGTTATTTTCGTGCGCATCCTCCCCTCCCGGCTCCCTCCCACAGTTTGTATCTGTAACATTTTTCTGTACAGGTTTATATTTTAATACTTATAAATTGCATAAATATAAAATTAAATTAAAAAAAAAACAAAAAAACATTGTCCACCTCTGACTACGTTAGCGTCTGTGTGATAAAGTCATACCTGTTCATCACTTCCACAATGCTGATCTTTTTACCATCTTTCTCCCCCACCTTTTCTTGGCATATCTGCTGCTCTTTCTCTGTTGATCAAGTCCACCACATTGAGCTTGACGGCCCATACCTCCCAAGGGACTCCACTCATCCAGCTAACGTGACTTTTTTTTTATATATATAAGATTCCAAGAGTATCTGTCCCTCGTCCATCACTTGCAGCATTCTTCAGGGTACCCTAGAAAAGAAAGGAAAGTATTAAATTTAGACAGCAAAAATACAATAAAAAAACATTCTAGTATAAACATTCTTGGATTTCTAGTTTACTACAGAAAATTTATTTATTAGGATTTATTTACCGCCTTTTTGAAGGAATTCACTTAAGGCAGTGTACAGGAAGAATAAATCAAACACGAGCAATAGGCAATTACAGCAGTAAAAATATTCAAATAACAATACAAAGTATGGCATAGTTACTATTTACAATGTCAACACAATACGTAATAGAACATTTTAATTGACAGTGAAGGGTAAAAGCATAAGTACATAAGTACATAAGTAGTGCCATACTGGGAAAGACCAAAGGTCCATCTAGCCCAGCATCCTGTCACCGACAGTGGCCAATCCAGGTCAAGGGCACCTGGCACGCTCCCCAAACGTAAAAACATTCCAGACAAGTTATACCTAAAAATGCGGAATTTTTCCAAGTCCATTTAATACCAAATTCAGCTTTTCTGATTATTTGGCTTATAAATTTAAGGTGGCATGTATCAAGCCATTCTCTTCTAAACTCTCTTTCCCCATATTCTCTCCCACTCAAAAATCTACCCACAGATAAAATTGCAATACCCTAACGCTCTCTTGCTATTATTCGATCACCCTATCATTCCCCCTATGTCACATCCCATAGTTTCTACGCCCCAAAGATGATTGACTTAACTTTATCTTCCATAACTCTTCACAATGTAACCCATAATCGCAATGTAACAAACTGTTTTTCCATAATTCATAATGTATTGTAAGCCACACTGAGCCCGCAAATAGGTGGGAAAATGTGGGATACAAATGTAATCAATAAATAAAATAAAAAACTTGTCTACGTAAAGGCTGAAAAGCACTTCTGCTACATTTTTTAAACATTTTGACTCCTCATTTAAGTGAACTCCTTCCATGGCCCTTTCCAATTTCTATTAGTTTACATTCTATTTTGGTTTACTTTGTTTGCAGATAAAGGGCGAATGCGACAAAGCCTATTTAATTCTTGTGGGCTTCGTCGCATTCAGCATGCGGTAATCGATACCGCTGCTTTCTAAAAGGAGCCCAACCTGCGGTAATCGATACCGCGGCTTTCTAAAAGGAGCCCAAAGTGTTATAATGGGCCCAACAACCTGTTTGCACAGATGGGAAACTCTAATACCAAGTTTTACTTGGTGTAACTGCCTCCGACTAAGTGTATTTATTTGTTTATTTATTTGTAACATTTGTATCCCACATTTTCACACCCATTAGCAGGCTCAATGTGGCTTACAAAAAAACCGTAAAGGCGAACGCCAAGTCCAGTAGGGTAAACAAATATAGATTGAAATAGGGGTCAGGTAAGGTTAGAGTATAAGGTACGATAAGGGTCAATGATAATAAGGAATATATAATGTCCAATACGATCTAAGGTTATGTTGTGTTGCAGAGTTGATGCGTTTAGTCACGCGGACGAGTGCTCAGTGTATTCTATAACTCGCGTGGAAATTTAGATTTATTCTATAATATACGCCCACATTTAGGTGTACTTTACAGAATACGCCTAGGCATATTGTGTTTCAGCATCGATTTTTTTTTTTAGGTGTGATATATAGAATCTAGTCCCACTTGACATTTTCTGGGGGTTTGGGGGGGCTGGAGATCCACCGGATCTCTCCAGGCCTCCCTGAACTTGGGGGTGGGGGGGGTGGGATCGGACCTCCAGCCCCCCGTTGCTCGGGGCAGGGGTAGACAGGGCATGGTGGTCCCATGGACCTCCAGCCCTGTTGATCATGAGGGTTTGACAGGTTTGGGCTTTTGACAGCCCCGACCTGTCAAACAAGTGCGGGAGGATTGTGCTGAGCGCATGCTCAGCACAATTCGCCCGCACTTCTACCCCATGATCAGAGATAATTGCGCTGCTTAAATATGCATGCATTATCTCTGATCATCAGTGCGGTAAAGCCCCGCGCTGTTCCAGCGCTATTTTTAGAGCGCTGTTTGGAACAGCGCGGGGCTTTTGATCATGAGGGTGTAAGTGCTTCTGCATTAACCAGGAACTGCGTGTTAATCTGAATGTTAGTGCATAAAAAAATAGTGGGAATGATCGGATGCATTATAGCACATTAAACCCAAAACTTAACTGATTTTAGTAGAAGGGTCACCTCACTATGTACCTGAGGCAGTGGGTAGGGGTTTGAAAACTGAACAGAAGGAGTCCAAATATAGGGGGAGAAGTGGGGGAAAGATAATCATAGTCCTCACTGGAAGAGTTGCTGCAGAGAAAACATCCGTCAGAAAATGTCTCAACGCTTTGTAATAATGTGAAAGGAAACTGCAGCACTTACAGAACCGACCGACAGTGACATCTAATGGCTCAGTAACTTAAAATTTTCATTCTAGTCCAGAGGAATGGTGTAAGGAAATACATAGGAGCTGAAAATTCCAATGTTCTCTCTTAGGTGTGAAGTCCACCCTTGTGTCTCTTCCGTTAGGGGTGGTACAGCAATATCACAGTTTCAATCATACAGGTGTAGTTTGCCTGCTTATCTGGGGCAGTGGGGGGGGGGGGGGGGATTTGCACCAAAGCATTTGCAGCTACATCATTTGGGGGTGGGGGGGGGGCATTGCCTCCCCATGCCCAACCCAAACTGTGCCTGTACAAACAGGGGAAGCAGGTTCTACAGATGTCTCAGGGACTTGCTTGCCCTATGAAATGGAAACTGCAATATTGTTACCCCACCCTGATGCTAGGAAGAGTGGGCAACTTGACTCCTGCACACCTCAGAGGGTCTACCAACACCTACACAGGGAACCAAAGGGGTTGGAAAGAATTCCATGAACCAGGATCTGCATGCTTTCCCTGCTTGATAAAATTCAGTTTTAAGGATAGTTTGCGGTTCCTTGGTATTTTGTCCCAGTCATTCCCCCTTACTAAGTTTTCAACCCAGCTCATTCAGAACCAGTAATAGTATCCCTGGCGTCATGGGCCTTCATTTGCAACTACCCAGGGATTTTTTTTCCACCTGATCTGGGAGCCGTGGTACCAGGCCTTTCACTGAAACCCTCTTATCAAGGGCTTTGAAAATGTTCATGATTCCTCCCTAGAAGAGGTTGTGAATTGCAGTGGCCCCAGACTACTCAGATACAGAAAGTCCAATCAAGGACTTGAACGAGGGAGAAAACTGCATGGGAGGAATTATACACAGTTTCAAAGATTTTTGAATTGTATCAGAAAAGCTCATGCCAAGCACCTTGTTAAATTCAGACGTTAATTCTGACATTCTCAGCAATACTATACAATTTCAGGTGCTGCCAAGGAGTAGCCATGTTGACAAGGAAGTAGTGGACTGTACCACACCCTTTTGGGCTCATCTGTGCGGAAACGCAAGGGCTGACTCAAAAGTGGCAGTGTGGCACCCACGCTGTTAGCTGTGATGCAATTTCTGACACTCCTCCAAACATGGCTGCTCCCCTAACATGATTTAAATAAGAACAGAGTTTAAATTCCAAAATAATAATAATAATAATAATTCTTAAGTGGTATACTTGTTTTCCTTAACCTAAGCTTCGTGGACACATATTTACAGAGAGAAAGATGAACAAAGAAACCTCAAGTACAAATCACTTCATCATGCCTTTCAACATAGAAGAAAACCAGCAAATACAACATTAATTGGTTGTCCACTGTAACCATCCTCCTCCAAAGCAAATATTTATTACTGTTGGCTAATAATGAATGCCACAGTGACTGGTGGCACACAGAGAATGACCTCTCCAATGCATTAATAGCCCATCTTCACAGAAAGATTTTTTAGTTCTGCGCCTCCAAGATGTTGGAATACAGAAGGACAATGACCAGAGCAAAGTTACTAAGGGCAAAAAAAGCCAATGTATCAAATCTGGGGCAATAATTACTCAATAGGGCTTGCCATGAGGACTTTGCACTCAACTGTGGCATATTACCATCCAACTCTGTATTGATGCCAAGTTGACCCTTTAGAAAACAACAATTAAAAATCGGTATACCAAACGCAGTATTTTGACTTTGTTGAGCGTGTGGCATCATGTCCTTTAGTGCCACAATTCTGTTCTCACCACCCAATGGGAGCAGTGAAACCAAATGCTGTGGGTGCACCTGCAAGAGCGAGAGTAATGAAACATCTTCAGGTGGCTTGGGCACGGGCCCAGCAATCCCTACCCCCATCACTGTGTCTGGGCAGGGTCTGGCAGTCCAGAACTCAGAGCAGTTGCTGCACCTCATCTACCAGCGAGTGGAGAAGGCAGTCAGCGTTGCCGAGGCTGCGCTGGGGGTGGCCAGATCTAACTGTGAGCTCCTGACACGGCTGCAGGATGATATGAGCGAGCTGAGGAAACGGAAGTGCCACGGCAATGACGCAGAGGTTGCAGCTGTGCTGCCTCCGCAGCCCGTTCCAGCAGAGAATACTGTACCGGCAGGGCAGGTGAAGCTGGCATCGGAGGTGTGCAAGGCAGTAGAGGAGGAGCCCGAGGGACTTGGCAGCGTGCAGGTTGTGATCGAGGAACTGCGACAGCTGGGTGCAGCATCGGCGGCAGCAGCTGCAGCAGCCACATCTGTACCACCACATCTGGCGTATCCAACAGAAAGAGTTCCTAGCGAGGTTAGGCTGCACCTAGCGAGCTGCCATTATTCTTGAACCCTGTATATATCTATATATTGTAACCAGGCGCCTCTCTGGTGCAGCCAGGGATAGAACAATCTCCTCTAACCACAGGCTCCTGGTACAATGAAGGAACAGATATCCACCAGTAACTTCAAACTCAAGGACTTTATTCCATGCAGGTTTTGTACACAGTTCCAACAGCAGCAGTCCATTCAATTCATCATCATAGTTCAATCACAAAGCAGCAGTTATACTTCTACTCTCTTCACCCTCATAATGAACGCCATATTTTAGGGACTTCTCACACCCAAGGGATTCCCCCTGCAACAACTTCACTAGTAAGGTCAATACTTTAGGGACTTCTTCTTACCTGCAAATACTTCTCAGAATCCCTTCCTTGCTGCTCTCCCTGAACTGAACTCCTGAGACTCCTTCCCACCTGCCTAATCAATCCCTGGCTTCTGCCTTCACAACCAATCATTCTCCACACACTCATACCAGCTGAGTTGAGCATGAGCCTAATGAGGAGCTCCTGCACACAGGGTTTCCTAGCTCTCTTTCCCCCTAGTGGCAGCCAATCTACACCTCCTGTTAGTTTACACCCATGTCCTCCCTTCTTGCAGCTAGGAGTCCAGTCCGGGTTTTCCATCTCACCCCCTGGCTCCTTGCCTGCAATGCCTTCTGGGACTTGTAGTTCAGACTGAAGCTGCCTTAACCCAACTATCCTGGAGGTGACTTTATCACGATATCTTTTCTCAAAAATAGATATGGGTGCATGTCCATTATAGAATGTGACTTCATGTCAACTCTGGGCACCAGACTTACGCCTGTTGATACTTGGTGTAAATCCTGGCACCCAAGTTGGGGGGGGGGGGGGGGGGGGGGAAACAATATTCAATACAATCAGACAAAGTGAGGAGATGGAGACACTTATGGAACCAGCAGTCTGTATTCCTACCAGCAGACACAGTAAAATGCGGATGACCCGACACGGCTGTGTTTCGGCAGACAGATAAGCAAACACAGTGGAGGTGACATGAAGGATGATGCAGAATAAAAAAAAAGCATCCAATGGACTAAAAAGTTCACATCAGATGCTTTATTCAAAGTAAAATGGACTCGACACATGTTGCTGCTAATTAGCCGCAACTCTGTTTGACAGTGCTCCCGCGTATCATATACTTTAACCAGGACCTTCGTTGTTGTTATTCATAGTACGCTGTGTAGCCTTATGACTACGTTTTACAGGGACTCCTGAGGCAGGCCTTTGCGGCCGAAACACGATTTGTGTCCATTTTACTTTGAATAAAGCATCTGATGTGAACTTTTTAGTCCACTGGACGCTTTTTTTATTCTGCATCATCTTTCGTGTCATCCCCGCTGTGTTTGCTCATCTGGTTTTATTCGTGCGGAGGACTTCTGTTCTTCTTTGGTTGTCGTTTCGGCAGAAAGATAGCCTGCATCAAGGGTCTGACAACATATATAAAGGCTATAAAAGTGTCTCCATCTGCTCCCTTTGTCTGTCTGTCAAACAATATTCTATAACACTGTGCACAACGTTTTGGAATGCCCGTGACCCATGCATGCCCCTTCCATGGCCACACTGCCTTTTGGGCTTCGTACTGTGGGATTTATAGAATAGCGCACAGCCAGATGCATGCGCATATCCTAACTGATGCTAATTAATGCCAATAGTTGATTGTTAGCATCCAATAATTGATAGTTAACAGCTTGATCGCCCATTAGGTTGTGCATGCATCTCGGAAGCATGCCCAAACCTGTGCACCATAGATAGAATCCATGGGATGGGGGTAATTCTCAAAAGGCTGCCTAAAGTTAGTGCTGATGTAGAATTGAAGTTGCACGCTCTGGAATTTGAGCACGCACCTTAGAGAATACTGACTAAGGGCAGTTATACGGGTAACTGCTAATGGATGCCAATTAAGGCCAAATGTAGCTCACCAATTAAATCAAGTTATGCGCACAACTGACCTTATTCAATAACTTGTGCGTGCAAACTTGTGTGCTAGCTGCAAATCTGGACTGACAACGTTCTAGAATTAGGAGGTATTTGCCTTTCAGATGCTGCAACTATGACCAATTAGATGGCTGTAAGCATTTGATGTCAGCTCCCAGGAGAACAGAAGACTAGCCATATTGGGTCAGACCAATGGTCCATCTAGCCCAGTATCCTGCTTTCAACAGTGGCCACTCCAGGTCGATAGTGACAACATTTCATACTAACAATCCTAGGGCAAGCAGTGACTTCCCCATGTCTGTCTCAATAACCAACTATATACTTTTCCTCCAGAAACTTATCCAAACCCTTTTTAAACCCAGATATGCTAACCGCTGTTACCACATCCTCCGGCAAAGAGTTCCAGAGCTTAACTGTTCTTTAAGTGAAAAAATATTTCCTCCTATTTGTTTTAAAAGTATTTCCATGTAACTTCCTCAAGTATCCCCTAGTCTTTGCACTTTTGGAACAAGTAAAAAAATCTATTCACTTCTACACATTCTACACCACTCAGGATTTTGTAGAACTCAATCATATCCCCCCTCATCCTTCTCTTTTCTAACCTGAAGAGCCCTAACCTCTTTAGCCTTTCTTCATATGGGAGGAGTTCCATCCCCTTTATCATTTTGGTCACTCTTCTTTCAACCTTTTCTAATTCCACTATATCTTTTTTGAGATACGGCAATAAGAGAGAGGGGTAAATGATCCCACAGGGTAGGGGCAACCCAGTGCCAGATTTAGGCATAAGCTAAACAAGCTACAGCTTAGGGCCTCACAACATTTCAGAATTTTTTTTTTTGGCTTTTAGAATTTTATGTGACTTTTTATGTGTACTGTAGCTCATAAAATCTTGTGTAGCAAATTTTTATGTGTAGTTTTAAAATGGCTTTAAATGAAATTTAATATTTTAAGCACAAATTAGTGGTGACCCAAGGTTCTGTTTTGATTCACACCTTTGTGAGATCCTCTGGTGTAACTTTTTTAACAAGGGGCCTCCAAGCTTTATATAGTTTAGGGCTCACCAAGTCTAAATCTGGCTCTGGGGCAACCACAGCAAAACCAGATAAATACGTTTGCAACCTTTATACACAGAGGGCTGCATGAATGTCCAACCGGCATCTGAAACTGAACATGGCAAAGACTGAGCTCCTTGTCTTTCCACCCAAACCCTCTTCTCCTCTTCCCCCACTTTCTGTCTCTGTTGACAACGCCCTCATCTTCCCTGTCTCTTCAGCCCGCAATCTCGGAGTCATTTTTTACTCCTCCCTCTCCTTCTCTGCCCATATCCAGCAGACAGCTAAGACCTGTCGCTTCTTCCTCTATAATATTAGCAAAATCCGCCCATTCCTCTCTGAACAGACCACCCGAACCCTCGTCCACTCACTCGTTACCTCTCGTCTTGACTATTGCAACCTTCTCCTTGCTGGTCTCCCGCTTAGCCACCTATCCCCCCTTCAATCTGTCCAAAATTCCGCTGCACGTCTTATCTACCGTGTGAACCGATACTCTCATATCACCCCTCTCCTCAAGTCGCTTCACTGGCTCCCGATTCGCTACCGTATTCAGTGCAAGCTTCTCCTAATGACCTTCAAATGCACTCAATCTGCAGCCCCCCATTACCTCTCTACCCTCCTCTCCCCGTATGTTCCCACCCGTAACCTCCGCTCTCAGGACAAATCACTACTATCTGTACCCTTCTCCACCACCGCTAACTCGAGACTCCGCCCCTTCTGCCTCGCATCACCTTATGCCTGGAACAGACTTCCCGAGCCCATACGCCATGCGCCCTCCCTGCCCATTTTCAAGTCCTTACTCAAAGCCCATCTCTTCTCCCTTGCTTTTGGCGCCTAACCACCTTCCTCATTCATGATACCTACACTGACTACATAGCTTGTTACCTTTAGATTGTAAGCTCTCTTGAGCAGGGACTGTCCTTCCCCATGTTTAAACTTGTACAGCACTGCGTAACCCTGGCAGCGCTATAGAAATGCTAAGTAGTAGTAGTACTGTCCCTAGATGGCCGAACACAGAAAATTAACAAATTTGCCGTATAATTCACTGCCAACAAAACTCAACGTGATGACTGAATGAACACAAATTATTACCAGAATGCTCTGTTGCCGCATACCTCTGTCTTTCCAAACAGTTGCTGATGTTGTCAAACAAGTCTTGTGCTGTTGTTGTATCCGTCGATGGTTCCACTGGCAACAAAACTCTGGTTAATGGTGTTTGTGTGGGCCATTTTCCTTCCCATGGTCTCACGGGGGCCGCAGGTTGCCCACCCCCGATCTAACAATGTTTTGTAATGTGAAAGAATAGGTAATATATGTGGTCGAGATGAACCTAATACCTTAGCTGGGGAGTGTAGATCATGAGCATTAGAAAAAAAAAAAGAGAGAGACACCTGAATAAAATGCATAACGAGTAATAATTGCAATTTTTTTGAAAAGGAATACAAAAAGCTACCAGGAGCCAATGCTCATTCTGGAGAAGGGGTGTAACACGATCAAATTTTCACTTATCGAAGAGCCCTTTAATAGATGTATTTCGTATAGGTTGCAGTCTTCTCGGCTGATAAAAGGAGTTGCAATAATCCATTTTTGACATTACAAGAGCTAGAAATAAGGTATGTAAAGACTGGAAATCCAGAAAAGGAGCACAGGGAACAAATTCTGGTCACATTTGACCAAGAACTTTGATTGAACATTTCAGAGATAATAGTGTGATGGGACCAGGTGACAGAGGGGGAGAGAGACACCAAGAGAAAATGATGGATTCTGAATTGTTGCTCAGTTTTTTCCTTCTTTCATTGGGTGACTTTGCATCTCTCTCTCTTTCCCCCCTCTTACCTTTCAGTCTCCTCCTCTCTGTGCCTTTCTCTCCCCTGTACAGAAGCCCCAAAATCCCAAGTTCTCCACAGGACTTTGCCTCTAACGAGCAACACTTGCATGCAGAATTAATACGAGGTTTCTTCTGGTCTAATTGCAGGTTACAGACGAATACATCACCTCTGATGGATCCCTTCAACGCCTGCTTGTCCCAGCTTTTGCCAAACAGCATTCTGCATCTGCGCCTCTTGCCATCCACAGGGCCACACTGGACAGCTGTGGTGTGGAAAGTGGACTCCTTTCGGGAGTGAAGCAGCAGTTGCAGCGGGAGGAATCCCTGAGTCCTGGCGCCATGGTCATTGACAGTGGGGGGGAAGCATCAGCCAGCTGCAGTGACCGTCGGTCTTCCTCCTCTCCACCGCCACCACAGCCTCTGCCACCTCCCCTACTCCTCTACACTGGCTCTTCTTGCAAGGCCAGGGGCAGTGGGCAGAAAAACTCCCGCAGGAAAAGAGACCTGGTGTTATCTGTGAGTGCTCTCTCATGTCTCTTCCCCAGCATCTACCAGTATTGTTCAGGGGTGGCAGATGCTGGTTTCTCTGAAGGAAAGATCAAAGGAGGGGGACAGGAGCAGAAAGAAGAGACTTCAGAGCTGGGTTGGAACCATAGTTGCACAAGGTTCAAGTTTAGCCGCATTGCATCTACAGGGCTCATACTCTTCATTCTGTCAGTGCCATGCAGGGAAATATAGTCCTGTTATAGCCCCCCATTTGTATCTATGGGCTTGCAATTTATTTATTTATTAGGATTTATTTATCGTCTTTTTTGAAGCGATTCACTCAAGGCAGTGTACAGAAAGAATAAGTCCAACATGAGCAATAGACAATTACAGCAGCAAAAATATTCAAATAACAATACAAAGTATGACATAGTATACTACTTACAATGTTAACACATAGTAACATAGTAGATGACGGCAGAGAAAGACCTGTACGGTCCATCTAGTCTGCCCAACAAGATAACTCACATGTGACATTTTTTTGTGTATACCTTACCTTGATTTGTACCTGTCTTTTTCAGGGCACAGACAGTATAAGTCTGCCCAGCACTATCCCCGCCTCCCAACCACTAGCCCCGCCTCCCACCACCGGCTCTGGCACAGACCGTACAAGTCTGCCCAGCACTATCCCCGCCTCCCAACCACTAGCCCCGCCTCCCACCACCGGCTCTGGCACAGACCGTACAAGTCTGCCCAGCACTATCCCCGCCTCCCAACCACTAGCCCCGCCTCCCACCACCGGCTCTGGCACAGACCGTACAAGTCTGCCCAGCACTATCTCTGCCTCCCAACCACCAGCCCCACCTCCCACCACCAGCTCTGGCACAGACCGTATAAGTCTGCCCAGCACTATCCCTGCCTCCCAACCACCAGCCCCGCCTCCCAACCACCAGCTCTGGCACAGACCATATAAGTCTGCCCAGCACTATCCCCGCCTCCCAACCACCAGCCCCGCCTCCCAACCACCAGCTCTGGCACAGACCATATAAGTCTGCCCAGCACTATCCCCGCCTCCCAACCACCAGCCCTGCCTCCCACCACCGGCTAAGCTTCTGGGGATCCCCTCCTTCTGAGCAGGATTCCTTTATGTTTATCCCACGCATGTTTGAATTCCGTTACCGTTTTCCTCTCCACCACCTCCCGCGGGAAAACGGTAACGGAACACAACATGTAATAAAACATTTTAATAGACAGCTTAGGGTATAAGTAAAGATGAAACATATAAATATGTAAGAGAGAGTAAGAGGAGTTAGAAATAAGGGGACTAATTTAAAGAAAGTTGCACATGAAGTCAGAGAGGTGATTAACAATTATCTCAGCTAGGGTAGGAACATGCAGACGGTGTCACTCTTTGTTCATATTTATAAATTGCACCCCCCCCCCCCCCCGGCCAAAAGGCCCAAAATATAAATAGAAAATATACAATACAAATGCACATCAATAGCCATTATAGAAAAACACATGTATAATAAACAAGATAGCAATAATCAGAATATCATTAATCAAAAATATAGAATTTAAAAAACAAACAAACACAAGCATCATCTGATATTGCACTTCCTAAGGAACTAAGAAAATCTTGGAAGCTGTAATGGATTAGATACGCGGTGTCTCTAATCAATGCAGTTTGGTCAGAGTGAGGCCTGACTCAGCCTGACCCTGGAGTTTATTGTTAAGTTTATGTTTCTTTACAGATTGGGGTACAGTAAAAGGTACATTACTGGGTGGACCTTCCCCACTACCTCCCAGACTCTTGTCCTCTCAGATCCAGGCTCTGCTGATCCACAGGAAGATGTGTTATGATGGCTTGGAGTGCCAGAATTGAGTGTAATTTGTACCTGATGAGCGACTGCTTGCTTTCTTCCTTCTAACCTATCTCTCTCTCTCTCTCCCCAGAAATTGGTACACAGTGTGCACAACCATATCTCCAACAGCAAACGTTTTAATGGTTCGGAGAGGTAGAGAACCTTTTCTGCATACCTATTCAACCATGATACCATCCTGAAACCATTTTACCCCGGGAACTCAGGCTGAGACTCACCAAACTTGTGTCACTGAGGGCAAACTCATATTCTTTCTTCATTATATCCTCTGTCTTTTAGAGGCCGACCAAACTGCTTTTTTCCCAGTTTCGGCTGAAACCGAAACTGCTACCAACACTGTCTAAACACTCTCGGCCAAAACTGAAACTACAGCCAAAACGTATTGATTGGTTTTGGCCAAAGCCAAAACCGACACTGGAAACTAAAAGATTGGTTGTGTGAAATGTGAACCAAGGAGGCCTTACGGGGATTGTCAGAGCTTGCAATCAGCAGCCCTCTGTTAAATCCACAGGAGATTATTACCCTCCAATCACAGGAACTGCAAGCACAAGCTGACAACTGGGAAAGCCATTTTAACAAGGACGTACATGTTTAGCTTCCCAAGTCAATGTAGTTAAACATCCTCCGAGACAGGAAATTTGTGAGAACGTGTAAAAAAAATACCCCAAATATCATGATTACCAGCTTTTTATGCTTACCCAAAATGTGCACAAATAACAACAGAAAGTAGCACTGAGATGTTTTCTGTTTCGTATTTAGTTATGAAACTGATTGAAGGACAAACATGATACAGATCCGTACTAAATTAGGGTAAGGGAGTCCCAGACACCGGTCTACACTGAGGACAGTATACCAGCCTGATGCACAATCCAGAATAAAAAAAGCACATTGATGTTACTGAACGCAAGGACTATATACTCTGAAGAATTACAATCGAACGGCAATACATTTCTCAAATTATTTTCTAATATATAAGCTGCATTTCATTGTAATATCATTCTACTAACACTATATAAACTGAACAGTACTTCTGCTTGAAAACAAATCTCACATCCAAACAAGGTACCCTCTAACCATATATTTTAAAACTTTTTTTGGGATCATCAGAAAATGGGTGAACTTCCATCGAATGTGAGGCAAAACGCAATCTGGAAATTCACCCACTCTCGGATGGTCCACACAAAAAAATTTAAATACATGGTTAGAGGGTACCTTGTTTGGATATGTGATATTTTGTGATGCTGCATCTCCAACAGAGCCTGGAAATTCTTTTGAATCACCCAAATAGTATCCAAGCCAGAATATATATATAATAATTTAATTATTATAAGACCATATTTTACCTCCAATCAAAATAGCCTCTTCACACATGGAGCTCAGCTAATGAAAACTGAAACTGAAAGCCATAGTGCTTTTACAGTGGCTAGCTTTGCCACATGTTTGGAGTGACAGCTGATGTCATATCTCCACAGAGAGGTTAATTATTAAGGAACTTATCTCAAATTTACAGACTTCAATTCCTGTTAAACATCTGTATCAAAAGCATTTATTTGGAATAATCTATTTACCATATAAACTACTATGCAAGATCATAACTGCATTACTTGCAATTGAATTACACACACACACAATGCAAAGTAGCCCCCCCCCCCCCCACCCCAAGATTACCTTACAATCCCTGGTGGTTTAGTGGTATATGCAGGGTAGGAGTGATCGTCAGCTGCTCCTTCCTATGTCACTTCTACTCTCAAAATGGCTGCCATGACCTCTTGCATCAGTTTTGCGAGATTGCTACTAGAGGTCAGCCATTTTGAGAGCACAGCCATCATAAGCAGGAGCAACTGGGGATCATCACCCTTGCCCTGATTACATCCCTGGACTACCAGAAGATGTCTTTGAGACGTTACATGTTGCATTGCGACAGTGAACCCTTGAATCAAGAATTTTCCTTTATCACAGCTCGCTCCAGTACTCTAGCTGCATTCGTTCAGAAGATCTTTGCAAACTATCCACAGGGACTCCTGAAGCAGGCCTGAGCGGCCGAAACACGACTCGTGTCGAGTCCAGATTTTATTAATAAAACTTTTGCTGTGAACTTTTTTTGAGTCCAGTAGAAGTTATTCGACATTATCTATCTCATCCCCTTCGCTGTGACTTTTCTCCAAGTGGGGCACTTACAGGTAGACTGGGGAAAGAAGCAATTCCTGGTTGGAGGGGAAGAAGGAGGCAGACAAACAGGACAGCACAAATTTCCGGCTTCCACCAAAAATATACGGTCAGAAAATAGGGAGGGGGGTAGTTTCGGCACCGTAACTAAAACTGAAATTCAGTCGGCCTCTAGTCTCTTTATGCATCTGCCCCTGTCTCTACTGTGCAATGCAGCTCTCTTCCTTCTCCTGTTCTCTATATCTCATTCGTTCTGCCCTAAATTATGTGCGTCTCTCTCCCCTCTCCTCTGCCTTATTTATATGTCTCTTTTTGCATCTCTCCTCTACACTGTCTCACCTTCTCTGCTCTGCATTCTGTGTCTGTCCCGTTTGTGTTCTACACTTTTAATCTCTCTCTTTCTCTCTCTCTTTTTCCCCCCCCCAGTATCAAGTCTTCCTGGAATATCTCAGTGGTGAAGTTTCTGGTGGAGAAACTGAAGCAGGAACTGGTGTCCAGCATCCACCACTACACAGACAAAGAGCTGAAAGGTGCGAAGGAGGGGATGACCCTACTTACAGTCCTACCTTTTCGCTGCCCCCCCCCCCCCCCCACTACCCTCCCTGCCATCCCCCATCTGCACACACACCTGTCCAAGGGCAGGAATACACTGTGCAGGTTTCTTCATCTTCTTCTACTGCGTGAAGTCTGTACCAAGACTTGAGAAAACTCTTGATTTATGACCAGATTTTGGGATGAACCATCAATTATACATAGCAACTTATATAAAAGTCTTCACACCCTCATACATTTTGCAAACTCTGCTGTCTAAAAAATACATGCATTCAAGTAGGACTTTGATCCAGTGATTTACACAACCTACTCTACACTTCCAGTGCAAAAACAATTACAGAAATAATAAAACAGCAACTAGGTCTTGATTGCATAAGTCTTCGCACCCCTTTGTCTCAGTACCTGGTGAAGCCCCTTTTACAGCAAAGACAGTCATATTTAGGCAAGCGTCTACCAGCTTTGCACAGCGGCATTGTTCAGTTTTTGTCCATTCTACTCGGCAGAACAGCTCAAACTCTTTTCAGGTTGTCTGGGGATCATTTGTAGACTGCAGTCTTCAAGTTTATAATTGTTCTCTCATGATGTGACGTTATGCCATGAAAAGTGTAGAGTATATTGTGTAGATGACACAAACTTCTGCTTAATGTAGTTTGAATTGTATTTTGTAGATATTAGGTCGTGAAAAACGTGTAAAGACTTTTACATAGCTCATGTAGAACAGAAACATACAGACACGCAACAAGATACATACACAGATATACAATACAAAGTCATATATGCATTCAGAAATAAACATGCTTGCACTTACACAAAGAAACAAACTAACCCAAGCGTTCATAAACTGTCTCTAATCTGCTTCCCTTCCTGATCCCGTCACAGGTGCTTGTGTGGCCTATTTCCTCACAAAAAGGCGAGAGTATCGCAACTCCATGAACCCCTTCAAGAGCCTGAAGGAAAAAGAGGAGAAGAAACTCCGAAGCCGCAGATACAGGGTGAGGGGCAGAAGAATGCTGGAGGTTACGGGTGAGGCTGTGCATGTGCGTGGGTGAGGCTGTGCATGTTTTGTGTTTCTGAGCCCACAAGGGACAGACCCAGTACCTGTAAAATGAAACTGTAAACTGCTCATGTCTAAGAGGTATATAAATACTAAAATGAATGAACGGTTGATGATGTGTTACCAATTGTGTCTCCTAGCTCTTTGCCAACCGTTCCTCAGTCATCCACCATTTCCCGCCAGAACAGCAGCGCCTGTGGAAAGATGTGACGGAGGAGCTGATGTCAGATGAAGAGGACAGCCTGAATGAGCCTGGGGTGTGGGTGGCACGGCCACCACGCTTCCGCTCTCGTGAGCTGACTGAGCTATGCTACCACATTGATGCCAACTCCAAGCATGGCACCAAGGCCAACCGGGTCTACGGGCCTCCCTCTGAGCGCCTGCCCTCTGCCGAGGCCCAGCTCTTGCCTCTCCATGTCTATAACCCCAACTTCCAGGAGGAGGAGGAGGAGGAGGAAGAGGACGAGGAGGATGAAGAAAGATCAGTGGAACAAGACCCTCGTTACACCCATGGACTTAAAGCCTTTTGCCCGGACATGAACTCCTTCATTGAAGTCAAAGTGGAGAAGGATGAGTAAAGCCGATGCAACAAATTATTGCATGTACGTGGCAGGACAGAACTGGGTTACCTCAACCTCTATTTGTGTTCTGAAATCTGCGGGGCCCTGAGTGTATGAGGGATTTTTGGATCAAGTTCTGGGTTACCCCAGCTAGAATGAAGTGAGCACTCTGGGGAAAGGTGGGATGTGTTTTCCATAGTATCCTTCCAGATTTTTCCTATGATACCTCTGGGATATAAATAAGATGGACACCATCCCCTCTATACCAGAGCAAGAAGCCCATGTGACACCTTGTGCATAGTTTAAATCTTTACTAAGGAAAAGCAAGCATCTTCAAGGTCTGGTATCACCGCCCATCTATCAGATCTAACAGACAAGACGGACAGATAAATCTTCTTTCCCCGTTCCAGATGATGTGGCGTGCTGGGAACGCTGACCTTAGTCCCCTTCTGGATGGTACTGTCCCG
Organism: Microcaecilia unicolor; assembly: GCF_901765095.1. NCBI lineage: Eukaryota > Metazoa > Chordata > Amphibia > Gymnophiona > Siphonopidae > Microcaecilia > Microcaecilia unicolor. The sequence continues at coordinate 30,462,849 of NC_044044.1, forward strand.
GTTCCCCCCTCCCTCCATTTCTTCAACTGCAGCCTGCTTTTGTTTGATAGGTTTTCATTTTACAATTGGAAATTATCTTTAAAAAAATGAGAAGTCTGCCTTGTTTTTATTCTGTGTTCTCTTTGGTTGCTGTGGGATTATGACTGGGGAGCGGCAGGGGAGGGAGAGGGGAGATTTCTGGCCACGCGTCTTAGGAACATGGGCGTTGAGGCAGACGATCGGGCTTGTGCTGCGGTGCATCTCAAATGGCGCAGGTTTTGCCTGAGGCATGAACTGGGCACAAGACAAAAACAGGCACAGCAAAGCAAAAAAAAAAAAAAAAAAAAGGCAGAATATCTCAGAAATGAAGCATGTTGGAATGTGCACAAAACAGGCTGTAGGAGTTTTGCCTGCTTCTCACGTCTGGATAGGAATATTTTAGCTGTGGCCAACAGAGGTCATAAAAGAGCACAGCACAGCAAAAAGAGGATGCAAGAGGCAATGAGAGAAAGAGAGAGGGTGGAAAAGAAGGACAAAGGTGTGTGAGAGGAGACGAGGAATGAGGGGGACTAAAAGAGAGAAGTGAGTGAGGGACAAAGAAAAAAGAAGGAAGGGGGGGGGGGGGAGTAGAGACCAGGACAGAAAGAATGTGAAGGAGGACATGTGAGAGGACGGAGAAGAAGGAACCAGGGAAGAGAGGGGAATGAGGAAACAAAGGAAGGGGTGTGGGAGAAACCAGGACATGTGGGAAGATGGAGAGCAGAGGAGCAGGGAAGAGAGGGGAGTGAAGAACTAGAGAAGAGACGGGAAATTAAGCAGGAGATCAGTGAGGAAGAAAGGATAGGACCAAAGGCCAGAGTGGAGGTATAAAGGTGAGAGAGGAGAATGCAGGAGAGTGCCTGGGAGGTGTCTGAGTGTGTTCAGCCTGGCTCAGCCCTTCCCAGCTTCCCTTTCATGTCTTGGCGTGTGTGCCTGCTGCTGCTGCTTGCACAGCTCTAGCCCTCTGGCCACACTTTTCTCAGCTTACATAACTTGTTATTTTATAGACGATGAGGAGGAGCATGAAGGTAGAGAGAGAGAGAGAGAAAGCAGGTCTGGGAAGGGAGGTGGAGTGGGGATGCTTTTTTCAGGCAAGACTGATGCACTCCTGGTTTTGTTCCATGGCATTCATGAACTTACAGTTTTCTGTTTTGCTAAGGGAAATAAGACCTACAAGTCCACGAGTGCTACAAGGTAAAAAGCACCTCTGGATTAACCTTCCCAGAAAAGAGATTGAGCAGTAATGCAAGGAAGTGAGAAGGATGGGGAGAGAGAGAGGAAAAGGGAGTCCTACTCCAGCTTCTAACTGGCACTACAGATCCCAGAATGCATCTGGGAGGGTATGTCACCTAGCTAAGAGTGACCCAAAGCCTCCTCTCTACAACTGGGGACTCAGTGTCCTTCTTTTCCCTGCAGGCCTAAGTCTCACTCCCCTCCACATCACCTCTTTTACAAGGCTGGCCAAGTGCTGACTCTGTCCCACGGAACACCCCCCCCCCCAAAAAAAAAATAGTTGGTTTTCAGTTCAGCACTAACTAATCAGTTAAGTGTCAGTGGAAAATAAGTGGTTAACTTTAAACAGCCAATTTAACTGGCCAGGATATTTAGCCTTTCTTCATAAGGAAACCCTTCCATCCCATTTTATCATTTTAGTCCAGGAATGGCTCAGTCACTGGGTAAACTAGGTAACTGCCTAGGGTGACTGCTTTGGTGCAGTGAAAAACAGCAGCCGCAGTCGAAGCAAAGCAGTAAGTACGGACGGCCAGACATTTCAAAGAAACATCAGCTTGTACCATATTTTTATGCATAAAACACACATGCTATATGACCGTGACAACCCCCTGGGTGCACTATGTGTGGGTACACTATACTAGTGTATTTTTACTAAGACGCACTAATTCCACAACTAGTGCGTTTGTTTTTAAGGCCATTTCTTTGCAGGTTTCATGCACTAATAAGTCCTGCAAAAATCTAATATGAAAAGCCCTTAAAACAAATGCATTAATTTTTGCAATTAGCATGCTTTATACTGGTACTAGTAAAAAAAGGCCCATTTCTGACACAAATGAAACGGGCACTAGCAAGGTTTTCCTCGGAGTGTGTATGTGCGAGTGACTGTGTGTGTGCGAGAGAGAGTGAATGTGCGAGTATGTGTGTGTGTGTGAGAGAGAGACAGTGAGTCTGGGTGCGAGTGTGTCTATGAGAGAGACAGAGTGTGTGTGTGTGAGAAAGAGAGAGTGTGCAAGTGCATTTGTGAGACACAGTGTGAGAGAGAGAGAGTGTGTTTCACACAGATACAGTGTGTGCGAGAGAGAGTGTGTGAGACACAGACTCTCTGTGAGACTGAGTGTATGAGACCAAGAGAGTGTGTGAGTGACTGTGTGACACATAGAAAGTGAATGTGATACAGTGTGAGAAATAGTGTGTGAGAGACAGTGTGTGAGAGTGAGAAAGACATTGACTGTGAGATAGTGTGTGTGAGAGAGAGTGTGTGTGTGAGACAGAGATACCTCCCCCCCCTCTCTCTGGTGTCAGGCCCCCCCTCCCTCCCTCTCTCTGGTGTCAGGCCCCCCCTCCCTCCCTCTCTCTGGTGTCAGGCCCCCCCCTCTCTCTATGGTGTCTGAGCGTTACTGTGCAGGACGCTGAGCTCTGGCTGTGCTTCAAGGAACTGACCAATCCTATTTAATAGAATGCACCTCCAACATTCTGAAGCCGAGAAACCTCGTGTGGTTGGTCACTTCTGCTTGTGACGAACCCGGAAGTACGTGATGTCAATTCAGGAGATGGATACAGAGAGCAATGCCTCAGCCATGCAGTCAGCTTCAGAATGTTGGAGGTGCCTTTTATTATATAGGATAGTGCATTATGGGGTCCTATTACTAAGGTGTGCAAAATGATAAGATGCTCTTTATATTCCTATGGGCATCTTATCATTTAGCCAGTGGCATTTCTAGGCTGGCTGACACCCGGGGCGGATCACCGATGCGCCCCCTCCTCGGCAAAATTACACCCCCCCCCGGGTGCATTTTTACTTGCTGGGGAGGGGGGGGGGTGCCGCGCACCTGTCGGCTCCGAGTCCGCTCGTTCCCTGATGCTCCCTCTGCCCCGGAACAGGAAGTAACCTGTTCCGCGCAGAGGGAGCAGCAGGGAGGGAACGAGTGGACTCTGCCAACAGGCGCGCGGCACCCCCCCAGTGGCGTGCACCCAGGGCGGACCGCCCCCACCTTGGTACGCCACTGCATTTAGCACACCTTAGTAAAAGGACCCCTATACGAGTTTATTTTTACATAGACATGCAATTTGTGATTATTGTATGCATTATCCCCCGGATATTATAAATTGCGCACGATCCTGAGATCTGCACGCAAATGTCTCTAAGTTAGATTTGAGCACGGATCTGGCTGAACACGATTCTATAAAGATCCATGCCTAAATCCTCTTGCATGCACCCCAAAGGGGGACATGGCTATGGGTAGCGCAGGGGTGACCCTTTAGATTGTAAGCTCCTTTGGGCAGGGACTGTCCTTCTATGTTAAATTGTACAGCGCTGCGTAACCCTAGTAGCGCTTTAGAAATGTCAAGTAGTAGTAGTAGTAGTGATCCAAAGAATTATGCGTAGTGTTATAGAATTTGGGGGTTGTGACAGGATTTACACTAGGTTTCAGTTGGTGCAAGTCCTCGCACCCGAAAGGAGACCTGAATAATGCTCCTCAAAATTATCATCCAATCACTTGTCTACTCACAGTTCACAAATTGTTCACTGCAATAGGTGACACTAGGACAGACGTAGCATAAGAGCAATACAAGGGGAGCATATGGAGTTAAAGATCAGTTGATGCAGAAGAGGGCCATCGCGGCTAATTCTAAAACAGGCTGAAATCTTGTTAATCTTTTGACAGCATCCCACATTCTTAGATAAATAAAATTACCTTGAGTTGTACAAAATTAAATTTGGATTGATTAAAGACATCAAGTTCGCTATGAAAATTTGGTAAACTTTATTCCATCTGAAAATCCAGTGAGGAATATTGCAGAGAGATTTCCTATCACCACTCATATTTTGTATGGCGATAAATCCATTAGGTGGTCTTATAAAGTCCACCCCTCTCATGATTTTATAAACCTCTATTCAGTCACCTCTCCAAGCTGACGAACCCTAATCTGTTCCATCTCCTTTACCATTTTTGCTGCCTTTCTCCGTGTCTCTTTTGAGATGGGTCACAAGATGTTATCCAATTATTTTAATAATAGTTGTATTGGAATTCAGAAACTAATCAAGAATGTCTTTTCTGTAGATATCTGCCTTAGAATTCTTTTTTTTTTTCTTATAGTGTCTGGAAAATGCCTACATAAAGCTCTCAGAAGCATTTAAAGTAGATGTATTAAAGGGATTTCCTATGCCGTGTCTCTGGAAAAAATACTTTGTACACTTGTCCCTTGGTGTCAGGCCAAGCTTTCCACAATCTAAGGCAGGAGCTGGCAATGGCCAGCACCCATACCTCCATTGTTGCTAGCAAGTAAATAATGCTGGCTGAATTATATCACTGGTGAGGGAGGGGGGCAAGGTGCAGAGGAGTTGTCCTCCAGATGCAGTATTTCACGAAGCCTTCTTTTACCCCATTGCAGGCACTGCTGGTAGAGCGTCCAGTGAAAACAGGTTTCCAGGCCCTGATCAAGGTTGTGCTCTGCTTTTTGGTTAGGTTGATCAAATGAGTGTTTCTGTGTCTTTCCTTTTATCCCTCCTTTGTGTGTGCATCTTTCTTTCTCTCCCTCCCTCCCCTACATCTCTCCCTCCCCTCCCTCCAGCTAGGGAACAAAGTCCTTCAGTGTTTAACATGGAGTTCCAGTCCCAGCACCTCCCCCCACCCCCTCCACCACATTCCAACTCTAAACCAAGGTTTCCCTGTGCTTCCCTCTTCCCAAATCATCCCTGCCTCCAGCACTCCCACCCCCATCCCAAACCTTGCCACAGAAGAAGGGCTGGATTGGGACCCAAAAGTCCCCCCCCCCCCCCCAGCCCTGTACAGACAGGAGAACTCAGGATATCCCACTTGAGGGAGGCGGGGATGAGGATGAAAGATCCAGCCCTAGCAAGCAGAGGCAAAAAAAAAAAAAAAAACCAGAAGAAAATGCATTAACTTTTTGTCTCCTCCTCCTTGTCTTCTGCAGCTGGAGTCCAGACTGGGCTCAGACCCTGCCTGGCAGGGATAAGCATATGCAAGCTCTGTGCTAGCAAAGACTTTAAAAAGGATCTCAGATTCTTCCCGGCCCCTGCCAAGGCTAGATGTGGGGCCCAGGACATGGAAAATTGTGGAGAACTTTACTTTCTGTGAGCAGAGAAAGAAAGAAGCCACAAAAGAGTTGCAGTCACTGGAGATAAAAGCAGACTAGAACAGCAAGGCTGCAGGTGATGCCATACTGAAAGAGCAGACAGTGCAAGATTTTTTTTGGAGATAACACAGAGAGCAACCAGGTGATACCACTCTGGGACAGCAGCTGTTTGGGACACTTTGATGGCACAGTAGTGCTGAGATTGCTCTAGGAAAAGTACAGTTATTTTGGAGAGCAACAGATGAACACAATCACTCCGAATACTAGGCTGGCAGTGCGGTGAGGGAGCGCAGTCACACTGGCAAAGCTGAGACAGCTGTGGATGGGCACAGGGTATCTTCTTACTTTTACAGGGCTTATTTTTTTTTCATTTTCTCACTGAATCACTAGTGAGTGTGCACCTGACTTCTCTTGGGCACGAGATGGATCGCCTCGGGGAGGGAGTTAGCAAGATACTGGAAAAACTGAAACTGTCCGACTCCGGCAGCACCAAATCCAGCAAGAAGAAGAGTGAATCAACAGCAGAGCCGGTGGACACCGGCAATGGTCCATTTAAAGACAAGTTCCTACGCCGATCCCGCCGGCAGATAAGCACCCCCGGGCCAGGCTCCATGGCAGCAGGAGTGGTGGAACGACGTGTGAGGCTCAGGGATTCTGATTCCCAGGAAGCAGCAGTGGGTATCAAGGAGGGGAGTCATCGGCTCTCCCTGGACTTGCACCAGTACAGTTCTGGGGACTGGGAGGAGCGGCCACGGGCTTCGCAACGCTACAGCGCTGGCGATTTGGGTGGTGAGCTGGGGCTCCGTGTAAACCTGCTGGCGCGGCAACCCATCGGGGCTGTGAGCGCGCGCTCCAGTTTTGCCAGCACAGCCAGCAACAGCAGTAAGCGCTCGTCCACCAGCCTGGCTCTGGAATCCGGGTACAGCAATCGCACCAGTGGCATTAGCCTTGGCTATGACCAGCGACATGCCAGCCCTGTCCCAGAACTGCAGGAGTCCCTGAACCTCCTTTGGCAACAGGACAACCGTCACTCCTACCCACCAGCGCTCAGCAGCATCCCGGCCCACCTGCCTGTCCGCCACTCCGTCACAGGCTATGCGGAGCTGGCCCCCAGAGGCCCAGAGCCACAAGGCTCTGTTGGGGCGGGTTTCAAAGAGGATTCAAAGCTGGGACTGGGTGCAGCTGAGGAAGAGAAGCCCGGATGGGACAAGTGGGTTACTCCAGTGCCCAAGATACCCCAGGCCAGGGGACAGGAGCTCGAAAACAGAGAGGATTATTTTGGTGAGTATGCAAACCTGGTTGGTAACTTTAGCTCAGATTTCCACTGTATTCCACTTTTCTTGAGCTGGAAGTTTATCCCTAGGAGTTTGCATGCACTGAGGACCTGGATGGTGGTGTGGCTGGGGAGGGAACTGTAGATAATGTTGAGGGAGTACTGCCAGACAGCCCCTTTCTTGCTGCAACCTCTCTCTTAGCCAGGTGTCCTCCCCTCTTCCCCCAGATGCTTCTGGTCCTGCTCACACATGCCCTGTGGAATGCGCGCCTCACACCTCCCTACCACAGGAATTCAGGGAATGTGATGGATGAGAGAGGAGCAGCAAGTAGGCTCCTGTCTTACCTGAGGTGCTGCACCGGAAGGGAAGGGCCTGAACATTCCTCCAAGATCCAGACTCCAGGCCTCTACTCCTCCTCCATCCTCTTTTGCTCCCCCACATCAGTCAGCCTTCCTCTCAACCATGTGGATCTGTGAGCCACAGGGCTGGCTTAAGCACTGAGCAGACTAGGTGGTCACCAAGAGAAGCAGCTTCTTGGGAGGGCAGCAAGGAGCACCCCCTGCAAACTCAAAGACCATCAGCACATACTGTTACCTAAAGAGAGGGTGGACAATTTTCAAATATCCCATTTCCGAAGATAATTACATTTTGGAAATTGCCCTCGTTATGATGTTCAAGTATGCCTGTTTACGGGATCTTTTTAGGAGGGGGGATTGGGGTAATCATGATCGTCAAGTTTAAATTATCCAAATCTTGGAGGGGGTGGCGGGGAGTCCAATGTTCCCTAAAAGGCACAGGTGAGCAACCAAACTCCTTGAGGTCCACACCCAGCCAAAGATTTACACAATTAATATTCATAAGATCAATTTTCATGCAATGGAAAACAGTACATTCAAATCAATCTCATGTATATTCATTGTGGAAATCTTGAAAAGCCAACTGGAATGTGGCCCTCGAGGACCGTGGTTGCTCACCCCTGCTCTAAGGTGTGTGGGAATCTGCCACCCATGTTGGAGAAGGTACAGCAATCTAACAGCAGCTTCTGCGGGACTCCCAAGGGATCTGCCTGCCCTGCATGACTTAAACCACGAGATGGCTGTGCCATCCCTAATGGTAAGGACGCGGGTAATGGGACTCCTGCACACACTAGATTTTAGAGGGAACGTTGGTAAGGTCCTGAAAGTTCAGATAGGATGCGCTGGCCCTGGTCATTCCCTATTTCTCCTCCATCATTTACTACAACTTTCCCCAATCCCAGCACTCCGCCTCCATTTTTTTTTTACAACTCCTCCCCCCCAGACAACATTCAACCACCATTATGCTTTCTTCACATGTAAACTGTAGGAACCGCTGTTGTGCCGATCGTGGCAGGTTTAAGCTTGTTTAGCCGCCGCAAGAGGAGGTAGGTGCTTTTTGCAAGGTAGCTGTCACTATTAATTAAGCCCAGACACACACTTACTACAAACTCCATCCATAGATCCCATGTCTCTGTAACGTGCGAAAAAGGAAGATAAAGTGATACCCCCCAAAATGCACATGAAGACGCTCTGAGATCACAACTAAAGCACAGGATCACACACAGAGTCAGGGATTAGAATAGAACTGAGGTACAAGGAGATAAGGTGACTCCCCCAGGGTCAGTCAATGACAGAGCTAGGGATTAAAACTGAGCAGTGGCGTAGCTAAGGGTGGGCCTGGGTGGGCACAGGCCCACCCAGTCAGCAGCCCATGAGGCCCTCAAAACTTTTCAGTGGCGGTGCCTCACTTCTCTCTCTCCCTCTTCTGCACTCGTAGCCTGGCATCTGCCCGTCTCTGTGGAATCCCCCCTCCCAGTCTACCTCAGAGCTACTGCCAGCGGCAATTCCTATAGGCATCCTGCGCCGACCCTGCAGGATACTCTCTAACATGTCCTGCCCTCAGTGATGTCACTTCTTGTTTCTTTGGCGGGAATGTAGTAGAGAGAAGCCTGCAGGGCCAGCGCAGGTTGCCTACAGGATTTGTGACAGGCAACAGCTCTGAGGTAGGACCAGGGGAGGGGGTTGAGAGAGAAACGGGCAGATATTGGGTCATTAAAAAAAACACTATATTGTATGTACGTACAGGGGTGGGAAGGGCCCACCCAGGTTAACTTTGGGCCCACTCAAAATGGCAGGTCTGCCTACTCCCCTGAAACTGAGGCACAGGGAGTTAAAGGGACTCCCCCAGGGTCACACAGAAAGTCAGTAACAGTGCTGGGTATTAGCACAACTCCCATGTAAACTGTTGGAAAGGACCTTCAGAGTACAGGAATAATATGGGAGCAGCTATAATTGGGCCCCCTCCTTCTCTGCCAACTCCCCCCCCCCCCCAATCACTGGAGCTGGGAATTAGAAGGATGGGGAAAAAAGTAACTCTCCCAGGGTCACTCACAGAACCAGGGATTAGAACTGAGGCACATGGAGTGCCTCCCTGAAGGTCATACAGAGAGTCTCACTGATAGGGTGGGGATTAGGACTGAAGTATGGGAGTCAAACAGAGCTGGTGACAGAACCAGGATTAGAACCTAGGAGCGCTACAGAATCCAATGTGCTGAAGCCTATCAATAACTGAATATTTTTCTTTTTTCTCTGACAGGGACTTGTATGAAGTGCAACAAAGGAATTTACGGCCAGAGCAATGCCTGCAGAGCTCTGGACAGCATCTTCCATACTCAATGCTTCGTCTGCTGCTCCTGTGGTGAGTTACCCTGGTGAGCACAGCTGGATGTGTGTGTGTGTGTATGTAAAGCCCTCACTGCTGCTACACATGCAAGACCTGTTCTGTGTTGGGGCAGTGTGTGTGTATGTGTGTATTATATAGGAAGTGTGCAATGCCACTGTCCCTGTTCTGTGTGGGTCAGTATGTGTGTGTGTGTGTGTGTGTAGGAAGTGTGCATTGCTGCTGTGTGTGGATCAGTGTGCACGTGTGCGTTTTGATCAGTGTAAAATGCGAAGCCTGGAAACTGCTAGTGCATTTCTCTCAGTCTCTTGTTGGCAGTCTGGAGCTTCCAGGTGCAGCTCTAAAGCTCAGGCAGTTGGTAAGTTGCTAGGGGTACTTCTGAAAGGCAGGAATGTGAAAGGGGAGGGAGAGGAGCTTTATTTCAGTCTCTCCTTCTGACTGCAGAGAGGAGGCTGCCTCAAGGAGCTGGGCTCCTGACATCAGAGGCCAAGAATGCTGAGAATTCCCTTTCAGTGCCGCTCTCTGCCTCCTGTTCACTTTCCTCCTAGGCTTAATTACAAGATGTAAAATCTGGATCTATAAAGCATCTTTTATGGAATCCTGAATCCCAAAGCACTTTAAAAAGGTATTCCACCACCCCTCTAGAGCAAAGTGTCACTTCCAGTTTTTGGTACCAGATTTCAGAGAAAAAAAAAAAAAAGATTATCACCCACCTCAGGTCAGGGGATTGGAACCCAAGCACAGGGAGATAAAATGACCCCCCCCCCCCAGTCAGTGACAGAGCTGGGAATTAGAACTCAAGCACAGGGAGATCCGCCCCTTTCTTTCCGAGCACTCTACCAAAACCCTCATCCATACCCTTGTCACCTCTCCTTTAGACTACTGCAATCTGCTTCTTGCTGGCCTCCCACTTAGTCACCTCTCCCCTCTCCAGTCGGTTCAAAACTCTGCTGCCCGTCTCGTCTTCCGCCAGGGTCGCTTTACTCATACTACCCCTCGCCTCAAGTCGCTTCACTGGCTCCCTATCCGTTTTCACATCCTGTTCAAACTTCTTCTACTAACCTATAAATGTACTCACTCTGCTGCTCCCCACACTCGTCCTCCCCTACACCCCTTCCCGTGCACTCCGTTCCATGGATAAATCCTTCTTATCTGTTCCCTTCTCCACTACTACCAACTCCAGACTTCGCGCCTTCTGTCTCGCTGCACCCTACGCCTGGAATAAACTTCCTGAGCCCCTACGTCTTGCCCCATCCTTGGCCACCTTTAAATCTAGACAGAAAACCCACCTCTTTAACATTGCTTTTGACTTGTAACCACTTGCCCCACCTACCCTCCTCTTTCCTTCACACATTGATTTGCTTGCTTTATTTTTGTCTATTAGATTGTAAGCTCTTTGAGCAGGGACTGTCTTTCTTCTATGTTTGTGCAGCGCTACGTACGCTTTGTAGCGCTATAGAAATGCTAAATAGTAGTAGTAAAGTGACTCCCCTAGGTTCATATGCAGAATCAGAGTCGGGATTAGAGCTAGGGAATGGGGAAGAATGAACTGACTCCCTCAGAGTCACACATGGAGCATCAGCATTGGAGCCGACTCTGTGGGTGCTTGAGCACCCCCAATATTAAGAAAGTTCCTTGTATGTGTCCGTGGAGGGATTATTTTCATTGGGTTTAGCACTCCCAATAATTTTGAAAAGTTGGCTCTTATGAGCATCAGTGACAGAGATGGGGATCAGATCTCAGGCACAGACAGATAAAATTACCCCCCCCCCCCCCCACCCTGAGTCAGTGACAGAGCTGGGAATCAGAACTCAAGCACAGGGAGATAAAGTGACTCCCCTAGGTTCATATGCAGAATCAGGTGTTAAGAGCCAGGGATTCAAGCTATGGTATGGAGAAATGAAGTGTTTGTTCAGTTTTAATAAGAGTTTGTTTTGTATTTGTGGTTTATGTTTAAAATTATGATTGTATTTTATCTGCTCAGAATTGTAGCTGATGCAGACTAGAAAATTTTAAATAAATAAAGCGACTCCTTCAGAGTCACACACAGAGCATCAGTGACAGACCCAGGGCCCGAGGCACAAGAACACAAAGTAACTCCTCCAAAGATCCACACAGACGGAGGCGGCCGGTAATAGTGCCCAGACTCAGAGAGAGAGAGAAATAAAAGGCCTTCCCCAGGGTGGCACAAAGAGTGAAAGAACTGGGATTCTGAACTTCTACTTAACATTTCTAGAGCGCTACTAGGGTTACGCAGCGCTGTACAAATTAATAACTAAGGACGGTCCCTGCTCAGAAGAGCTTACAATCTACAGGACGAAATGTCAAGTTGGGGTAGTCTAGATTTCCTGAGTAGAGGTGTTGTGATTAGGTGCCGAAAGTGACATTGAAGAGGTGGGCTTTGAGCAATGATTTGTAGATGGGTAGGGAGGGGGCCTGGCGTATGGGCTCAGGGAGTTTGTTCCAAGCATGGGGTGAAACTCCTGCTCCACCCAATGAACAAGCCTTTCCTAGATCTAGCAAACCCTGTGTTCTTTGGATGTCCCTGACTCTCCTCTTTTAGAATTGTTACCGCACTTGAGTATAACTGGTGCTTCGGGCTCCCTGAAGCATTGTCAGGTTCCTGAGGAGGCCCAGATGCTTGCATCTGAAGCCTCTCGTAAAGCTGAGAGGATCCACTGGCTCTCACCTTGCTGGTTTTCTGTGGCCCAGGCTAGTGTTGCTGACTCAATCTGTGATTCTTTCTCTCAGGACGGACTTTGCGTGGCAAGGCATTCTACAATGTGAACGGATCAGTGTACTGCCAGGAAGATTACATGGTGAGCATTCATCAAAGCTCTGTCCTGATCCATCTCCTTCTGCAGCTTGGGTCACTGTTCTCCAAAGGCTCATAACTGTTCTTGTTTTCTTCTCTTCCCACCCCCCCCCCCCTCAATTCACAGTTTTCGGGGTTCCAAGAAGCAGCAGAAAAATGCTGTGTATGCGGTCACCTGATCCTAGAAAAGGTAGCAGCAACTGTGCAAACACCACTGTCTGTTTAATTAGTGCAGGGCTAAAAGGAGAGAGCATTGCAGGAGTGTATCAACAGAACTGTGTGTGGGGTCTTCGAACTGAAACAGCACCGGAAGTTCCACAGCAAGAGTGAGGGAAACTGGCAAAGCTGTGTATGGGTCTCTCAGTATGGAAATAGCGATTTTGGGGGGGGGGGGGGGGACACAAGTGCTGCAGAGTAGGAGAATGTGGTGAAGGTGCTTAGCAGGGTTTAAAAAAGGTCTGGACGGCTTCCTAAAGGAAAAGTCCATAGACCATTATTAAATTGACTTGGGGAAAATCCACTACTACTTCTGGGATAAGCAGCATAAAATGTATTGAACTTTTTCGGGATCTCGCCAGTGGATTGGCCACTGTTGAAAACCGGATGCTGGGCTTCATGGACCTTTGGTCTGTTCCAGTGTGGCAATACTTGTGTACTTATGAGTGAGGTGCACTGAGAGTTACCAGTGAGGTCTCAGTACTGGAACAGCAGGAAATACTGCAAGTCAGGAATGAGGTGCATTGACAGAACTCTTTCCCCCAATAACTGGCACCAATCAGCAGTTATACGCAACTGACCTTAATCATATTCTTTGTACAAAATCCATAGTGCGCAACGGCAGAGGCCTAGGGTTAGGGAGTGCTCAGTACTTGCACACAGGTTACAGAATTCATGCAGGTAGCGTCAGTGCTCGCACTTAAAAGTTAGATGTGTAATTGTGGACTGACAAGTGTTCGGCGAGTAACTTTAGGCGAATTTACGCCTTTGTGTGAGATGAGTTTCAAGACTCAAACGACAGAGGTGTTGTGGGGCAGGAGCGAGGTGCACTGGAAGAGCTGTGGGGTCTCTGAGAGGGTTTCAAGGTGTATTGGGCCGATGCTCAAAACGCCAGCGCTAAAAGGGGGTTATAGCACTGGGTTTGTGTGCAAGTTATTATGTGCCGAATGCTCTAATGGTTTCAGCGCAGGTGTTGAAATCATTAGCGCAGACTGAATTAAAATGTATTTATATGCATGCTAATGTGGTTATTATACACCCCACAGCCATGTAAAAAAAAAAAAAAAAGTTTAAGTGCATTTAGTGCGAGAAATTTTCTGCCAGGTCCAGGGCAGTGTTAGAAGGGTTGGTTGAGAGGTGGTGTTTAGCGACACCCCTTCTCTCTTCCAACCTGACCACTCTGCTGCACCAGCTCCCCCCCCCCTCCAAAATACTCTAGCGGTTTATTGCCCCCTTCCCCAATATTAAGAAAAAATATATGCCCGGAAGTTCCAGTGGCCCCCACCCTCTAGTCAAACAATACCCGTGTGGACCAGGCCCAGCCCCCAAGTCATTTGGCCTGGTGGTCTAGTGTAGTGTTTCCCAAGTCAGTCAGGTTTTCAGGATATCCACAATGAATATGCATGAAAGATATCTGCATACAATGGAAGCAGTGTATGCAAATCAGAATCATGCATATTCATTGTGGATATCCTGAAAACCTGACTGGGAAGGGGGTACTCCAGGACTGACTTAGGAAACACTGGTCTAGTGGAAGCCCTCCCTCCCCCAAGAGCCCCAGACCTTCTAGGAAGCAGGATGCACCACATGGGGTGTGGTGCCACCATTTTGAAAATGGTGCCTGGAGAAACAGTAGTGAGTGGGCATTGCTCCTGCTTCTTACAAGGTACGGAGGTCTGGGGATGGGCAGATTTCCAGTAGACCACCAGGCCAAGTGACTGGGGGGGGGGGGAGGTAAGCATGGCCTGACCTAGTTGGGGTGGGCACTGGACCACCAGGGCATTTATTTTTGTTGTAAGGGGGTTGGGTTGGGGTGGTTGCTGCTCAGGTACCGACAGAAAAGTTAACAGCAAATTACTTTGAGCATGCTATGGCAAATTTTCTGCACTGGTGTCACTCTACCGCAAATCTTTGAGCATCAACCCCTATGTGTGCCGGTCTCAGTCACGAGAGAGTGAGGCGTGAACTCTTCTGTACCCTGTGCTCTTTCTTTTCACAGATTCTTCAAGCTCTAGGGAAGATGTATCACCCAGGCTGTTTTCGCTGCGTGGTGTGTAACAAGAGCCTGGACGGGATCCCATTCACAGTGGATTTTACGCACCAGGTCTACTGTGTCACGGATTACCACAAGTAAGGGCACCCTCGTACCCCAGGGGACTCGCCTTGCTGCTACACCCCTTTCTTTGCATTATCCTCACCAGTCTCCTAAATGCTTTTCTTTCCTTTTCCAGAATTTTTGGTCCAAAGTGCACTGCATGTGGACAACCTATTCTGCCCTCAGAGGTGAGTTCAGGTCACAGCTCATACAGCAAGGCTACAAAATCCTTGTGCTTTAGAGTACTCAGCTTGCAGGGAATGACTGTGGAACCCAGAGCTTATCTAGCAATGGCGCACTGGGGTGAGTCCCTTGGTCACCATGCTTCGACAACACAGCCAGCAGTTCTCCCTCTAACCTGCACACTGCTCCGTCTTGTGGTTTGAACCACTTGCAGGATCCACCGGATCTGGGTAATTCAAACCACAGACAGCGGCCAGCATGATGAAGTGACGAGAAGGCCCCGCACAGGATGGTTTGACCCAGGTCCTGTATCCTCCTAGAGCCAGTTCTGGTGGCATCCAGGATGCTCTAGTACTAGGAGAGGACTCAGATCGGGGGGCAGTGAGCGAGGTAGCCGGGATGCTGAAGTATTGGAGATGGTTCTTCTCGGTGGCAGCAAGCCTAGGATCTAGGAGGTTGTACTATCAGGCAACACATGGCTGTTTAACTCTCGCTCTTTGTGGCAGGGCTCGGAGAATATTGTGCGGGTGATATCCATGGACAACGAATACCACTTTGAGTGTTATCACTGTGAGGTGAGTGGCACTCGGGGGCCTCATCTATTCCCACAGCGATCCTTACTGGGGAAAAGCCAGTGTTAAACATGCCTTAGTTCTGACCTGCTGCTTATATAGCTTTTTAGTAGTCGACTATGAACAAGCTGGGAACTGGTAACCCTGCCAGTGGATGCTGGGAGCTGTAGTCTGTCCATATTAAATTGCAGAAGTAGTTTCCCAGTAGCAGCAAAGGATTCTAGGAAGTGTAACTCTGAATCATGCAATTTCTTCCTACCAAACCCATACAAGTGATGATAAACTCTATAGTTATCCCTTCTGCACTGTTTACTGCACATTTGAAGGATGCGAAGGGAACAGACCTTGTGTATGTATAGTCTCAGTCAGTTGATTAACCACAGTGGGGAGGCAGGAACCTAAGATTTACCTCCCCCCACCCATTCTTTCTACACCTGAGGTTCTTAACCCAGTCCTCAGGACACATCCAGTTAGTCAGGTTTTTAGGATGGATATCCTGAAAACCCGCATGGCTGGGTGTGTCTCGAGAACCCCTTGGTGTATATTCTCTGTGCCAGTGGTTCTGAACCCAGTTCTCAGGACTCAACCAGCCATGCGGGTTTTCAGGATATCCACAATATGCTTGAGATAAGAACATAAGAGTAGCCATACTGGGTCAGACCAATGGTCCATTTAGCCCAGTATCCTGTTTTCCAAACTGTGGCCAAGCCAGGTCACAAGTACCTGGCAGAAACCCAAATCATGGCAACACTCCTTACTACAAATCCCAGGGCAAGCAGTTGCTTCCATGTCTGTCTCAATAGCAGACTAAAGACTTTTCCTCCAGAATTTGTCCAAACCTTTTTTAAACCCAAATCTTCAATCTCTTCCTCCTTGGTATGTAAATCTATGTCATGCATATTCATTGCGGATATCCTGAAAACCCGTCTGACTGGGTGTATCCCGAGGACTGGGTTGAGAACCCCTGCTCTGTGCATACCCCAGGCCATACCTAGTGCATATTAAAGATGGTACAATGAGCGAAGAGGTGTATTGCCTATGAACAGGATCAGCCCTCTGATACTCCTCTCTCTTCCCCTCAGGATTGTGGCCTGCAGCTCAGTGATAAGGAGGGTTTCTGTTGCTTCCCTTTGGACGGACACCTCCTGTGCTACTCCTGCCACATTCAGCGACAAGCCTCATCCAAGTCCGCTTTAAGTTATAAGTAAGAGCTACTGTGTCTTTATCACTGTGTGACACTGTTTCCATGAAGGAGATGGATTCAGTGAAATAACTATGGTTAAAGGTTCAGCTGGTTCCTGGTTTGCTGTCTGCTAGGATGGACCAACGTCTATGGAACAAATGCTCCACCTCATGGACACTGAGCAAATCGCAGGGTTATATTTGCCAAGGACCAATTTGTCTTTTTTCTTAAATCTTACCCTTCCTTTCAATGCATAAGTGGACAACACAGTGCCTGAGCAGGGGCCTATATCTGGCCTGCTGCTCACATCTGAAAGCTCCAAGACTATTTTAAAATTCCAGGATCACTTCTGGACAATGCAGGTGTTGCACATCTCTTGGTTTCCTCCAATGTGCATTCCTTAGGCCAGTGTTTCCCAACCAGTGAGCCTTCTGACATGCTCAGGTGAGTCACAGAAGAGTCAGCAGTGCCTGATGTTCAGGCCCAAAGAAGCAACCTAGGCCAGGCTCTCGGCACCTTCCGGTAACGGCTCTTAAATCCGACAGTACACGTAGAGGCTAGTTTTCAAAGCACACAGAATTACGAAGTTCCAGAGGTTACTATGGGGCTCCTTTTCAAAGCACTTAGACTTATAAAGTTCCATAGATTACTATGTAACTTTGTAAGTCCATGTGCTTTGAAAATTTATTTATTTGTAGCATTTGTATCCCACATTTTCCCACCACGTGTATCTGCTCCTAATTACAGCATCAGTTCCAGAGTATGAAAATGAATGGGCAACATGCAGGACACAGATAGCCAGCCCTTTTAGGTGCAGCACACACATTTCGCACAGAAATTCATTTCACCGACCTCCCATTTTGATTCTTTCCAGTCTCTTACTCTCAAGCCTTTAGCCATCTGTGTCTTGTCCTTGTTCACACTACCTGCTAGTTATCACACGATACTTTTGTTAACGTAGATGTGTCTTGGGCTTGAAAAGGTTGGAAAGCACAACCTTTGGCTACGAGTCCTCTGCATGTCCACACTGCCTGTTCTGCAATGGTCAGAGCCAGTGCAACCATTGGGCAAGAGTAGGCTGTCACCTTGAGCAGCAGTTTCTTAGGGGCCAGCAACCCCCCCCCCCCCCCCGCCAGTAAATCCTGAGTTACACAAACTCGAAGAGCTATCAGCACATACTTTAACCTGCATTTGTATATGATTTATTTTTATTATTATCAAAATGGAGGGGGGGGGGGAGGTGCCTTTAAGTTCATGTGTAACACAATGTAAAAAGTTGGAAAACACTGTCTTATACTTAAAGCTTTCAAATCTGGTCCTTAAAGACCCCATCCTCCTGTTTTCCACAACTTCAGCCCCAAACAAGTCTGGGTTTTTAGGCTAACAGATGAACCCAGTTCAATGTAAAAAAAAAAACAAAAACTGTATGCAAATAAACCGGATGAATATTCATTGTGGGTAGCCCAGATAGTGACACTCGCCATCCCAGCCCCCACCATGCAGTCTTCACACTGAATAGCCAGGACTACCGCCATCTTCTCTCTCTGTAGTCCAATGGCCGGGTTCATTTGCATTTTCTGATGACCCTGGAAACGACCTGTCTGCATGAAGCACACTCAAGAGGCAGATTTCAATCAGTCCCCAAAGGGGTTTTCCTTTCTACTAGTGCAGAGTTTTTAAATGTTGAAACCTATTTTTAATTATTTTTTTTTGTTGTTGTTGTAATTTGTTGCTTTAATTATTAAACTGTTGTTGGAGTTAGCAGCAGACTGATGGATTTCCAATTTATTTTCTGGGAGGGGAGGGGGTGACGAGAGTTCATTCTGGGGTGCACCAAGTTGCGCCCTGCACCTATGGCTACATCAGGGGCTCTCAACCAAGTCCTTGGGACACACCCAGCTAATCCGGGTTTTCAGGATCTCCACAATGAATATGCACGAGAGAGATTTGCATACCAAGGAGGCAGTGCATGCAAATTTATTCCATGCATATTCTGAATGTCCTGTAAATCTGACTGGCTGGGAGTGGCCCGAGTTGAGGACCACTGCTGTATACGAAACAGATTGGGAATATGTACTCTTACAAAATGGAAGTCAATACCTATTACGGTTGAACTGAATGCATCTTTGTGTTTTTCAGCCATAGAAACACTTTACTAGCGTTTGTGTCAAGTAAAGTCAAACCCACAAAGTCGAGGTGTTCACTGGGGACATAATCTGGTCCCCATCCTCACCTACTTTTCATCCATCCCCTCCCTTCCCCGCGGTATTAACGGCTTTTTTGTCACCCAACACCACGAATTCCCATGGTCTCCACCCCTGTGCTCATCTCTAATTTGTAGTCCCTGATTCTACCCTTTGAAATCAGTGCTGCAGAGCCCGTAATACATCAGGATAGGGTTATTAGAAATCCAGGGGTGGCCTCCATTCTGGACTTTGATGAACTGTATTTCATAGGATAGAACAAGCATTTGTAAAGAAAAAAAAACCCAAAGCTTTGGAAATCTGATCCTACTGTAACCACGGTGTGAAATGGCACTGAATATTAGGGGCAGGTTCAGGTAACAAGGTAGCAAAGCGGTTTATGTCAATTGCGTGGCAATGTTGGATGCAGAAGTACTGTGGCAGGAGCAGGCACCCCCTCACCATGTGGCCACACTGCAATGTTTATGATTAGTAAAAGTTTTATTATGCTGAGAACAGCTAAAGAAGGATGCCTTATCTCCTGCATAGTGCACAGGGGGCTACATCTGCTCTGCAGCAATGGAAACTCCCCAAATCAACAAACAGTAGACAGCACTACAAGGAGTTCAGGTCCAAAACCAACTTTTTTTTTTGCTACAGGGTGAAACGGTTGACAAGGGGCGACAAGGTATAGAACAACCTTCTGACACCACACCTAGAGATGCAGGATGGGTTCTTAGAGGGAGAGTGGTGGGCTGGGAGGGGCCCAGCTTTCTGGAAACACCCCCTGGGGCAGCTAGAAAAGAACTGTGCTTTAACACCCATGAGGGCAGAGGAGCCGCAGCAAAACATCCTGCGCTGATGAAATTTTCCCAATCTCGAAGCCATAACTTGCCAGGCTCAGGACCAGCCAATGCCTTCAGCCAGTCCTCTGGCAGCTGCTGATCATCACTATGCCCACATACTTTACAAAGTCTTCCTCAAAAAGAAGGCATCCCGAAGGGAAATTTACTGAGCTGCACCTCAAGAGGCTGCATTCCCTGCTCAATTACAGAGTCACAGACACCTCTGGATTATTATCACCAATGCAACCAACCTGATGAACCCCATTCCCACAATGGCCGAGGCCCTGCAGGAACCCTCGCCGGCTAATCCAGAAACCTACAGCATATGGGCTGACATGAGAGACAGAAGACCCAGTACTCAGCTCAAACCCCCAGGAGCAAAAGCCCTACAGCCCATCCACATGGACACCTGGCACATCACTAAGGTTACCATATGGCTCCAGGGAAAGGAGGACACATTGATCCAGTCCAGCACGGTTGCCAGATGGGCAGGTTTCCCGCCCAATTGGGCGGTTTTCCGCAACCTGCCGCGGGAAACTTTTGCCCGCGGCGGGTTGCAGTTTTTTTGGGCTCGTTTTGGTTTTTTTGTGCGGGTTTTGGGGCGTTTTTTCGGCCAGCGGGGGGTGGGGCTAATGGCGACAGAGGCGGGGCTTGCCGACATATTGGGCGGGGCAATGACGGCAGGGGCGGGGGTGATGATGGAAGGGGCGGGGTTGATGACGGCGGGGGTGGGGTGTGTGCGGTTTTTGGGCGGGTTTTGGGCTGTTTTGTGTGGGAAATTTTTTTTTTATTTGGCAACCCTGCAGTCCAGTTAAGAATGCCTCTCTCATCAAGAAGGGAGGGACATTCTTTACATATTCAGATACCTTTATCGGCCTAAAACGGGTTGCCAAATTAATACGTATGGGAAGTAATTTTAAAGTTTCTTAGATCCTTGATATACTGCCCAGGACGCAGGCCTTCAGGGTGCTGTACTACATAACAATAATAAATGAGTAAAGATCGCACAGAAACCAGGCTTAACAAAAAAAAGAAAAAGAGGGACAGGGAGAAGCAGAAACTCCATTAACACATGACAGGTGAATACTCCAGGCTGGCAAAGTGAAGCAAAAGCGGACAGAGCAAAGGGAGAATTACCAATACATACAAACCCCTGCCATGCCACTGAAAACACGGCACGATAGACAGTACAAAAAGCCTTAACCTAGTTCCACAAGTAGGCCAAAAGGCCACAGACACATATATAAGAACAAGTTATACGTTTAACTGCCTTTATCCAAGAGGCCCCTACAACAGTGCACAGTTACTCTCATACAAAGTTACACCTAATTCAAGGAAAGTGCAACTATGAGTATTTATTTTATGAAATAGGTATTTGCAGTTAATACAAGCACATACCTATTTTATAAAATAAATACTCGGGTATATAACAGCTCTACCCAAATGCAAACCTCAGGCAGACCTCTTACAAATACACATGTACATGCAATGTGTTACTACCTTAACTAGAACGTACCTCCACTGAATGAAAAAAATAATAATAAAGCACATATCCAACAATACAATCGCTGTATATTCTTTTTTAAGGAAAAAAAGCCTTACAGAGCTCTTAGTTGAAATACATCAAACAGATCCTCTGTTCATCACTGGCCAAAAACCTTATATCTTATGCGATAACTTCATTCAGTGGAGGTACGTTCTATTTAAGATATTGTCTTACGATTCCATATCGGCACACCCAATTTCGATGATCATTTATGCATGTGCCAAGTTATAAAAAGCTATTTCCACATGCAGAATACATCTCACACATAGAAAATGCTCTAGGAAATTAGGTAAGAAAAACAAAACATAGAAGATAAAATATGATGATAGTTTGGGACACGTACATAGGATTTCTAAGGGAGTGACAGGGAGAGTAGTGACATGGAAGAGCAGCCAGACCCATATGGTCTTTATCTGCCTTATTTTCTCTGGGGTTTTTTCCCCTCTATTGAACTAATAATTCATTTTTGATTAGTTTTCGAAGGCGATATCTTCTGATCTGGCTAATTGCATTTCACTTGGTATTTATAAACCGCAAATCGCTCACATGCATGGCTCACTGTGGTTTACATAAAGCAAGAGATGGGGGACACAATGTTTAAAGCCACAAGCTACATTGGAGTTATTTTGCACATATTCTGGAATAATAATAATAGCAGCAGCGGCATGTATTAAGTTATTCCAATAAACCCACCTTTTCAGCTCCCATTACTTCCCTCACCCGTAACTGTCTTGTCTGTCTGTATTATTTAGATGGTAAGCTCTTCTGAGCAGGGACTGTCTCTTTGCACCTCAACCAGGTAATATTCAAAGTGGTTAAAAAAAAAGGATTTTTGTTTTCTCCTCCAACTCGCAAGAACAGTGAAATAAAGGTGTCGCATCTACACATTCTAAGCAGCAAGCGCGGGAAGGTGCGCACAGTGCGCGTGCAAGTCCACCAATGCGCGCCTAAACGCGAGTCTCTCGTGCGGCTTGGCAGGCTCGTGCTGCCCGCCCCCGCCGCACGCGCAAAGGCCTATGGCAAATAGAACGGGACTTCCCTAGTCCTGTGAGGGAGGGGGCATTAGCTAAGGCCCCCACCCCATTCCCCCGGACAAAACCCAATAACACACGACAGCTGCAGCTGCTGCTCACTCCACACTCTCCAAACAAATTCCCGCCTCCGCCTACCTTCAAACGTTGTGTCAGCGGCCGCCCACCACACGCGTCTCTTCATCCCGCCCCTCTCTGACGTCTTCATCAACACCCCTTCTCTGACGTAACTTCCTGTTACTGGGACTGGAGAGAGGGCGGGGCGCTGGTGTAGGAAAACTGTGCACACGGATTTGAAGGTAGGATGGGGGAAGAAAGAGCCGGGGAGACAGAGGGGAGCGCGGAGGAGGGGACTCTGCGCATGCGTGGCAAGAGGGTTTTGCTACAGCTCGGCGCGTGCCTGCCTTGTTTGGGGCCAATGCAGAAAGCAAGGGCCAGCTTAGCAAGGTTTATGCGCAGATCACTGGGCGCCTAATTCTGAACCTGGGCCAGGACACGATCAACGCCACTAAAACTCCAGTGGCATTGGACTCCTGATGCAGAAACACAGGCCTATGCCCCAAATCATTTCTATAGCGCTTCACAATTGAACAAGAAGAAAAGACAGTCCCTGCTCGAAAGAGCTTACAATCTAAATCAGGACAGACAGAAGGACACACAGGGAAAAGGGACTATTGAAGAGAGGAAGACAAGATAAAGGTTACGAGCAGGTGACAAGTTAGGAATCAAAAGCAGCATCAAACAGGTAGGCCTTTAGCCCGGATTTGAAGGCAGCCAGGGGTGGAGCTAGATGTAATGGCTCAGGAAGCCCATTCCAGGCATAAGGTGCGGCGAGATAAAAGGAACGGAATCTGGAGTTAGCGACGGAGGAGAAGGGTGACAGTACCGTTACTGACCCCCCCCCCCCCTCCCACCCGCATCCACCACCATAAACCATAATTTATCAATTTAAAAGGAGGTTTAGAACTCACAGAACCCCCACCTCACCCCACACCTTGATATAAGGACAAATCATGTTCAAGTGTACAGCGCTGCGTACGTCTAGTAGCGCTTTAGAAATGATAAGTAGTAGTAGTAGTAGATATGCATCCACCATGTTTCAGTAGATAGCGGTAACAATTTTCACATTCCATCAGCTGCCGAGCCCAGATCCTCCTGACTGCTGCATCCCGCCCTTGCAGAACCTTGGAAGTGACATCAAAAGGGGACGGGATACAGCAGGGAGGAAGGCTCTGGGCTCGGCAACTGACAGAATATGAAAATCACTGCCACAGTCTGATGCTTTCTTACTGAAATGTGGATGCACAAGACAGGAGGACAGACGTGCCAGAGATGCGGGGCCCCTCGCTGTGTTGGTTTGCAAGGATTTGTTCTTCTGTTTTGCTATCGAACTTCTGCAGAAGACACGTCTGAACCCTCCATTAAAATGTATGGTGATGAGCACATTCAAAATGTTCTATGCAGTGCAGAAAGGGACCACAGTGGCTTGTAACAGGAGAAATGTTTTGCCCAGTCTAGGGCAGAGTAGAAGAGTTAACAGTTTTTGAGATTTAACTGCCAGTTTGGTCATCTTTGGCAACCAGACAAAAGCGCCTGCAAGTTTCAAAGGCAGAAGGAGGGGGATAACATGTCTGAACAAAACCAAAAATGGAAGCACATATCAGCGTCTAAATGAGACTCATAGGCAGAAAACAGACGCTGATTCTGCTGCTTGCACTTTCAGTTTTGTTTGCACATGCACACGAAGGCCACGCGTACTATTAAACCTGCGTGTATCTACTGTGAATGTAATACTGCATTCCGCAATTTGATACAAACAGTGGTACTAAGCCATGTAGACTATTGCAATGGACTTTATGCAGGATGCAAAGAACAACTCATAAAGAAACTTCAAACCACCCAAAACACAGTAGCTCGGCTAATATATGGGAAAACGCGATTCGAAAGCACCAAACCCCTCCGAGAAAAACTGCACTGGCTACCAATCAAAGAACGTATTGCTTTCAAAATCTGCACCATGGTCCATACAATCATCTACAGTGAAGCCCCAGGCTACATGACAGACCTCATTGACCTACCAACAAGAAACACAATCAGATCAGCACGAACATACCTTAACCTCCACTACCCAAGCTGCAAAGGACCCAAGTACAAATTAACATATGCATCCAGCTTCTCCTACATCAGCACACAACTGTGGAACGCACTACCAAAAGCCGTGAAAGCGACGTACAGCCACCTACATTTCTGGAAATCACTAAAACCTCACCTGTTCAAAAAAGGCATACCCCGTCGACCCAACTTAGATGCCTAAACCCTGCAACACAACAAAAACAAAGCCTGAAACAGACATTGCATAACTCTTTGTACATGTTTTCTCTGCTGGAGATGGCGAACGCCTCTACGGTATTATGTAAGCCACATTGAGCCTGCAAATAGGTGGGAAAATGTGGGATACAAATGCAACAAATAAAAATAAAATACATTCACGGTAGATGCCACACACACATCTGTGCACTGCTCTACCACCTGCCTTTTTGCATCTGCTCCTCAGTCTAGTGAAAATTTTCGTGCTTACTGCTTGATTCTGTTAGCCAGCCAGTGGACACACCTAAGCTTGGGGAAGATTTCAAAGCAGAGGAAGCAAATTATATTAAAGGCGGGTGTTCTGTATCTATCTATATGTTTGTATGGTGTTCATACAGATGGACTGCATGTTTATCTTATACGGTCAGAAATGTATTTTAGCAGACTACAAAGCGAAGACATTATTTAAGAGATTTCTGTGTGTTTGTTCTTTTGATTCTAGAGAATTGTTTTATAATCCACTTTAGATCATTTTGGTAACCTGGACTATGAGTTGAGGTATTTGTGTTTCATATATGTGTGATGTGTGCAAGTGGATTTCCCAAGAGAAGGACTTGTTTCCTGGTCACAAATTTGCATGAAATAAGTAAAACTTGAAGGAAGAAAAAAATCAGTTCTAAGGTAGTTTTATTAAAGAATTGTTTTGTTCACTTGAATTCCCATTTGTGTAGCTGGAAGCTAGATGGCAGGGACGTCGCTGGTGTCCGCTTCTTCTGAGTACTCAGACACCCTCCTTCAAGGTATGGCAAGGTTTATGCAAAGGATTTCCTATTTGCCTCTAGGAATAGTGTATAGACAGGTCTTATCCAGTGTTGTCTTAATGCAGCACGTCTCACTCTGGCTACTGCCTGGAAATCAGAGACTGTTCTACCTGCCTATAAATGGATTATAAAAGTGTGGTTTATAGCTGATGTGCAAAAGATCAATGTATAACGTAACAAGACCCTGGCTAAACATGTGGGAACCCCTTCTTACTCATTGCTCATAAAATTTGTGGACATTCATTTCTCATTTGTTTTATTGCATAGTATGGTGGAGGAGAGAGAGGGAGTGGGGGGGGGGGGTTGAGGAACAAGTGAGGGTTTATATATATCTCTAAAAATTAGAGGTTCCTGTTTGGGTCTCTATGTTTGAGAAGTGATTTGTTTTACATAGTGTATATTTTGCTTCTTATGTTTGATGTATATTTCCTTTTCTTTGTAATGTTGACTTGAGCTTCTAATAAAAAGACTTCTACAAATTAAAAACATAAATTCAGCATGAAACATTCCATGTGTGGTGGCTTATAACAGTAGAGGTTTTGTCTTTTCTTCTTCCTTGCAGTATGCAGCCGGCTGCCCCCTTGCCAGGTGACAGAGGAGGACCTATCCCAAAATCCTCAATTCACCAAACTACTTCTTGAGGTCTCCCAGCATATGGATGAGAGTGGGCTGAGTGTCTCGCTGAGGAAAGAGCTGGATGAGGTGATCGGGCCCTGTCATGGAAGGGGGAGGGTTGAGACGGTGGGGTGCCAAATGTGAAGATGCAGCCATTGTTGTCTTTCACCCGCTTTGTTTGTCCTTCCCATCTCAGGCAGAGGAGAAGCTGAGACTGCAGAAAAAGGCCTGGCTAAGGTCAGAGGTTGTAGATCGCCTCATCCATGAGATGTTACTGGAGTACCGGGTCAAGCTGCGAGAGCCTGGACTCACCTCTGAGGACCAAAAAGTAATGCCTGGAGAATGAGGAGGAAAAGCAGCTCCTCAAAGTTTAAAATCATTTTATACCAAGCTTTTCTGTGCGACTCATTTGGGAACAAGTGTGTAAATCACAATTCCACCTACACTGTGCCCAGACTCTGCCCCAGATCACACCTACGTGTGGGTCATGTAAAAGTATACACCACATTGTCACTACGCTTAACACCTTGAATAGTGTTATAAAAACCCTTATATATGTATTAATTAGTGTTTTGTGTATTAAGTTTATAATTCCAAATTACTTAAGATCTGCCAGGTCAAAAAATCAACTGAAGTTGCATTTTCGTGATGTAAAAACTAAACGGTTAAAGAAAACATTTTGGAAAACTCCTTTGCATATCAGGCAGCTGTACAGTGGAATTTACTGCCTGTAGATTTATAAGTCCGTCTGTAAAATGTTGAAAATTTTACTTTCTGTTACTGATTTTAAAGTGTGTTTCTGGTGATTCCTAGAAATGGCTATTATCTTCTTTTGTAATTCACATCAAGCTGTTTGGTAGATGTCTAATATATTTGTAAAAGTGTTTCACCTGCTACGTTGTTCAGGTGTTCACACCAATACTCAGAAATTGATCCGGAATCTGGTCCCATAGTTCGTTCACAAAATCAGGCCAGTTAGCTCTTAGCAAAAGCTGCTATTAAACAGGAGTCTTATTATTTCTTCTGGTTTGGTGACTATGAAGAGTTTGTCCAGATTGGGATGGGGGTATTTACCTGTTAAAAGAGTCATTCTTTGCTCTGAAGCTTCCCTTACTGTACCGCCTCTGTGTGTGTGGTTTTCTCTCTCTTGGCTAGTTCTATGAGTCACTAGAGCAGTGTTCGCTGGTGTCAGAGTGTTCTCGGATGCTGGATCCCACTGGTCCCGTCACAGGCGAGGACCGACCCCCACTGCTGGGACTGAAGACGCAGGATCTGAAGGGATACTTGCCTGGAAAGCAGGTACCCAGGGAGGAGGGTGAGGCAGAGCCATGGCACATCTAAGGTGCCTTTATGGCCCTCTTTTATGTTTCAAGGAAAGCAGCAGCTCCAGAAAAAGTTAAAAATCATAAAATTTTCTCCAGCTCCCCATCTCTCTCCGTTGTACAGGATTTACTGCAGATGAGGGACCGCCTGCACCGAGAGATTGAAGAGCGGCTGAAACGCAAGTGTTTCTCTCTCCTCTGCTTCCACCAGCCTGAGGCCAGTGAGTTATGAGGCTGGCAAACCCGGTGAAATACAGCTCATGCGGCTCTCCGCCACCTTTGTAACACCCCTTTCTCACTGCAGATGGCGACAGCGAGGTACTGAAGGCGGCCAAGGCCTCACGGCTGGCAGCAACACTGGAGGATGAGAAGCGACGGCTATGCAGTGAGAAAGAAAAGCATACAGAGATGATGGGACTTCTGGAGAAGCAGAGGAGCACATATCCACAGGTACTTATAGGGCACAGGGCCCCCTCCCCCTCTTTACATAGGACCCGTAGTAAAGGCCCTGAGGTGTGCAAAAACCTATATCTCGGATCTGCTGCACTGTCGGTTCTATCAGAACTCACTGTGCTATCATTCCTACGTTCTTTGTCTCTCAGCTCTTCCTGTGCTTTAAGTCATTTTTGCTTGCTCTGTTTGTCTGTTTTTCAGGTCCTCCTGCGCTGTCTCGATCTCCTGCGGACCCTTGCAGTGCAATTCCGGCTGCAGTCTCAATCGGAGACAGACAGGAGCAGTGCTCAGTACCTGGAAACTAAATGCACTGCACTCTTCCTGAAGGCTAGGTATGAGGGCAGTGCTGGGTCAGGAGCAGCAAGGCAGGGGAAGACGTCTTTCTCTGTTCCTACAAGACAGTTGATTTTTAAAAGGAGTTCATCTCTTCATTTTCCATCTTTCTGTGTTATTTTTCCCCATTTTAGGATGGAAGAGCTGCAGGTCCTCACCGACACATACACCAGTGAGAAGGTGGAGGTTCATGGTATGATCAGGTGAGAACTGTTACAGTTATAAAGTTGGGTTAGGTAGAAAGATACCCAAGGAGTCCTACCACCTTCTTGTGAATGGTAATCTGTGGGAGTGTGAAAAAGACAGTGTTTAGTGAAGAAAAGTCCCATCCCAGAGATGGTGATGGGGCAGTAAATTCAGGATAAGCCTTTTATACCCACCGATGTCTCTTCTCTATGTTGTAATCATAACGTTTTTCTGCTGGTCATGTTTAAAAAGTCTGACTACAGAAAACACCAAACAGTGGAGCTTTAGTAGTAAAGAGAATAAAACATTCTTGGAACATAAAATCGAGTTGAAGCTACAGTGTGGTAAATTTAAAACGAAAATTTTTCTTCACCCAACGTGTAATTAGACTCTGGAATTCGTTGCCGGAGAACGTGGTACGGGCGGTTAGCTTGACGGAGTTTAAAAAGGGGTTAGATAGATTCCTAAAGGACAAGTCCATAGACCGCTATTAAATGGACTTGGAAAAATTCCGCATTTTTAGGTATAACTTGTCTGGAATGTTTTTACGTTTGGGGAGCGTGCCAGGTGCCCTTGACCTGGATTGGCCACTGTCGGTGACAGGATGCTGGGCTAGATGGACCTTTGGTCTTTCCCAGTATGGCACTACTTATGTACTTATGTACTTATAAAACATCATTTGGATTTGAATTACCTACTGTTCCAAACCCAGATTCTGCAAATGGGGTTAACATGGTTTAATTTCGGGTTTAATCAACGTGTAGTTTTATGTCCTTCTCGGAAACAAAACCACATTAAAATTGCAGCACTTCCACATGTAGGTTTTGACCTGGAACAGGTGCACGTGGAAGTCGTACAATCCTGACTTCATGTGTGTCGATACCTCCATATGGAAGCTGCCCGATCTATGGCATTCATTTTTGTGCTGGCACAGACATGCGCATTTCCCGCGGGGTCCTTTAAAATACCATCAGAACTGAGCACGTCCCAACCTGGTGGTCTCAGCTCTGTGTTCTGTGTAAAATGGAGCTCCGCCTGTATGAATATGTCCATGTTCAACCAAGGAAAATTTAGCTACTCTTGAGCTATAGTTAACGTTCACCCATCAAGAATGTAAATGTGGGTTTTGGAATGCCAGTGAGCTCATTACCATACCTTGCATACAGATGTGCTCATTTGCATTTAAGAAAGAAATCCCGCATTAGGGCAGTATTAACAAAAAGCCAGCTATGAATTAGCACTAATACAGATAGACAAAGAGGTCTGGCTTCCTCTGCTTTTCTTGGGTTCCTGCCGCCAATAGAAATCAGTCCAGGCATGTTGTGCATGGCCTTCCTTCCTGAAATTTACTGCACCTGTGCTTCTGTTGCTCACCTTCTATTGATGTTTTTCTTTTCATCACTATTTCTGGTTTTCTTTTTCTGTGTCTGGCATGCTCTCTTTCTGTCTGATGTACCGTCTTTGACATCTTTGATCTCACAGGGATGACCTGCAGCGAGACATCCAGGTACTGGAGCAAGATGTGCAGAGCTGTCGGCAGATCCTGAACACTTACGAGATCCTCGGGCCAGAGTTCGAGGAGCTGGTGAAAGAGTACACCCGTTTGAAGCAGGAGCTTCAGTACAACAAGTGGGCCCTGAAAGAATTGGGCAAGTCTTCCTTCTGACCAAGAGCTTGAGGACTCTTATTTAATCACTACCCCTCTCTGCTAAATTGGAGCCTCGGACACCCTACTTTGAGAGAAAATGTACAACAGCAGGGTTTTCTGAAGAGGAAGTGGCGTGCTGAAGTTTTTGTACCAGATTCAGTCAGAGGAGTTGCTGTTATGGAGTCCCTGTTGCAGGAACATTTTGGAAGTGTGTCAGAGGAACACACAGAAACAGTGACTGGCATCAGAACAAGGAGTTTGCGTATTAAACTGATGTTGGGCCCACGGGCAAAGAAATAGCCTAGAAAATAATGTGTAATTCTTTGTACAATTGTCTTGGGTCAGGTGAGGCTCTTTGCATTTGTTAATTAGGGTTTTGGGCAAATGTTTCAAACATCTGAAAACTGGCATAGCTATAAGGAAAATAGCAAGTTCTTGGTGGCTTGGCTAAGCTACCTATTGCTGAAATAAAGTCGTGGAACAGATGAAGACATTCATTTGGTGTTGTTTTTTTTTTTTTGCTGAATTAGTATTTAAAATATGATAGTTGGCCTGCCCATCTACAAATCATGATGCAGTTTAAAATATTCCTTTAAGCAGTACATTAAGGGCCGTATTCAGTGAATGGCACCCAAAGTTAGGCCCCATTAAGATCTCTGCTAAGCGTCACTTCTATAAAGGTTGGTGAGCAGATCCTCACTCAACTTTGAACATGAGAACTTACATCTGCTCCAACCTGGTGGAAATCCCATAATTATATAACATGGCCCCTAAAGTCGGGTAAGACCCCTTGACCCACCCATACCCCTTCCATGGTCACACCTAGGGTTACCATATTTTATCCCCCCAAAAGGAGGACACATACCCTGCCCCCACCACACACCCTGCCCCTTTTCACACTCCGCCCCATTTCACACCCTTGCTGCGCCCCCTGTCAAATTTTCCCCTCCCTCCCCGTCACCTTACTACTGCCCTGATGGTCTAGTGACCTCTTCGGGGCAGGAAAGAGCCCCCTCTTTCCTGCCCGGAGCACTGCCCTGCATGCATCCTTCCTGTTGGTGATCTCGGCACCAATTCAAAATGGCCGCCGAGAGTTGAAGTCTCGCAAGGTCACTTCAACTCTCGGCGGCCATTTTGAATCGGCGCCGAGGATCACCAACAGGAAGGATGCATGCAGGGCAGCGCTCCGGGCAGGAAAGAGGGGGCTCTTTTCTGCCTCGAAGGTGGAAGAGGTCAGTAGACCACCAGGGCACTAGTAAGTAAGGGGAGGGGAGGCTAGCAATCTGCCCATTTGTCCGGATTTCTGGAGAAACGGGCAGGCTGGCGGGTCCGCCCACCAGCCTGGCCGTTTGTCCAGAAATCCGGACAAACGGGCAGATTGGCAAAACCTGCCCGGTTGCCCGGACGTGCCCTCAAAAAGAGGACATGTCCTGGTAAATCCGGACATATGGTAACCCTAGCCACACCCCCTTTTTAGTTGTACCCTAGGAAAGTTAGGCACCCATGAAGGGTGTACAACAGATACACACACAACTCAAGAGTGGAGGAGTTGCCTCAAGTACAAAATTAGATTGTGAAATCTCTGGGGACAAGAAATTTCCTCCTATTTGTTTTAAAAGTGTTTCCATGTAACTTCATCTTGTGTCCCCTGGTCTTTGTACCTCAATCGCGGAATCATATCCCACCTCATTTGTCTCTTTTCCAAGAAAGCCCTAATCTCTTTAGCCTTTCCTCATATGAGAGGAGATCTACCCCTTCATCATTTCTAATTCCGCAATATCTTTTTTTGAGATATGGTGACCAGAATTGAATGCCACTCAAGGAGCAGTCTGGCATGTTGTTCTGATTTCCAGATCATTTATAAATATGTCATACAGATTCCCGCTGCATTCCATGCAGGCAACACAAAACACTGGCTGAACAGCTCTGCAGAATACAAAAATAATTTTAAAGGAAAAAAAAATTCAAGCCATCGAGCCAGCCAGGAGTCGAACCTAGAATCTTCTGATCCGTAGTCAGACGCGTTATCCATTGCGCCACTGGCCCTTTGTCTGTTCAGTTGTTTCTCAGCAGTCCCTATAAAACAGTCAGGCAGCTTCTTGGCCTATAACGTCGCTGTTTCGAAGATAGGAGTGGTTATCTATGCTTTCATTGGCTAACAGAAGGCGGCGGGGAGGAAACCGACCAGGTCACCACCCTAGCGCTGCGATTGGCTGCGGGGCTGGAGTACGGCAGAGGTTGATGGTCAGGAAAAGAGGCGCACGCACGGGGATTGGCGAGACGTTGCCATGGCGCAGAGGGCGGTGCGGCTCTCTGATTGGCTGAGCGCTGGAAGCCCGGGTGGTCCTCGGCCGGGAATGATGGCGGCGGCGGCGGTGCACTGTAGCTCCGGTCGAGTATCGAGCGGCCGGGACCTGAGCTGTGTCCCGGAGGTGGGGGACACTTTGGCGGCAGTGACCAAGCAAGGGTGAGCGAGCCAGACAGAGAACGTTCGAGCCGGCTGTTCCCTTGGACTCTTGCAGGGACCTAGAGAGACCGGCGCGTGCCGGTATCACGTGGTCCACGGACCAGTCCAGCGGGCTCTATCTAAATCAGTGTGACGTCACTTTAGCGTCATAAAATCGTCATTGTTGGATTTCCTTTTAGGCTACTTCCAGTTAAGTCGGCATGGGCATCATTTTACATGAGAGCACATCATCTAATCGCTTTGGGGGGGGGGGGGGGGCATTTATTTACAAGGAATTGGATCTTAATTATTTACAGTGAATTGATGGTGGCAATAGGATTGGGAGCCAACTTTTCAAAATTATTGGGGGTGCTAAGCCCAGTGGAAATAACCCCTCTCTGGACATATGCATGGAACTTTCTCAATATTGGGGGTGCTCAAGCACCCACAGAGCCGGCTCCTATGGTAATGGGATTGGGAACTTGAGCTCTCTAAGCCTTGCAGTGAGGTCATGGTAAATGAGGGAATATTGGAAAGTGGATTTGACAGTGCCACAGTGATTTGATGGTAGTGGTCCACTTTGCGATCCGCTCAGATTATTAGGGTTAGTTGGTGGCAGAGTGAGATTAGAAGCTGGGTCTTCAGGTATGTACAATGAACTGGGTGAACACCCACGTCAAATGGAATGTCTTCTGTGTTTTCTCAGGTTTGACTTTCTTTGTATGCCTATATTCCACCCTCGATTCAAGCGGGAGTTTAACAAGGAGCCAGCAAAGTCACGGCCAGGCGCCCAGACCAGGTCCGACCTGTTGTTATCAGGGAGAGGTAAGAATAAGTGATGCAGGAGGTGGAGCTGTACCTACTCCCAGTTTCAGAGAGAGATGCTACATGAGATGTTCTGTCTGTTTTGCAGACTGGAATGCATTAATTGTGGGGAAACTATCCCAGTGGATCCAGCCCGATTCCCATGTGGAGGAGATCCGTCGAAACTCAGAAGCAGTGAGTGTCGTGCTGTGGCTTGAGGCCGTAGGAAGGGAGAGATTAAAAGTTGTTGAGGTCTTTTGCTTCAGTGACTCTTTCTTGTTTTGGCTGACCTAACTTAGCTCTCTTTCCTCTTTGCCTTCCAGGCTCTGCTGCAGGAGCTGAACTTTTCAGCCTATCTGGGACTTCCAGCCTTTCTGATTCCTCTCAGTCAGGAAGACAACACAAACCTAGCTCGAATTCTCATTAACCACATTTACGTGGGACACCATTCCAGCA
Source organism: Microcaecilia unicolor (assembly GCF_901765095.1). Taxonomy (NCBI): domain Eukaryota; kingdom Metazoa; phylum Chordata; class Amphibia; order Gymnophiona; family Siphonopidae; genus Microcaecilia; species Microcaecilia unicolor. The sequence goes on from NC_044044.1 coordinate 30,496,229, forward strand.
CGGTATGTTCTCTGAACTCAAGCAATACTTTTCACGGCAGGAGCTCTCTCATCCTACCAACTCATTGCCCATACATTGCTGCTAGAAAAAATCCACCGTAAAGTAGAGGTCTTGAAAAACACCTTACGATCACATTCAACATCAAAAATCTGCTGTGGTCACGTGAACCAATGCAACAAATGAAACATTCATGCAACCAGAGGAGATTTATGATTCTGAATGTGACCGTACGGTCTTTTTCAAGACCTCTGCTTTACGGTTTTTTCCTTTAAGATACTTACATTGGAGAAATTCCATCGAAAGACTCCTGAGGCAGGCCATTTGGCCGAAACACTGTGTCGTGTGGGGGCAGGGGGGGCAGTACTGGAATACCAGGGGATACTGTAGGATTGAAGGGAGGTGCTGGAGTATAGATCTCCCTTTGAGTAGGAGGAATTTGGATTGAAGCATGTTAGATTTTAAAATATAATTGCCTGTATTTATTCACAGTTCTGGATGCGTGTGCCACTCATAGCTGCTGATGACATGCGTGATGACATCATCGAGAATGAGGCCCTGACCCATGGTGAGAAGGAGGAGGAACGTACATGGATGTGGTAAGTCTGTAGGTGGAAAGTCATTTTCCTTTGGGAATGGCGGAAGGCAGTATGTCCTGCTTCATTTGATTGCTTCCTTTTCTCTGCAGGTGGCATAACTTTCGTACACTCTGTGATTACAATAAGAGGGTTGCACTCGGTAAGCCTGCAGGGGTAGGGAAGGGTGTGTGTGGTGGTGGTGGTGGGGGGGGGAAATAAAGCAGTACTGTGAGGAATCTCAATTTTTGCTGGACTCCCAATGAAGAAGGCCCTGGCCCATTGTTTTTCATCGCTTTTTCTCTCTCTCTGCAGCGATTGAGGTTGGTGCTGACCTACCTTCAGATGCAGTTATCGATCGCTGGCTGGGGGAGCCAATCAAAGCTGCTGTGGTGCCTACCAGTATTTTCCTGACCAACAAGAAAGGTTTCCCAGTCCTGTCCAAACTCCACCAGCGCCTCATTTTTCGACTACTGAAGGTAAACTTGGCCTTCGCTTTGATTCTTGGTTTGATCCTGCAGAGTAGCATTGGCAGAAGCTCAGGCTGTGTTCTAATGCTGTCTGTGTTTTTGTTTAACAGCTGGATGTGCAGTTTGTCATTGCTGGGGTGAACCGCCATTCGGACAAAGACTTCTGTTGCTACCTGCAGTACTTGCAATACCTGAGCCAGAACCGGCCGCCTCCCAATGCCTACGAATTGTTTGCCAGGGGCTATGAAGATTATTTACAGTCTCCCCTTCAGGTCAGACTCCCTGATACTCGGATGTACATCTAATGAGAATGTACTCAGCTTGTCTGATGTGAGGTTATGACACTTCAACTTCTCCCACATTTCCTCCCATGTGTTTTGTTTCTGATCATTCAGAGTGTTCTGTCTCACTGTATCGCTCTGTGTGTACGCCTCTCTCACTTTTTCCCTTTGCCCTCCAGCCGCTGATGGATAACTTGGAGTCACAGACGTATGAAGTGTTTGAGAAAGATCCGGTGAAGTATTCTCAATATCAGCAGGTGAGCCACAGGGGGTGTCTCTAAGCCTGGATTGCTTTCACTCCTGACGATTCAAACTTGTGTGCACTCTCTCTCCCTTCAATCTCTCATGTTCTCTGTCTTTTTTGTTTCCCTGATAGGCAGTGTATAAGTGTCTCCTTGATCGTGTCCCAGAGGAGGAGAAGGACACAAATGTACAGTGAGTCACTCAACCCATGCTATTACTTTTTCTCCCTTGTGGGGGCAGGAGTGGTATCCATTCTTAGCTATGCCGGTGCAGAAGAACTTGCAAGGTTTATCGTTCATTTGTTTACTATACCGTCACTTATTGCATTACACATCTAAAAATATACAATAACAAAGTATATAATTTAAACAACAACAAAACCAGGGGACACAAGATGAAGCTAGAATATGGTAGATTTAAAACAAATAGGAGAAAGTTTTTCTTTACTCAGCGTGTAGTTAAGACTCTGGAACTCGTTGCCGGAAAATGTAGTGACAGCAGCTGGCCTTACAGAATTTAAAGGGGGTTTGGACAGATTCCTGAGGGAAAAGTTAATTGAACATTATTAAGAATTAAGTTTTTTTTTGGGGGGGGGGTGGGGGGGGGGTTGCCGGGTTCTTGAAGCCTGGATTGGCCGCTGTCGGCGACATGATGCTAGGTTTGATGGACCCTATGTGGTTTTCTTTATCAACAAAAGAGATCATATTTCAAAAGCAGTTTAAAAAAAACACGTTTTTAGAGAGATACAGAAATAAGTGTATGGTTCTTCTTCCCTGATTGAATTTTGGAAGGGAGTTCCACATTGTGGGGGATAAAAAGGAAAAAAAACTGAGGTAGTCTCCCATCTAGCCCTTGAGGGTGGAGGGATCACTAGTCTTTTGTCATTGAGTGAACGGAGCGTTCGTGTAGGTTGTATGAAAACTCCCTCACTCACCAATAGCTCGAGGCGTAGTGGAGTGAAAGGAGAAGCTTGTGCCACCCTCATTCTCCCCATTCAGCAGCCCAAATGTAGTAGGAACAAGGCAGAATCTGCTTTGTTGAGGCTTCGCTTATGGAAGCAACTTTAGAGAACATTCTCAGAACAGCCAAGAGGAGTCTCGGAATAATCCATATTTGCGCTCTCTCTCTCTGTCTCTAGGATTCTCATGGTACTGGGGGCAGGCCGTGGTCCCTTAGTCAATGCTTCACTCCGAGCTGCCAAGCAGGCTGAGCGCAAGATCAAAATTTACGCTGTGGAGAAAAATCCCAATGCTGTAGTCACGTGAGTAATCCTCCTCCTCTTGTCACCAGCATACCCTCCCCTCTTATTCCATGTTCCTTCCTCCGTGTCATTAGCATGTCCCTCCTCTCATGCCCTCAGGCTGGAGAACTGGAGATACGAAGAGTGGGGGAGTCAGGTGACTGTAGTCTCCTCAGACATGCGGGAGTGGGTGGCTCCAGAGAAGGCTGACATCATTGTGAGTGAGCTGCTGGGGTCTTTCGGTGACAATGAGCTGTCTCCGGAGTGCCTGGAGGGGGCGCAGCACTTCCTAAAAGGTGAGGAGGGGTATCTGTATATGCCAGTGTATTTCCTCTTGTCTGAGGTCGGTGGGGCCAATGCAGGGTGGAGCAAGGAAGTCACCAGTAATCGGCTCATCTCCTTTTATAGAGGACGGTGTCAGTATCCCCTGTGAGTACACGTCATTCTTAGCCCCCATCTCCTCCTCCAAGCTCTACAATGAGGTGCGGGCGTGCCGTGAGAAGGACCGAGATCCTGAGGTGAGAAGGGCTTTTGATATTACGGGCGGGGTGGGAGAGGAGAGGTGCCTTGGGTCTGAGCCCTCTTCCTCGTCCCTGGTGTTTGTATAAAAATGGCTGGAGACAGGGCTTCACTCTCACCCCACAGGCACAGTTTGAGATGCCCTACGTGGTGAGGCTGCACAACTTCCACCAGCTGGCTGACCCCCTGCCCTGCTTCATTTTCAGCCACCCCAGCAGAGGTAAGATGCAACCTCTTCCCAGAAACAAGCACCCACTGTTCATGCATCATAGATTGGAGACACCACTGGAAGTACATAGCACACACAGAACACAAGGTAGCGTGTATCGTCACTGATCATAAAAGGAATAAGCGCATTATGTAATGGTCAGATGTTAATGTACAGCAGTTAAATCTCTCTGGATCGTGTTTGCTCTCCTAATGCTCTGTTTCTCTGGTTTATATAGTCTTGCTTTTTCCTTGCACAGATGCAGTCATTGACAATAATCGTTACAAGTCTTTGGAGTACACGGTGGGGCTGAATACTGTTCTGCATGGCTTCGCTGGTTACTTTGAGACTGTGCTGTACAAGGACATTACCCTCAGTAAGTGACACCCCACCCAGGTATAGGGAAATCCCCAGAGTCTATTCCCACCCACACTTAACTGTGCCATTTCTCTGTTCCTCCAGGTATCCGTCCAGAAACTCATTCCGCGGGTATGTTCTCGTGGTTTCCCATCCTCTTTCCCCTTAAGGTAAATATAATCTTCCTGCCTGCTTTCTTCTGCAGTAATAATACTTCAGAATTAGCATGGTTAATAATGTTAAGTGTTGCCATACTGGATCAGACCAAAGGTCCAGCTAGCCCAGTATTGTGTTTCAAACAGTTGCCAATCTAGGTCACAAGTACCTGGCAGAACCCCAAAGAGCAGCAGCATTCCATGTAGAACCCGAAAGAGCAGCAACATTCCATGTAGAACCCCAAAGAGCAGCAACATTCCATGCAGAACCCCAAAGAGTAGCAAGATTCCATGTAGAACCCCAAAGAGTAGCAAGATTCTAGAATTCTAAAGAATAACAAGATTCCATACAGAATTCCAAAGTTTAGCAACTTTCCATGTAGAACCCCAAACAGTATCAAGATTCCATTCAGAATCCCAAGTACATAAGTGTTGCCATACTTGGACAGACTGAAGGTCCATCAAGCCCAGCATCCTGTTCCCAAGTACCTGGCAGAAACCCTGCTTAGCTAACTGCTTTTATCACATTCTCTGGCAATGAATTCCAGAGCTTAATTACACATTTAGCGAAGAAATACTCTCTCCGATTTAATTTTATTTTCGGAAAGAATAAACAAGCAAGTCACGTCTACTTGTTCACTCTGTACTTCTATAGATCTCTATCATATCTCCCCCCTCGGTTATCTCTTCTCTAAGCTGAAAAGCCCTAACCTTTTTATCCTTTCCTTATAGGGAAGTCATCCTATCCCCATCGTCCTTCTCTGTACCTTTTCTTATTCTGCTGTATCATTTTTGAGGTGCACTGACCAAAACTGCGAAGTGCCACCACTACACACCGAGCAGAGGGTTTCAACATATCATCAACAATGCCTAAATCCTTTTCCTGGGCAGTCACTTAGCTATAGTTTGTGTTCCTGTTCCATACATGCATCACTTTGCACTTGCTCACAGTAAATGTCATCTGCCATTTGGAAGCCCAGTCTCATAAGGTTCTCTTGCGGTTTTTCACAATCTTCTTGTGATTGAACAACTTTGTGTCATTGACAAATGTAATCACCTCACTCATTATGCCCATTTCCAGATCATCCTATATAATAATTTGCACCTCCGTCTGGATGCCTGGGTTCGTAACACAGTTCCCATTGGTTCGCCCTGGGGATGACATCACAGGACGGATCAATGGGAAGTTTGAGGGAAGGGAACCCAGCACCAGCAACCGGAGGTGAGTACAGAATCGCCCCTCCGAGTTCAATGACCCCCTACCTCCCTCCCTCCTTCCACTCGCGTCCGAGTTCCATGCCTCCCTACCTCCTTCCACTCCCGTCTGAGTTCCATGCCCTCTCCTCCGAGTTCCACCGGCCCGAGCCTCCCTCCCTCCCTCCCTCTCTGTGGCCTCCGAGTGCAAGCAGGACGTGTACGGCTGCCCCTCCGCTTCATAAGTGCTGGCTGTTCTTTATTATAATAGACTAGAGTTCATGGGGACATTTGTCTCTAAGAAACTTTGGCCTTACCCCAGCTCTGTAATTCCAGCATGAGAAGCTCAGCCCTAGTGGGCTGGCAGGAGCTCACAAGATTACCTCCTGGTCCGCTGGAAATAGTGAAGTCGAACAGGCAGGGCATGGCGCTTCACACTGCCTTCGCTTTGGCTTCTGTTTCAGCCGTGCCTCTGGTCCCGCCCTCATTTCCTGTTTCCTGGAACTCGGAGGAGAGTGAGGGAGGAGGCAGGTAGGGGGGCATGGAACTCGGAGGAGGGAGGGGGGGCGGGAACCTTGCCAGCGCCCGTTTCCTTTCTGTTGGAAACGGGCCTCTTTTACTAGTTTATAAATATGTTAAAAGCAATAATTCTTGTACAGACCCCTGGGGAACCTCACTATTTACCCTTCTCCAGTCAGAATATTGACCATTCAGCCCTACTGTTCATCTTCTAACCAGTTTTTAATCCACTGAAGGACACTGCCTCTATCCCATGACTTGGAGTATTTCAATGCTTTCTGAAAATCCAATTACACAGTATCAACCAGCTCATGTTCTTACCTTTTGTTCACTTGTTTATTTAGTCCTTCAAAGAAATATAGCAGATCGGTGAGGCAAGATTTTGCTTGGCTAAATCCATGTTGGCTTTATCCATGCCTTTAACATGGTGGAGTGGAGGAGTGGCCTAGTAGTTAGAGCACCGTTCTTTCAATCCAGAGGTGGCCAGTTCAAATTCCACCACTGCTCCCTGTGACCTTGGGCAAGTCACTTAACCCTCCATTGCCTCAGTTACAAACTTAGATTGTGAGCCCCCCTGGGACAGAGAAATATCCAGTGTACCTGAATGTAACTCACCTTGAGCTACTACTGAAAAAGGTGTGAGCAAAATCCAAATAAATATGTTCAGTACCTACCTTCTCTCTCTGTTTCTCTTTATAGCAACCGATCATGCTGAGAGAACACGATACAGTCTGTGTGCGCTTCTGGCGATGCAACAATGGGAAAAAAGTGTGGTACGAGTGGGCAGTCACTTCTCCTGTGTGCTCTGCTATCCACAACCCCACTGGCCGCTCGTACACTATCGGCCTGTAAATGCCTCACCGTCCAGCCTGCAGGATGCAAGCCGTGGGGAGAGCTCCTCGCTCGCCTTGAGAATCTTGACCTCGCAGAACAGGCATGAAGGCCGGCCTTTTCAACCAGCACCCCCCTGTTCGTGTTGGAACACAACACCCCCTCATATCCAGAAAACTGCTAACTCGTGAACCAGGCTAGGCTGTTGCCCTTTCCATTTAAAGAAACGGGAAGGACGTAAACCGTCACCTTCCCCTTGGGAAATCTTGTGAGCTCCTGCCAGCCCACTAGGGCTGAGCTTCTCATGCTGGAATTACAGAGCTGGGGTAAGGCCAAAGTTTCTTAGAGACAAATGTCCCCATGAACTCTAGTCTATTATAATACAAACTGGGATGGATAAAGGAGCATCATGTCATCAACTCTGCTTAATAAATTGGGTCTTTTCCTTCACTGGGCAGTGACAGAACTCGTGATCCTCCAGTGACTGGCAGTGCAGAGTTCTCAGGTTTCTCTGCTTTAAAATGGACAACAAAGATGATGTAGGAAGTTTGTTCCATAATAAAGGAATGAAAAGGTAATTAAAACTATTTCATCATTGCTGTGGTGGTTTTGTGTGCCTGGGTCATTTTTTTATTTTTGTTACATTTGTACCCTGCGCTTTCCCACTCATGGCAGGCTCAATGCGGCTTACGTGGGGCAATGGAGGGTTAAGTGACTTGCCCAGAGTCACAAGGAGCTGCCTGTGCCTGAAGTGGGAATCCAACTCAGTTCCTCAGTTCCCCAGGACCAAAGTCCACCATCCTAACCACTAGGCCACTCCTCCACTGTTGCTACTATTTGAGATTCTACATGGAATGTTGCTATTCCACTAGAAGTCGGCCCTTGCACATCACCAATGTGGCCGCGCAGGCTTCTGCTTCTGTGAGTCTGACGTCCTGCACATACGTGCAGGACGTCAGACTCACAGAAACAGAAGCCTGCGCAGCCTTCTACATGGAATGTTGCTAGTGGAATAGCAACATTCCACGTAGAATCTCCAATAGTATCTATTTTATTTTTGTTACATTTGTACCCTGCGCTTTCCCACTCATGGCAGGCTCAATGCGGCTTACATGGGGCACTGGAGGGTTAAGTGACTTGCCCAGAGTCACAAGGAGCTGCCTGTGCCTGAAGTGGGAATCGAACTCAGTTCCCCAGGACCAAAGTCCACCACCCTAACCACTAGGTCACTCCTCCACTGTTGCTACTATTTGAGATTCTACATGGAATGTTGCTATTCCACTAGCAACATTCCATATAGAATCTCCAATAGTAGCAACATTCCACGTAGAATCTCCAATAGTAGCAACATTCCATGTAGAATCTCCAATAGTATCTATTTTATTTTTGTTACATTTGTACCCCGAGCTTTCCCACTCATGGCAGGCTCAATGCGGCTTACATGGGGCAATGGAGGGTTAAGTGACTTGCCCAGAGTCACAAGGAGCTGCCTGTGCCTGAAGTGGGAGTCGAACTCAGTTCCTCAGGACCAGAGTCCACCACCCTAATCACTAGGCTACTCCATGTGCTTATTTTTTTATTTTTTTTTTAGAAAGCTGGCACTGTTTAGCATCATTTTCTGTGAAGCGAAAATGTCCCGTGGATTAATTTAAACTCCCCTACTCATTTATTGAGCTGAACTGGGTCAGAAAGAAACATAAAATTTTGCCCCTCTTAGGGCCCTGTTTACTAAGGTGCGTTAGTGTTTTTAGCGCTCCTACACTTAGCACGCATGCTATAGGCATATCGTAGGCACATACATAGTTAACACATGTTTAAAATGTTAACACGGCTACAATGATGCTTAGTAAACAGGGCCCTTAGTGTTTTATTTTTCAACGATTTTTATTGATGATTCAGCAAAATGAACAATCGCCACGTTCAGTATACAAAAAACATTGCTAACAGAACCATCCGAGTGCGAACAAGATAATGGTTACATCATCAATTATTTTTGAACAGTTTCGCCCGACCCTCCCTCTCATTTTATTATGAAACCTTATTCCCAAAATGATCCCATAAACCGACAACGAAGAACCAAGGTTCAGTGTAGCTATGCATGCCCTGCACCATGTTATAACTATAAGTACATAAGTAATGCCATACTGAGAAAAGACCAAAGGTCCATCGAGCCCAGCATCCTGTCCCTGACAGTGGCCAATCCAGGTCAAGGGCACCTGGCAAGCTACCCAAATGAACAAACATTTTATACAAGTTATTCCTGAAATTGTGGATTTTTCCCAAGTCCATTTAGGAAACCGTCCAACCCCTTTTTAAACTCTGCCAAGCTAACCGCCTTCACTACATTCTCCTGCAATGAATTCCAGAGTTTAATTATGCGTTGGGTGAAGAAAACATTTCTCCTATTTGTTTTAAATTTACTACATTGTAGTTTCATCGCATGCCCCCTAGTCCTAGTATTTTTGGAAAGCGTGAGCAGACGCTTCACATCCACCTGTTCCACTCCACTCATTATTTTATATACCTCTATCATGTCTCCTCCCCCCCCCCCCCTCCAAACGAGAGCCCTTGACTCTTACAGCCTCTCATGCCATATTATATTATATATATATATATATATATTTCTGCATATTAACGTACATTCTAAAGAGCTGCTCAGCTACCTCGTTCTGCAAGTCTGTGAGTTGATGTCTACAACTAACCTTAGATTGCGACAGAAAAGTACCTGTAAACATACTATATGTAAACTGCTTTGACTGTACTTACAGAAAGGAGCTCCAATTCAGAACCCTACTGCCAGGTGCGAGGCTGGCCTAGGGCCTCTTTGGTTTGCATCCACCCCATCTCTCTCCTCTTTTTCACAGAAATGTAAAATAAATACTTTTGTGGTATCTTCCTGACAGCTCCAGCTCCCTAAAAAAAAATTACAACTTATTTCTGTATCTCTACTTGATGTTTGCTGTACATAAAAAGCTTTTGAAGACAGTCTGGTCAACAGAGCTTACAATCTATTCAGGACAAACAAGGGGATTAGGGATTTATTGTGGCAATGATTAAAACAAACAGAAATGACTTGTGTACCCCTTCCGCCAGGCCTAGCTCCCTCCCTAAAAATATTAACCACTTATTTATATATTGCTACTCAGTGGTGTAGCAAGGGAGGGGCGTCCGCCCCGGGTGTCAGCTCGGGGGGGGGGGTGCTCCCTGCCAGCTCCCCCCCCCCCCTCGGCGAATCAACACCCCCTGACGGTCCACATTTCTTTTACGGTCAGGCGTGAGGTGCTGCGCCTCCCGATATTCTTTTTAAAGGTAGGGTGCGGGAGCTGGTCGTGGGGGGGGGGGGAGGGGGTGTCATCGTGCTGCACCCAGGTGGGGTGCAACAGCGAACGGCCCCGCCCCGGGTGGCAGCCCCCCTCTGCTACACCACTGTTGCTACTTGATGTACGCAGGGCTGTACATAAAACACTTTTGAGATAGTCTCGGCTCAATAGAGCTTGCAATCTGTTCAAGACAGACAGGACAAACAAGGGGTTGGGGATTTATTTGGAGAATGATTAAAACAGACATAACTGGTCCATCTCCCAATTTTTTTTTTAATGTCTTTACTGGGCCACCTGATCCCAATACCTGAAAAGGCAAGAGTGATACTCACTCGCTCTGGCCTCCGGTGCAGTACATCCACATAAGGGAAATATTCCCTTAAATGTTCAACTGGCCCTGCCTGGTACAGCCTAGAATGCACTGTGCAGGACCGGGTGATATCATTTTGCAGATGATAGTACAGGAGCAGGAAGAGCAAGTAGGTATGACTACTGCCTCTTCAGGTCATGGGGGGAAGGTCCAGTGAGCTTCTGAAAGGGGTGGGTAGGTGTCGATAGACACCAGGGAGTATGTTTTTTTTCAGTCAAGAGTTGGGTAGGTTGTGGTGGGGGAAAGGATAGGCCCCCGAGTTTGTTTGTTTTTTTTTTAAGTCAGGTGCTGGGAGGGAGGAGGTGTACAAAAGGTAATATTTTTAAGTCTGGTGGAAGCTGGTCATGGCAGAAGAGCTACTTCACAGCAGTGGGAAATTTTTCTTTTTAAAATTGGGGAGGGGGGAAGATTGGAACCCATGCAGACTGGTAGCACCTTTTTTTCTATTAAAATGCCACCCTTCTTTTAAAATGCTTCCCCGCCATTGTCCTCCCCCCCCCTTCGCAACAACCCCACATCCCTGGGCCAGTGGGGATCTCCCAGTCCCACCTAAAGCCTTCCTCTAGAGATATTCAGTGCGCTGCTTTCCTGCCCTGGCGCGCATTCGTGGTTTTAGTGAAATTGAGCACGTGCACTAGGGAGGGGGAAGCAGGGTCAGCAGCATGGCAGTGAACATTGTCACAGCTTCTGCTGGTGGGGCTTGGGGACACCTGCTAGCCAACTCAGCAGACATTGGGGAGGTAAATCCAAATTGCGGAGCCCCCTCCCCCAAAGGTGCGTCACTGGTACGCTGTAAAGCTTTTGTTTGCAGAACCTAACCTGAAGACATGTCTCCAAAACTGATATTAACAGAACATCAAACATAAATAATAACTGCCCTGATGGCAGCCTCCTCCCTAGCCTGCACCTGTAATCTGTGGTGCTTAGCAAAGGATGATAAGGAGAATAAAGTGGCTACCTTACAAATATTTTCTGGGGATCGGTTCTCTCTGAACCAAAGGAAGTCTGCACCTTCATTAAATGAATCACAGGGCCTCGTGAACTTAACAAATAGATTGAGATTGGCTGGGTGAAAGGCACAGAAGGATAATATGGCAGCTGACTCTCCCTTATTAACAAGAGGAAAAGTATACTAGTCTTCCTGCACAAATCAGTTTTCCTCATAGCTGAAAGAAACTATCTTTCCTTTGATATCCTACTTTTGATGTTGGTTAAGTATATCATAAAAATTACAATCCTGTCTCCATTGCTAGCAGGGTGACATAAACCCATCTGGGCTAAAGTAGAAGGATAAGGAAGAAATATTTCCATAGAGAGAGAGAGAGGGGGGGGGGGGCATGCATGTGGGAGGGGAGTTAGCCCTGTGTGTGTGGGTCTGTCTGCTGTGCATGCACACATAGGACTGAGGCAAGGCAAGCCAGTCGTAATCAGGCCCATTATGTGTAATACCCATAGTTGCCCACAAGGTGGAAGAGGAGATCCATGTAGCCCTGCTGCTTCCTTTTAATACAGAGATTTTACATTAATCAGAGCTGCCAAGTTACCCAGCTCCAAGAGGGAGACTCTTTGGCTAGCCCTGGTTTTGAACTTACATCCCAAAGCAGTATAGTATTTGTAGTGTCTGATTCTAGCCTTTGAATTCGGAGGTAGGTCCTGCAATCTCCCTCCTAGAATAGGGTATTATTATTATTACTAGTAAGGCCCATTTCTGGGAGAGATGAAACGGGCGCTAGCAAGGTTTTGGGACAGGGGGAGATGGGGTTTGTAGGCTGTGGAGGCATGTGGAGCGATGCAGCTGTCCCCGAAGCACCCTGCAGGCACGGGTAGGTAGTGTTTGTAGCCTCGCGACCCGTGTCCCCTGACCCCCCTCGAGGTACCTGCGAGGTCCGATCGCGTTTGTTTACTTTCCAGCAATGTGCAGATGGCGTGCTGCAGTGTGGTCCGCCCTCGTCATGATGTTGTGTCGCAAGGGCGGGGCATACGGCGCTTCAGAGTTCTGGCTTCCGTTTTCGAGGCATGGGCAAACCGGATATCTCTGGCGCCTCACAGTTCCGGTTTTGAGGGGCTTTTGAGGCTTCATTTAGAACGTGGGGGTTGCGAATTATGTCCGGAAGGGGCGTGGCTGGGGGGCGGGTCCTGAGTGACAGTGAGTGGTGCACAGTGAGTGTTGCTGGCAGCCAGCCTAGTGCTTCAGTGTTGTGTTTCCCTCCCACAGACTGAGCCAGGTGAGAATTATTATATAGGATTATTTGTTGCATTTGTATCCCACATTTTCCCACCTCTTTGCAGGCTCAATGTGGCTTACATAGTACCAGTGGCATAGCTACGTGGGGCCACGGGGGCCTGGGCCCCGTAGATTTGGCCCTGTACCCCCCCTGCCGACGACCTTCTCGACCCCCCCTCCCGCCGCCAACTCCCCTGCCGCCGCCGCCGTCGGCTACCTTTGCTGGCAGGGGACCCCAACTCCCGCCAGCCGAGGTCCTCTTCTTCCAGCACAAGGCTTCGTCCTGCAGGACGTCAGACTGACAGAAACAGAACAAAGCCGCACCGGAAGAAGAGGACCTCGGCTGGCGGGGGTTGGGGTCCCCCGCCAGCAAAGGTAGGTGACGGCGGGGGAGGGTTGGCAGCAGGAGGGGGGTCGAGAGGGTCATCGGCAGGGGGGGTCAAAGTTGTTGTTGGTGGTGGTGGCGGCGGCGGGGGGAACAGGCTAAAGTGTGCCCCCTCACCTTGGGCTCTGGACCCCCCTCCTGGCAAAGTCTGGCTATGCTCCTGCATAGTACTGTAATCGGCGTTAACCAATTCCAGTGTGAACAAATCCAAGTTGCGAGTAATATCAAGGTGATATTATGGTAGAGTGAGATACATGTATAGTAAAAGACAATTGGGGAGAACTTAGTAAGGGAAAGGAAGAGTTAGGATATGGCCATTACGATCTTTGGTTACGTTGTGTTGCAAATGTCCAGGTTTTTTATGTTGGGTCGGTGGAGTATGCTGTTCTGACCAGTTCTGTTTTTAGTACTTTCTGGAAATTCATGTGGTCGAGTGTGGTTTTTACTGCTTTTGGTAGTGCGTTCCACAATTGTGCGCTCAGGTAGGAAAAGCTGGATGCATAGGTGGATTTGTATTTGAGTCCTTTTGCTGCTTGGGTAGTGGAGGTTTAGGTATGATCGTGCTGATTTTATGGTGTTTCCGAGTGGTAGGTCGATGAGGTCTGTCATGTATCCCGGTGCCTCGCCATAGATGATTTTGTGAACTGTCGTGCAGATTTTGAATGCGATACGTTCCTTAATTGGAAGCCAGTGCAGTTTTTCTCGGAGTGGTTTGGCGCTGTCAAAACATGTTTTTCCATATATAAGCCATGCTGCTGTGTTTTGGGCGGTTTGAAGTTTCTTTGCGATTTGTTCTTTGCATCCCGCATAGATTCTGTTACAATAGTCTGCGTGGCTTAGTACCCATTGACTGTACCAGGTTGCACAATATTTCCCTCGGGAAGAATGGTAACTTGGAAGCTCTGTTTTATGTGTGTGTGTGTGTTGTTTTGCTAATTTTTTAAGGATCAGGCACAAATGCCACCAAAGCTCTCCTTTCATTGTTTTCCATAGTTTGGAGATATCTTTTGGCCCAGGATTAGAAAAACATTTCCACAGAAAACCTTTACAAATGCAGAGCCTTTAGTGCTAATGGACTCAGGGCAGATTCTTTAATGGGCAGATGTCCTTCTCAGCCTGAGCCCTTTTTCTGCCTAATTTGTAAATCCTAAAGTGGACCAATAAAGAGAGAGAGAGGGACCTAACTGGTCGGTCTTTCCCTGTCTCTTGGTGTCTCTTAGTTTCTGAGAACACCCTGGCATTTTTTTCTCCAGGGGGATCTTTGCTCTCTGCCAGGAAAAGGCTGAAGTTCAACTTCTGAAGGAGGAAAACAAGAGCAGGCCAAGATAAGGGAGAGAGAGAGAGAGAGTGCCAGGAGGAAAGAGCAGACTTCAAGGTGGAGGGTGAGGAGGGCAAGAAAAACACCAGTGTGACAACAGCACAGAAGGATAGGAACTAAAAAGGCCTTCTATTGACTACAACGCAAACCCAAATCATTGAAGCCCCTCTTCCCAATCTTAAAAATTTAAATAATTCTTATTCTCATCAGATTTCCACCTCTATCCCCCCCCCCCCCCCCTCCAGATAAAGCACAGGTAGCTGATGCAGGTGTCATACTAATACACATCAAGTGAATACAGCACGGACAGCTGAAGAGAACTGCTTGAAGAAGGTGACTTTAAGATAAGGGATTACTGATATATAGAATTAGGGTGATTAGGGAGTGATTAGATGGGAGTCTGTCTTGATAGTTGAAAATTTTGTATCTTTTTGCAGTGCGTGTGGTTCTATCCTGTTCTTAATGTGTTTCTTTTCTTTGTTGTTTTTTTTTTTTTTTTTATATTGTAAACTGCTGTGATCTTATGTAATTAAGCTAAGCAATATAGCAAATGAAATAAACCTTATTTTCCCAAGAATCACGAAATATATCTTGATAGAAATGGAAAGGAAGAAGACAAAAGCCCAGTGTGTAGATGAATGAATGTGAGGTTATACCATACAGTCCCCACTGCAGCTGTTACAGTAGGCAATGAATGGGGGGGGGGGGGGGGGGGGGGGGGGAGGCAGATCACCACGACGGGATTATGAAAAGGATCTGGGTCATTCAGGGATGTTGAGGGGTGTGAGGCACGTCAAGGATTAATTCTCCATTAATAATAACACCACCTGGACTGGAGGAGTAGCCTACTGGTTAGTGCAGTGGACTTTGATCCTGGGGAACTGGGTTCAATTCTCACTGTTTCTGACTAGTCACTTAGCCCTCCATTGTGCAGTGTATCGTCCCATTCCCTTCCCCTGTAGCACCGAGTCTGACAGATGCGTGACCTATAGATGTGTTTCCCACTGGCATGCTGGGCGTGCTAGGATGGGGGGGGGGGGAGGGGGAGGAGGTGGTGGTGGTGCCCAGAAGACCATCCACCAGAGCATGGCTATAGTGTGAGGTCACCATGCAGTATTTCAGATGCATTTCAGCTGAAGCACATAATCATTGATGGGGTTAGAGTCCCCCATAAAAAGGTGCATTCTGGGACACCTCCCTGCTCACCTACAGCCCCTCTTGTCCTTCATGGGGGCAGAACTTTAGCCCTTGCTACTCTCCTCCTCCCACTTTTTCCAGTGTTGGATATATCCTCCAGTCTCAGGAATCACCACTATCACCCTCCCTTTCTTCCACAGGGAGATGGGCTGAGGGAAACATTATACACATGAATCTCCCACCCCACGTAATATTTATCTCCATATTTTGTCAAATGTGGTATTTGCCTTAATCTCTTCAAGCACTTTGCACCTCTAACACTCCTTTCTCCAGTTAAAAGGCCCTCTTCAGACCCTCAAAGCAGGGAGATCCCAGCACACAGGACCTCCAGCCAGCGTTACTAATGCACTCCGTCAGGGGATTAAAGAGGAACATTCATAACGACAGCACAGAGGCCAGGTACAGTGTCCTCAGCTCAAAATGCACACCAGCCCACAAATGTTTCTAGGCAGAAAATTCCATTCCTAAATCCAATCCACCTTAGCTACTGAGAGAATTAACCGGTGAACAGATACCGTATGGACAAGTGGCAATGTAAGATTTACACACACACAAACTGTTCCTCCCACACTCAGGCAATTTGACAAAGGGACAAAATGGTGGACTGGCTGTGTAGTAAGATTTTTGTGTTGAATGTCTTAATTCCTTTGCGCATGAACATCTGGTATGATGTCTTGAATTTTATGCATTTTGAATTGTCAGCGTAACAAAAACTGTGTGGTTGAGTTTGCAGAGGTCATCCTGACCAGGCCTTGGAGAAGACGTTGAAAACAATGAAAAGCTTATTTGTTCTTGGAACTGCCCATGATGATGCCTTGACCTCGTGCTGCAGTGACTTTCCAAAGTGTAGTTCAGCTTTCGGTGATGCTCCACATGAAAACTTTGAGGTGCTACATTTCTTCATGGTGTGTTCAGTTTCACCTTCTGCCTGTG
Organism: Microcaecilia unicolor; assembly: GCF_901765095.1. Taxonomy (NCBI): domain Eukaryota; kingdom Metazoa; phylum Chordata; class Amphibia; order Gymnophiona; family Siphonopidae; genus Microcaecilia; species Microcaecilia unicolor. The sequence goes on from NC_044044.1 coordinate 30,512,565, forward strand.
TGCATTTTGCTAGGATGTGTAGCTTACACATCTTCAAATATTCCTTTTGGATGAAGATGCAAATCTCTCACTGGAGATATTTTATTTTGGCGAATCAACTTAATAAACGATGAAAGGGCTTAGGATGGTCTTTCACCTTCATTGTGGGCCCTCTGCTTTATACTTTATTGAGAACCCGTGATAAAAACTTGGTTCTTTGACGTCAGTTCATGAAATCAAGTGCAGTGGGTGGATCTGACATTGCTTCCAGTATTGGAAATTCAGGTAATATGGAATATTAAACTTTAGCAGTGGGTGACTTAGGGCATCAGGGTTGTTTTGGGTTGTTGTTTTTTTTTTTTCAGGGTAGAAGACTAAATCTAGTTACATGTAGTCAACAAAAAAATTCAGCGCTATTAAATGTGTATATTTTTGATACAGATTCATGGTAGTCCTATCATTAGGTTTCAATTTCCTGTTTTCAAGTTTAACTCATTTATTGTATTTATGTTTTTATTTGGTTATTTTTATTATTGTTATGTTGTTAACAAAATTGTTTTAAGTTAAACTGTACCTGCTGTTCACTGCCTTGGGTGAATCTCTTCATAAAGGCAGTTAATAAATTAATTAACCAACTAACACCCAAATGAAGCAGTCATGGAGATATTATTTGCAGTGTGGCTTCTCCATGATCTGTGACTCCAATGCTGGCTTGCAATTAGTTTATTTATTTATTTTAAAAATGTATTATCCACTCTATTTCAGATGGAGTGCAAGTTTATATACATAATAGATTATTTTATTTATTTGGATTTTGCTCACACCTTTTTCAGTAGTAGCTCAAGGTGAGTTACATTCAGGTGCACTGGATATTTCTCTGTCCCAGGAGGGTTCACAATCTAAGTTTGTACCTGAGGCAATGGAGGGTTAAGTGACTTGCCCAAAATCACAAGGCGCAGCAGTGGGATTGGAAGGGGCCACCTCTGGATGTCAAGACTGGTGCTCTAACCACTAGGCTACTCCTCCACACAATAAACATTAAACAAACAAAACATATCCAGGTTCACATACGTAATAGTTTTAAAACAGTAAACAAAGCATAGCCAACAAATTATCTGTAAAAGCATTCAGCAAATAAAAATGTTCCCAATCAAAGAATGTATTGCATTCAAAATCTGCCCCAGGATACATGACAGACCTTATAGACCTACCAACCAGAAACACAACAAAATCAACAGGAACATACCTACATCTCCACCACTCAAGCTGCAAAGGACTCAGATACAAAACAACCTATGCATCCAGCTTCTCTTATATATGCACACAACTATGGAACGCACTACCGACCGTCGTGAAAACAACATACAACCACCTAATCTTCCAGAAACTCCTAAAGACTAATCTGTTCAAAAAGGCATACTCAAACGACCCAACCTAAATGCCTTAACCCCGCATCACAACAATATAAATGCTCGTACTGGACATAACCTACTCTTCCCCTTATGAACCCAATGTGTCTATCAATCCTGAACATTATTCTGTCTTAACCTTACTTTGTATTTGTTCATGCCAGTATTGGCGACTGCCACTACTGTACTATGTAAGCCACATTGAGCCTACAAATAGGTGGGAAAATGTGGGATACAAATGCAACAAATAAATAAATAAATTTAAAAAAAAAAAACCATCCCTTTCACAAAGCCATGCAAGTAGCTGCTGGTGCAGTAATGCCAACACAGAAAATAGTTTTTTAAATTTTTTTTAATGGAGAGGGTGGTTGATGCCTAGATTACCCTCCTAAAGGAGTTGGTTGGGACAGAACCAGTGATGGAATTAAAAAATATGTGGGATCAATATAGAGGATCCCTATGGAGAAAAAGGAAGGAATTGAAGCAAAACCTGAAATGGATTTCACACTTAAGGGCATAGAGGGGTGTAGCCTACACAGAGAGGCAGGTACAACCCTACCCAAGTTATTGAGTAGACTAGATGGACCATACAGGTCCATATCTGGCATCATTGACTGCTACCTACTGCTGCTTCAAGTCATAGCAAATGCTTAATGATGTGGACGGCATCCTCCTGTAATATGTCACATGCAAGGGTGACTTTTTGTTCAGGAGGTGATGGAGAAGCTCCGTAATTGTGGCCCTTTGTCTTTAGAAACCGGGAGGAGCTGAGGAGTCTGTGAGAAGTTTGCAAACACACTGCCTCACGTGTGATGTGCGTGTGGGGTCCCACCATGAAGGAAGGGAAGAGAGGAACTGGCTCTTATACACTGTCTCCCGGTTTCTTTGTAGTCAATGAGGTGCAAACAATCAATTATTGGAGTTACAAGCATTTAATTGGCCGTAATCAGGAGTTAATGTTGGATCTGCCCTATGTCCTGTAACATGCGTGCCTAAATTTCATAGCTGGGAGGGGCATGGGTAGGTCAGGGTGTTCCCAAAAATTAGACGTCATTTTATGCAATACTTGCATTTGTACATCTGACATCAGTTGGGCGCCAACCTTTGGCAGGCATAAACGCTTGTGCCCAAAGTTAGATGTTGAAAAGTGCGCTAAGCCAGCATCCCATAAAAGACGCCATGTGCAAAGCGTCCTCTACAGAATACTAGCTTAGCAAGGACCACGACACCTACCTTTGAGTGCCTTTTATTGAATCTAGCCCTGTATTTCTGTCCCTCCCCAACAGGGTTCAGGAGAGCAGTTAGCCTTTAAGTAAAGACTCTTGCAATTAGTTTTCTGTAATAGAGTAAGATGTTCACACATTGAGCAGGAATTGGGTTGGGTGAGTTGTCGGAGTGAGAAATGTGAGAGACAAGAAATTCCTATAAAGGATACAGCTGGCTGTAAAGACATGGTGCTTGTTTAAGAAGCGCTATTTGAATTTTAGATGTCTATAGACTGGCATGTAAATATTTGTACTGCATGCACATCTAGAAATCCTGATTTTAAAAAGCCAGGGATATATAAGTCAAAATATAAAACTCAAAAAATGGAATTTAAAAATGCATGTGGGATAAACATAAAGGAATCCTGTTCAGAAGGAATGGATCCTCAGAAGCTTAGCGGAGATTGGGTGGCAGAGCCGACGGTGGGAGGCGGGGCTAGTGCTGGGCAGACTTCTAAGGTCTGTGCCCTGAAAATGGCAGATACAAATCAAGGTCAGGTATACACATAAAGTAGCACATATGAGTTTATCTTGTTGGGCAGACTGGGTGGACTGTACAGGTCTTTCTCTGCCGTCATCTACTATGTTACTATGTGCATATGGCGAGGGGGTGTGGTCTGGGCATTGCTTGGCCTCTTGGGATTTGCACAGTACAGGAGGAAATGCATTTCTGCTTCTAACTTGGGTTCAGATCCCCTGGATTTTGCTGGCCTGAAGCCCACTGATCATTCTGCGCAGATGAAAGCTGGCGCTAGTCCTGCGCTAATCAGCTCTAAATGCCAGTGTTAGGTTCTGAGTATCAAGCTCCTGAGTTTGCTATTTGTGACTAAAGTCTCAGATCCAAAATGTTAAGTATGGCCAATTGTTCACGTCGTGGGTCCTTAAGAGTCTGTTTGAATGTCTGTAACTTTTTTTATTTTTCCACATAAAAGAATGGGGTTGGGCTGTTGTGTTACAAATTGTTTACTCCGACAGAAATCTTTAAAACCTCATTTATTTTTTTGCTTCTCGAGACTTTAGTCACCTTTTCCCAGAGATGGCCGCACTTCTTTATTTTATAATTGCCCTCTTTTATTGCTTCTCATATTACTTTGCCAACACTTGTAGAAATTATAATGTCCTGGATGTGAATCTGGATAGAAAGCCAGGCAGAATACAACTTTAGGTTTAGATCTGTGTATGAAGTGGGGGGGGGGGGGGGGGGGGATGGGGACAGGCTTCTATACAGTGAGTAAGAGGAGGGACCTGGACAGTGCTGGGCTGAAGTGACTGTGACTCCAGGTTTAATCATTCACTGCCTCTGTGTGCAGGTTTAATCATTCACTGCTCTATCAGCCCTCTCTTCACCCCTCCCCTCCTTGCCCTGGGGCACTGAGCACTGACAAACACGTGATACCTAGTGTCATCTATTTAAGGGCCTGTAGTGCCAAGCCTCTGTCCTCAGAGGGAGTGAGCTAGTGCACTTGTGACAGCCAGGAGCCCCCTCCCCCAGGTGGGTCTCTCAAAACCAGGATCCCATGGCACTTTCAGAGGGGGGCCAGGAGGGCAGTTGACCCCTGAAGACGGACAGCCAGCCAGCCAGAGAGGGAGAGTTTATGCAAGGGTAAGTGGTTGTGCCATCACAGAGAGGACAGGGGTCTTCATCTCTCTCTCTCTCTCTCTCATACTGAGCCGACCTTTCTAGTTTCTGTTGCGAAAGTGCTTATAAATTCAAGAAGAGAAAAATGTACATACTCTAAAATGAGAAAGACCACAGTGACTCTGTCCGTAGGAGCAGGTTCTGTCAGTGTCTGTCACCAGGTACTGAGCAATATTCTGCCCAGGGAGGGATCATTTGTGTTGTGATTGCCAGTCCCCCCAATCTTTTCAAAATGTTGGTGCCTCAGTCTGTGCTGTCTGTCCCTTTTCTCAGAGGCATCCTATGGAAGATTTCTCAGCTCCCTAAACTTGGCTGACACTTTTCTCTTTTCCTTCTCTAGATTCACTAAAGTGCACTTACCAGGGACAAATTAACTAGGCTTTTAAGTCCTCTGTGGGTTTATTGCTCCTGCTTTTCCTCTCCTTCCTCTCTCCCAGCAGCAGCCCATGTCTCTCTGGTTATTGCCCCTGATTTTCCCTTTCTGCCCCTCTTTCCCTCTCCCTTCAGTAGTTCCTGTCTCTCTGGTTATTACCCCCACTTTTCCTCTCCTGCCTATTCCTTCCCTCAGCAATCCCTGTATCACTCCGCTTCCCCCATCCCCACCCTCTTTTCCACATTTATTGCCCCGGCTGGCTCCTTACAAAGCCATAATAGCAAGGTTCATAGATGATATCACAGGCATCCAGGAATATGATCAGGGCTGGCTGAAACAGTAGGCAAGACTAGGTGGTCGCCGAGGGCGGCATCAGCAATCAAAGCAAAACAATAGATCCTGACAGCCTCACTAATTTGTAATAACCATCGGCACTTTCTTTTTACCTGCAGGGAGGGGAGCAGATACATGCATTCAAAGCAACATTTACAGGATTGTTGAGGGAGGGCTGGAGTTAAACGATATAGCGGAATTAGAAAAGGTTCAAAGAGTGACCAAAATGATAGAGGGGAATGGAACTCCTCTCATATGAGGAAAGGCTAAAGAGGTTAGGGCTCCTCAGCTTGGAAAAGAGACGGCTGAGGGGGGGGGGGGGTATATGATTGAGGTCTATAAAATCCTGACTGGTGTAGAATGGGTAGAAGTGAACTGATTTTTCAGTCTTTCAAAAAGTACAAAGACCAGGGGACACTCCATGAAATTGCATGGAAATAATTTTAAAACAATTAACAGGAAATATTTTTTTTCATTCAAAGAATAGTTAAGCTCTGGAACTCGCTGCCAGAGGATGTGGTAACAGCAGTTAGCGTATCTGGGTTTAAAAAAGGTGGAGGAAAAAGTCCCATAGTCTGTCATTGAGATGGACATGGGAGAAGCCACTGCTCGCCCCAGGATTGGTAGCATGGAATGGTGCTACTAACTGGATTTCTGCTCGGTACTTGTGACCTGGATTGGCCACTGCTGGAAACAAGATACTGAGCTAGATGGACCATTGGTCTGACCTAGTATAGCTATTCTTATGTCTTATGGTTGTTGAGTTTAATTATCAAAACTTGGTAAGGTTAAAGTTCGCGTAGGGCATTAGCCTCGTACACAGTTGGTCTGCACAGTGTACTGGTCACTTAGGAATCAGTGTATCTTGTTGGGCAGACTGGATGGACCGTACAGGTCTTTATCTGCCGTCATCATTTACGCAATGTCAATAGCAAGTCCTGAAACAGAAGGAAGCCTTCTGCGGGAAGAAGAGGACCTCGGCTAGCGGGGGTTGGGGTCCCTCCCGCCAGCAAAGGCAGGCGATGGCAGGTTGGCGGCGGGAGGGGGGGTCGAGAGGGTTGTCGGCAGGGGGGGGCAAAGTTGGCAGCGCCGGGGGGGGGGGGGGCTAAAATGTGCCCTCTCACCTCGGGGTCTGGACCCCCCTTCCGCCGAAGTCTGGCTAAGCCCCTGAAATGCACAAACCTAAATGTGGCCCTTTGGGACTAGATTCAGTAAATGGTGCTGAAAAAACAGCATCGAAAAAAATCTACACATAGCGCTATTCTATAAACGGTGCTGCGAGTTGCGCAGTACATAATGTGTATATAATGTGTACAGCGCTGCATATGTCTAGTAGCGCTCTAGAAAAGATTAGCAGAAGTATTTATTTATCACATTTATACCCCACATTTTCCCACATGTTTGCAGACTCAATGTGGCTTACAATAAACCGAAAAGGCTATTGCCAGTCCAGCAGTTATACAAATACAATAGATTGTGGTAATCAGAGAGGATAGAAAGAACAAGGTATAAAGGGAAAAGGGTAAAGGTAAGATAGTGCAAAATGATCCATTTATATGCTGTTTTCAAGGATTTTAGGTTTTATGTTTTATGTTGGTTCCTGAGGGTAGGCCTTCCGGAATAGGCTGGTCTTGAGTAATTTCCTAAAGTTGAGATGGTTTTGAGTGGTTTTGACTGCTTTTGGCAATGCATTCCATAGTTGGGTGCTGATAAAGGAAAAGGAGGAAGCGTAGGTGGATTTATATTTGAGGTTGTTACAGGCAGGATAATGGAGTATTTAGGAATGAACGGATTGAATAGAATAGCGCTTAGACCCGATTTCCACGCCAAAGTTTGGCTGCAAGGATTTATACCAAGTGAAGCCCAGTGTAAACCATGGCACGCAAGTTAAGCACAGGTCCCCGGTATTGTGTAATAACTGCTCGCATCTATAGTGAACACCCCTGACCCACTCAAGCCCCTCCCAGGGCCATACCCTCTTTTGAGTAGCACTATTTGCCGTTATGCGTGCAATGGCAAAGGGGGCATGTACAGGGGGAGAGGCACGAGCAGGTCACGGGTGTGCAGCTGCAACATTTAGTCGTGATTACGCTAGCCATGCCTACATGACGCATAAATGTCCACTTACGCTAGCATTATATAAAAGCAATCTGCATTTAATTCACAAACATCCTAGAGCTGAAATTTTGGTGACCTTTTTAGAACCGCAGTACCTACAAATGGACAAAAGGTCGGGAGGATTAAACCTGTGAAGAAAGTGTATAAATAGTACACCATGGTCTGGTCTCAACCGTTACTATTCCTTATATGGGAAAGGTCTCTATAGCTGCCAGTTCATGCACGGGGCTGGCAGCTATAGGGACCACCTCCTATAAGTCCATATAGGCAAGTGGTTCCTTTACTGATGGGGTTAATAGGAAGGGCTGATCTTGAACTGAGAGAAAGGTTCTCTATTATCCTTGTGTAGTACATTCAGGGAATAATGGATGATAACCAGTAAGTGATCACCTTTTGGAACCCTATGAAAAACTGGTAACACTTTGTTTTCTGGTTCACAGGTCGTCTGACACTATGTCCCTGCAGCTACTGGACCTTCCCACAAGTCCACTGGCCATGGAATATGTTAATGACTTTGACCTCATGAAATTTGAGGTGAAACGGGAGCCCCTGGATGGGGCACCCTGCCCCACTACAAGAGGGGGTGCCTCCATCAGCTCCACTCCCTGCAGCTCTGTGCCTCCCTCTCCCACCTTCAGTGACCGAAGCAGCAGTGACCAAAAAGCCACCCTGGATGACCTCTGTTGGCTGGCCACCCTCCAGCAGCAGATGGGGACTGAGGGGCTAAGCCTGATGCCTGAGGAAGCCATGGAGGCATTTCTGAACTCCAACACAACGGTCACTGTAGGTCACAACAGTCAGATCCAGGGCCTGGAGGTGTACAGGGGGTCCCATCATCATGCCCACCAGGGATATCTACTGAGCATGGAGGAACTGAGAAGCCATCACCAGGTGAGAAGTGGGTTCAGCAGTATGTAAAGTGGAAACCAGAAGGCCATAAGTTTCACCCCTCAGCTCTGTGACTTGGGGGGGGGGGGGGCTCATTTTTATCTTTATGTCTCATTTCTGATCCACATCTCTACCACTGATTCTGTGTCCTGTGTGTGACCCTGTGGGAGTCATTGTCTCCCTGTGCCTCAGTTCTAATCCCCAGCTCTGTCACCGTCTCTCTGTGTGTGACCCTGGGGGCGTCTCTTTATCTCCCTTTACCTCAGTGCTAATTCCTGACTCTGTCGCCAACTGTGTGTGACCCTGGGGGAGACATTTTATCTCCCTGCGCCTCAATTTTAATCCCCAGCTTTGCCACTGACTCTCTTTGTGTGTCCGTGGGGAAGTTACTTTGCCTCCCTCATGGGCGACAGAGGGTGAATGGAGGCTTAGTCTCCTTACAGAACTCAAGTTTAGCTTCTCTCTGTCCATGTGTCACTGATCTGGGCTCTTAGGGCTTTAATTATAGCCACAGATCAGAACAGATTACAGATTTAATGAATCCACTTATCTGGTCCTGAACAAATCCTGTTGTATGTGGAGGGAGGAGGGAGCAGAATTGTGTGGGGTCCCATGAACCTCCATAGGCAGGTGTGCTCAAGGCAAAACTGAGGTGAATGGTGGGAAGGATGCCCTGGGACTCTTTTAACCCTTTGTTCCCTCCCCTTGCTCTCTCAGTTCTCAGAGGAGCGCTTCTCAGATGAGCAGCTGGTCAGCATGTCGGTGAGGGAGCTGAACCGTCAGCTGCGGGGTATCAGCAAGGAGGAGGTTTTGCGGCTGAAGCAAAAGCGACGGACGCTGAAGAACCGAGGCTATGCGCAGTCCTGTCGTCATAAGCGAGTGCAGCAGCGCCATGTGCTGGAGACAGAGAAGAGCCGGTTGACTAGGCAGCTGGAACAGCTGCAGCAGGAAGCTGCCCAGTTGACCCGGGAGCGCGATGCCTACAAGGCGCGCTATGAGAGGCTGCTGGCTGGTGGTTTCACAGGGGCAGACTGTGGTCTCTCACCACTCTCCTCGCCCTCCCACTTTTTCCAGTGACGGACATTTTCTCCACCAAGGCCAGTGAGGGGCAGAGACACAAGGGAGGGTGAGGATGAAAGACCCCATACTTAGATTTCTTGGGAATACAAAAAAACTGAGATAGAAGCAGCAGTGCATTACTGAGGGAATCCCCTAGCCCCAGTTGCTTCATATCACAAGGTACTGTGGTAATGATTTCACTGCCAGATCAAATGCAAATATAATATTGCAATATGTAAACCTGGGGGACAGACTTTCCCGCCCGGTCTTGTCTATAAAGAGATGGTGCTGTGACTGGGAAGGGGATCTGCCTATGCAGAAGCCAGGAGCTAGACCCCAGACCCTGTTTCCTGTAGATGAAAGTGGTACAGTGTATGGAACAGTCCACAGGGATCTATTTCCTCTGCATACCCCAAGGGATACGTCCCAGAGCCGTTTCCTGAATATGAAAGTGACACAGTGACAGGGGAGGGGTCTTCAAAAATGTAGTCTCTCTGCAGTCCCAAGGTCATTTCCCTTATCGAAAATGGTACAGTGACGAAGATGGGGGCTGTATTCCCTATGCAGATTCCTGGGGACAACACCCAGATCCCATATGTAAAAGTGATGAAAAGTCTCCTGGGGGTGTTTCCCTATGCAAATGCCAATCCATTTCCTAGTAACATAGTGAATGACAGACAACAGATAAAGACCTAACTGGCCTATCCATCCTGCCCAGTTAAGATTTGTGCCCTGATGTATGTCATGCATAGGGGATTGTAATGCAACCCAGCATCAACTTCTTCATCCCACAACATTTTCCTGATATGTGACCCCCCCCTTCCCAAGATGCATTGCAGATCCAAGGCTCTAGTATGGTAGAAGTGTCCCCTGTCCTCCTGTACATCACAGCCTTGTTTATAACAGTGTTGAGTGTTTGTTAATGTCTGATGAAGGCTCTCTATAATACAAATATTTGGTCTCCTGGAGTGTTTGTTATAGAGAGAGGTCCCTTGCAGGCGATGGTTCTCACTAAAAGGGCTCCATCTCTTCATCCTTGTACACCAGGTCATGCAAAAAGAAGACCTAACAGAGAACCACAGGGAAAGAATGGTTGTCTGTGCTTAATATCTTCAAAGGTGGGCAAATCTTCTTCTCTCCAACGGCAAAGTCAGGGGCCATCACAAGATGGGTGTGGCATACTGGGGATCAGCAGATAACAGCCATTTATCCCAGCACTGGTAGTGCTACTGGTGGGGGGGGGGGCAGAAACTCAGGATTCCTTATCTTAAGTTCCCCCCAAGATCATTCAAAGACAGTGAGGTAACACAATTCAGTTCTCTTAATGTGGTGCATGTGTGAAATATTAGGTGTGTGTGGTGTGAAGATTGTTCGTAAATGAAAAATTAATATCATTGTTAGGGGTTTGCCCTATCATTTGCCCAAAATGTTCTACCACCTGTTCCTTTTACCTGCAAATACAAACCTGAAATTAACATCAAGTTATACCTGATATTCTCTCAATACAACATCCCTCCTCCAACCAACCTGGCCCAGTGGAAAATTAAAGGGGGGGGGGGGGTATGACACCCTTAATTAATCCCTGCCCTACCCTGTCAAGGTGAAGGGTAGGTACCTCAATTCCTTCCAAAAGGGCCGGCTTAACCTTCCAGGTTTACTAGGTGGTTGCCTAAGGCAGCAGCTTCTGGGGAGTGGAAGGAGCAACTGCAGTCAAAGGAAAGCAGACCAATGCAAAGTGTGTGCTTTCATCTGCAGGGAGGATGGGCAGCTTTCAGATCACCTATTTCCCTGAATAAAATGGCTTTTGGAAATTGATGAGCTTAGTTTCAAAACCAGTTAAGCCTGAAAAGCTGTTTTCAGGATAAATGAACATTTTAATTTTCAAGAATTCTAGTCAACATAAGAGTATTTTTTTTTCACTAAATATCTTATACCTAACAAAGGCCTTTTGGTGCAATTTTCGTACATAAGTACATAAGTATTGCCATACTGGGAAAGACCAAAGGTCCATCGAGCCCAGCATCCTGTTTCCAACAGTGGCCAATCCAGGTCACAAATACCCGGCAAGATCCCAAAAATGTAGAAAACATTTTATGCTGCTTATCCCAGAAATAGTGGATTTTCCCCAAGTCCATTTAATAACGGCCTATGGACTTTTCCTTTAGGAAGCCGTCCAAACCTTTTTAAAACTCCGCTAAGCTAACTGCCTTTACCACATTCTCTGGCAACCAATTCCAGAGTTTACATGTTGAGTGAAGAAAAAGTTTCTCCGATTCATTTTAAATTTACTACATTGTAGCTTCATCGCATGCCCCCTAGTCCTAGTATTTTTGGAAAGCGTGAACAGACGCTTCACATCTACCCGTTCAACTCCACTCATTATTTTATAGACCTCTATGGCTAGCTATGAAAGCAGTCTGTTCTTGAAAGAAATGTACTTAACAGCTGTTGGCACTAAGCTCTTAACTCTCCTGATTATGTAAACACACACAAAACGGAGTATGATGTTCGCATTGTGCAGGATTGTACTGCGAAGACTGACGTTGGGGTAACCATGACTGTTGAGTTTAATTATCAAAATCTGAGGGAAAGAGAGTCTAGGGATGAATTAAAGGGGGTGGGAGAGAGCAAAGTTGATGGTTTATCTAAGGTACCTTGCACCAGCTTTACCTTCCAACAGGTGATGAGGTGAAATTGTCTTACCATTTTCTGTACTGATCTCATATCAGTGAGTAGAAGTACTGGAGGAGATGAGAGGGATTCAATGGGAGCAGCACTAGGTGGGGGAAGCTGGAGGAGGTGGAGGGATTCTTTGGCAGTGGTGCTAGATGGGAGGTGCTGGGGGAAGTTAGTGATATTCTTTGAAAGCAGCACTAGCTTGGGGGGGGGGGGGGTACTGGGAAAAGATTAGCGGGATTCAGAGCACTTACATAGGGGAAAATTGAACACCTGAAACCAGCCTTTGGGTGCAGCCACTGATATACAGAAGAGAAGGGGCAGAACTGAAGCACTACAAATCCTGAAATGGAGTCTCAACTTCCCCTCTTGTGACCCCTCTTGAGACAAAAGCTGAATTTTCAAAGATAAAAAACAAAAGTAGAGTGGAGGAATGGCCTAGTGGTTAGGGTGGTGGACTCTGGTCCTGGGGAACTGGGGAACTGAGTTTGATTCCCACCTCAGGCACAGGCAGCTCTTTGTGACTCTGGGCAAGTCACTTAACCCTCCATTGCCCCAGGTACAAATAAGTACCTGTATATAATATGTAAGCCGCATTGAGCCTGCCATGAGTGGGAAAGTGCGGGGTACAAATGTAACAAAAAAAAAAGTGAAAAAGCAAATACATTCCTAAGTTCTGCTGTGAGACACCATAAAAGAAGGTGTCAGATAAAAAAAGAACAACAAAGACTGAACATGTTCAAGGATTAAGGCTACTGCAGTACTAAGGCTTCTCCTGTCATAGTCTCTTGTGTTTGAGCTTAGTAGGAAAAAGATATAAACAATTTTATACATTTAACGTCATGGATTCCTATATATTTTTTATAAATCCGTTTTTTTTCTTTTGCTGTGCTATTTAATATTGTGTGCGTGTGTGAGAGAAAATGTGTCTCATTCAAAATGGATGCCAATCTCCTCCCGCCAAGAGCAGGGTGATGGTCAGGTGGGCAGGGTTAAGCAGATGTTGAGAGTCACACACTGTGAATCAAGATGGCCACCCCTGACCATAGAACCTTTCCAGCTATTGGCTTTAAACTATTTTTATCTTTCTTTTGTATTTAAATAAATGATTTAAACAACGAATAGTCATGAATGCTTTAATCCCTACATTGCTTTGACCTCTTAACACAAATAATATGCCCCCTAATTCATTTCTTGCTCATAGGGGTGAGGCCGAGTTCCCTCAGTTGAGACTAAAGGGGCTGGGGTAGCACTGGGGTGTCATCTGATTTGATTCTCCTGCTGTGGGGGGCATAGAGGGAGGTGCCCAGTTTACCAGTGCCAGTCTGGTCTTATTTTTAAGCATTCTGGGAATCTACCAGTTTAGATGACAGCTTTCATCAAACTGTGGTTCACTGCGGGGCTCGGGCTGAGGCAAGCCTAGTTTTTATACCTACTGCACCTGCACTTATGGTTTCAACTTCTCTAAGACATGAAAAGAGGTTGAATTAGCACGCAGCACTGGAATGTTGTGAAAAGTGCTCCAAGAAAGACCTAGAACAGGCACATCGAGGAAGAAACAAACTGGCTCTCCCTCAGCTGCTCAGGATCAACTGTACTGGAAGAGACTCATTATGGTCGACCTTGCCATGGCCGCCACAGCACCTGCGGGATTGGTCTTCCATCTAAGAGACCATCCTACGGGGGCTAGAACGATGATTTGAATTTGCAGCTGGTGAACAGTAGTGACAATCCTCAGGCTGCTGTTAGTTCACACATTTTTCAGGTACATTCATAATTCAAACATCTCTAAACAAATCTTCCTAACCAACTGGCTTCCAAGTTGCCTGACAGTCACTGCATGCAGGGACCTTGTAGTTCCAATTTCCCTACTGCATTCACTCAGAAAAGCAAGACTACAAGTCCCTGCATGCAATGGGGTAAACCCTTTCGGGTGAATCTGGAGTTATACTTCACAATATACTTATCTCATGCTTGGATCAGAAATACTGAGCATCCAGGCTGCAAATTCTTCAGGAGCTTGCTTGGGAAATTTCAGTACGAACAAGGGAACGGATTTGGAGGTGGATGTGAATGTCCAGGAAGGAGGACTGGGAGAGAATATTTCTTTTTAAATAGCTGGGATACTGTCTCAGGGGCTGAGGATAAAATTACAGATGAAGTTGTACGAATAAAACATGGTCTATCTTAACCCTCCTTCCCCCATGACCTGGAGTTTGTTTGTAACCTTAGGAAAACCCTCATGGACTTGAGTTGGCACCACGGGATGGACTTTTACCCCATCCCAGGTCATGAGGCATGTATCTCGTGGTGCGTGTTGTGTGCTATCTGATACCTGCGCTCGTTTCTATGCGGAGGAGACAGAGCTGGTGGCAGTTCTGCAAACAGTGGGAGGAATTCAACCTGCATCCAGCCTTCATCTGGAAAACTCTAAAACAACGTCTGGGAGACAGAAATTATGAAAGAGGGATGGGATGCATGTGATCAATAATGTGTATCTGTGTGTTTGCGAGGTTGGGAGGGAGAGAGAAGCAGAAAGATGGTTGGAGATGGTGAACAGTGAAAATGAAAGTTGCTAACTGTCAGCAATAAACGTCTGGAATCAGAGAAAGCAAAAGTGTACAACGAGGAAAGGGATCCATCTAATGCTTCTCTGCTCACACAATGCAATGAGATGAGCACATTATCCGGTGCCCCTCCCCTCTCCATGATCCCCTTCCCTCAATTCCTCCTCATCCCCATCCCCCATCCCATCTCTCTCCCCTCCATCCCTCTTCCAAGTTTGCTAACATTTGATATACCACTCAAATAAAATTATAGCTGCTTTACAATAAAAAAAATATAACAATGTAAAACAAGAACAGAAGCCAATACTGACAGAACAGACAAGAAAGGAGAGAGAAGCAGCACAGCAAACAATCTTATATACATATAATATTACTATTATTAGCATTTGTATAGCGCTACCAGACGCACGCAGCGCTGAACACCAGTAACTCCTACAGACTGCAGAGAATGGGAGCCCAGGTGCAACTACCTGCTCTTCATCTCCTTTCCTCATCTCTCCTAAACATTTTATCTTTAATTTTTACTCCTGTCTCTCCCCCAACTCTCCACCTTTTCCTGCCATCGTGCCATTTCCCCCTTCTCATTGCTCACATCTCCCTTCCCCATCCTCATGGCACCCTATAAAGTCTTGTGGCATTCTGGTCTCCTAAAATAAATGTTTGCTCAACAATGCCCTGGTTCTCTGTATCTGATGATCTTAAGGTAGCCAAAGAGATAGATTGGACAGTGGAGTGAGCAAGTTACCACAGAGGCTCAGGGCAGACAGTCGTGGCCATGTAGCTGTGACTCCTCTGCGTGGAGTTAGCAGATGCTGCTCCCCGTCCCTCATTCCTATGGTAAAATCTTGGAGATGCTGCACAGGTCATGGGTGAACCAGGGCCATTTGTACACAAACAGCATAACTTCTCCGTCTGTTCAATGCTGCCATCTGTCACTCATACCCAGGTACTGCATTGATCAGCCTCCCTTTTCCTTCAACTTGAATTTATCAACCCTTCATCCCCATCAATTTCCTCTCTTCCTTATCCTGAGTATGTCAACTCTCCTCTCCGTTCAGTCTTGCTCCCTCACAAATTAATCCTCATTCCGACTATATCAACTTTTCCCCTCAGGCTCCCATTTCCCTGAGTGCATCTACCTTCCCCTTTTCTGCCAAATCCTCCCTTTCAGCCTCAGCATTCCCTTTCAATCTCCCCTATCCCTTCCTATGAATGCATCAACCTTTTTGTGCCATGAGCAAGTGCAAGGTGATGCATGTGGGAAAAAAAGAACCCGAATTATAGCTACGTCATGCAAGGTTCCACGTTAGGAGTTACGGACCAAGAAAGGGATCTGGGTGTCATTGTCGATAATACACTGAAACCTTCTGCTCAGTGTGCTGCTGCGGCTAGGAAAGCGAATAGAATGTTGGGTATTATTAGGAAAGGTATGGAAAACAGGTGTGAGGATGCTATAATGCCGTTATATCACTCCATAGTGCGACCGCACCTTGAGTATTGTGTTTAATTCTGGTCGCCGCATCTCAAGAAAGATATAGTAGAATTGGAAAAGGTGCAGCGAAGGGCGACTAAAATGATAGCGGGGATGGGACGACTTCCCTATGAAGAAAGACTAAGGAGGCTAGGGCTTTTCAGCTTGGAGAAGAGACGGCTGAGGGGAGACATGATAGAGGTATATAAAATAATGAGTGGTGTGGAACAGGTGGATGTGAAGCGTCTGTTCACGCTTTCCAAAAATACTAGGACTAGGGGGCATGTGATGAAACTACATTGTAGTAAATTTAAAACAAATCGGAGAAAAGTTTTCTTCACCCAACGTGTAATTAAACTCTGGAATTCGTTGCCAGAGAAAGTGGTGAAGGCGTTTAGCTTGGCAGAGTTTAAAAACGGGTTGGATGGTTTCCTAAAGGACAAGACCATAAACCACTACTAAACGGTCTTGGAAAAATCCACAATTCCAGGAATAACATGTATAGAATGTTTGTACGTTTGGGAAGCTTGCCAGGTGCCCTTGGCCTGGATTGGCCACTGTCGTGGACAGGATGCTGGGCTCGATGGACCCTTGGTCTTTTCCCAGTATGGCATTACTTATGTACTTATGTACTTGGTGGGCAGACTTGATGGACTGTACAGGTCTTTATCTGCCATCGTCTACTATGTTATGTTACTATGTAAAAAAAATAAAACACAAGAGTGTCTGGATCATTTGTAGTGGGCTTGTCTGGGATTGAGGAGAACCAATCGATGGAAGTGCAAGGGCCTGAGATGGAGTATATGGTATTGTGAGACTGGCCAAATGTAAAGATTGACCTAGATCAAGGGTGGACAACCTTGGCCCTTGAGGGCTGCAACCAAGTCGGGTTTTCAGGATTTCCCCATTGAATATGCATGAGATCTATTTGCATACAATGGAGACAGTGCATAGAAATAGATCTCATGCATATTCATTAAGGAAATCCTGAAAATCTGACTGGGTTGCGGCTCTTAGGTCCGAGGTTGCCCACCTCCGATCTAGATAGTATGTAAACATAGTAAACATAGTAGATGACGGCAGAAAAAGACCTGCACGGTCCATCCAGTCTGCCCAAGAAGATAAATTCATATGTGCTATTTTTTTTATTTGTACTGTCCTCTTCAGTGCACAGACCGTATAAGCCTGGCCAGCCCTATCCCCGCCTCCCAACCACCAACCCCGCCTTCCAACCACCAGCTCTGGCACAGACCATATAAGTCTGCCCAGCACTATCCCCACCTCCCAACTACCAGTCCCGCCTCCCACCACCAGCTCTGGCACAGACCGTATAAGTCTGCCCAGCACTATCCCTGCCTCCCACCACCGGCTCTGGCACAGACCGTATAAGTCTGCCCAGCACTATCCCCGCCGCCCAACCACCAGCCCCGGCACAGACCGTATAAGTCTGCCCAGCACTAGTCCCGCCTCCCAACCACCAGCCCCAGCACAGACCGTATAAGTCTGTCCAGCAGTAGCCCCACCTCCCAATCACCAGCTCTGCCACCCATTCTAGGCTAAGCTCCTGAGGATCCCTTCCCTCTGCACAGGATTCCTTTATGTTTATCCCACGCATGTGTTATGGCAGTGGTTACCAAACCTGGGCCTGGAGGCACCTCACCCAGTCAGGTTTTCAGGATATCCACAATGAATATTCCTGAGAGATTTGCATGGCTGGGGTGTCTAAATTAGGCTAGTGTTGAAAGTAGGGGTATATTTTCTTTCATAGAATAGGCATCACATTGGTGCCCTCTAGGTGCCCTGGTAAAGAATTACATCCAAGGAGGATCATTTTATATCAGGTAGCCTAGACTGAACGGACAAGAAGGTGCATCCTTCTAGCCTATTTTATAAAACAGCAGCACAAATCCTACAGAAATTGTGCCTAAAATGAAGCTGTTGCTTGGAAAGTGGCATACAAAGGCACAGACAAACTGCTCCTGTAGAAATTCTGACATCACCCCAGAACAGGTACGTAGGTTATGGTCATCTTGTACACTTGTATCTGAGAGATGATTTTATACTTAGGCATCAAATTCATTGCAACAAAAGTGATCTGTTTATCCGAATCAACACGAACGTACCTAAACCTGCACTACCCAAGTTGCAAAGGACTCAAGTGCAAATCAAACTACGCATCCAGTTTTTCCTACATGGGCACGCAATTGTGGAATGCATTACCAAAAGCCTTGAAAACCACGTATGACCATCTACACTTCCGGAGAACACTAAAAACTTACCTGTTCAAAAAGGCATACCCTACCATTCCCACATAAATGACTGATCTCTGCTACTCAACAAAAATAAAATATGTAATGGATATAACGCACCCCTTCCATTGTACGAGTCCCTTATGTGGCTGTACCACATGAACTTTATTCTTACCACAACATCAATCTGTATTTGTTTACACCGGAGTCTGCAAACTCCTCTCCGGTACTATGTAAGCCACATTGAGCCTGCAAATAGGTGGGAAAATGTGGGATACAAATGTAACAAATAATAATAAAAGTGCTTGGATTTGGAGTATATATTTTTTAATAAGGGTCTTGACTGTACGTTTGCTAATTTCATTTTTACTAAGATGTAAAATCCACCTTGAACACTAGTTGATAAAGCAAACAGTAAGTAGCCAAATTAAATTAAGAGGCATTGCACATGTATATATGCAAAAATGCCTTTATAAAACTTAGGGGGGGGGGGGGGGGGAGAACCTTAGTGACCTCATCAAGGAATGGTAACCAGCATGGAGCAGTGGGTATGGACAAACTGGAGGGACCATGCCTTAATTTACAGTGTACGTTAGGATTTCGACCAGTAGAGGGCAACCCAGGATAGCTCTTTATTAAGAAAATGCACTTTGACTACAATTCCCACAAGCCTATGTGCTCTGAAGCCAGGAGAGCTGTGTTCAAGAGACAGAGGGAAGCTGGTGACTCATCAGGCTTCCAGCTGGGCTAATTAGTATTGTTTTCCTGGAATGAGAGGGAATTTAAAAGGATGACTTTTAGGCCCCTAAGTACAAAGCTTTCCTTGCTAGGAACGCCTGATTTTGACCGGTTCAATCCAGTTTAGCACGTACATTATTCAGCGAGTAATGCACAAAGGGGTCCTGCATGGTTTTTACCTTTCGTGGTAGCAGCCAACCAGAATCGTATGCAAATGTATTACAACCAGGGGCGTATCTGCGTGGGGCCACAGGGGCCTGGGCCCCCGCAGATTTTGCCCCAGACCCCCCTACCGCCGTCACCTACCCCGAGGTCCGCGTCCTCCGGCTTTTTAAAATATTGCTTCAGCTGGCGGGGGACCCCAACCCCCCCCGCCAGCCCAGCCGCGATCTTTAACTTTTTCATCCTCGTCGTGCAGCGCGCTGTGAAAGCTGCATGCATCTTTAGTTCCAGTTGGATGGAGTCTGATGTCAACGTGCTGCGACGTCAGACTCCATCCAACTGGAACTAAAGATGCATGCAGCTTTCACAGCGCGCTGCACGACGAGGATGAAGAAGTTAAAGATCGTGGCTGGGCTGGCGGGGGGTTGGGGTCCCCCGCCAGCTGAAGCAATATTTTAAAAAGCAGGAGGAAGCGGACCTCGGGGTAGGTGACGGCGGTAGCGGGGGGTTGACGGCGGTCGGGGGGGGCTATAATGTGCCCCCTCACTCTAGCCCCTGCCCCCCCCTACCGCCGAACCTCAGATATGCCCCTGATTACAACGAGTGATGCACAGAGAGGAATGCTAACCTTTGATGACATTTTTACAGGAGGTCAGGAGCTGTTATACCATGATGGTGGCCTTTTGGCAGAACAGTCTGCTGTCATATTTAAATAGTATTTGCACGTGTGAGTGTCCCGCACGTAACTGCACCGTGAAGAAGTTGTCTTGGAACAAAGAAAAGCACATTGGTCTGACCCAGTATGTTGTGGAGGTGCACCCATGGCACCCGTAGTTTTTGAAAAGAAGTTACACACAGCTTTCACACATGCACATATAAACATTAAACCCCCCTGGGGTGTGAAAGTTGGCACGTAACCCAGAAAAAAGAAACTTTCATGGCTTGGGTGGTTTATTGCTTATGTACATGTATGAAAGCTGTGTGTAGCATTGGAATGCTGTGGAGGTGTGCCCATAGTACATGCTGTTCTGGGCATGTGCATACCGTCGACGCTTATCGAGTGACTGTCCTATGCATGCACTGTTTAGCAGGTGGTTATTCTACGCATGCACTGGTGCATTCCCTTCGCTTTAATTGCGAGCAGCTGATTTGCATGAGATTTCCTTTCAGCATCGCTCGCCATTTCAAACTCGTTAACTTTTACTGGCGATCTAAAAGCAACGGGTTTTTAATGGGGGTGTGTGGCTTTTGTGCTTCAGCGCCTTAGTTCTGAATACAGGAAGAGACGCACCCAAAGGGAAAGAGCAGCATTCCAGGATTACAGTGAGGCTCTAGGAGAGGGTTCTAAGATTTGAGGGCAGGGCAAGGCATAACCCTATCAGCTTGTAGCCAAGCCTGGAGTGGGGGAAGAAAAGCGCTCCCTAGTAAGGGGTTAACAGTTCTCTGTTGCAAGGGACCCCAGCCTGAAGATGGGCAAGTGAGGGGGTGGTGCTCCAGTAGGTTACTGAAGGGAGCAGGATTTCCTGAGGTTAGGAATAGGAGGGTTCAAGCCTAAATAGGGAGTGAGGGATTAGGGATTGTGGGTTCAAGTCCTGCTTAACCCAGAAGTGGTCCATGAATTAGGTGTTAGCTCTCCTGAATGGTTTGATAAAAGGGTTTGGGAAGTCCCTCTCTACTCTCACAGCCATACGCGCAAACCACAGATCGACCTTCCTCAAATGCAGAACATAGATAGTGTAAATTATGCCTGGGGGCCGAGATGTTTTGGAGAGAATCTCTCTGTCCCGGTTATGGTTCTCCTGTTTCTGAGCCTCATTAAGAAGTTATGAAGCATTTTTAAAGACCTTAGGCACAAGGCACTCAGAATTCTGAAATCTAGATAAACAAGTGATTTGATCTCACTGAAAATCAATTACAGCCTAATTCAAATGTTGTGGAGGAGGTGAAGGACTTGGATAAGTTGAAGGTCAGTCAGCAGAGCTGCGTCCAGAGCAATAATTTCACAGTGCAACTCTTCTGCAGAAACATGACAAGACTTTTAATAATAAGAACAAGATGTACAAATATGAGACGGACAGAGCTGAGGAGGGGTTTGAGGGCCCTTCTAGAATAAAATTACAGCACTGCTGGCTGACATATTAGGAACACATTTTGATCACTGAATGAGAATAAAACAGTTTTTGAAAAGAAGATGTGAGTAAAGGTTTACAATGAGTGAGGGATGCCTTGCTAAGCAGTCTCAGTGCTCTCCTGATCATCTTCATGTTTTATTTTTATACCATTGCTGATAAAAGAATTGGTTATGGATTTATTTAGCTGAAGAGAAATATGGGACAACAATAAAGACAATGAAACCTTTTTAGTTGTCTCTGCTTAACCCCTTTCAGATGAAGCCACACTCCCTCCATCGGATGGAGGGGAGACATGCCGGCCCACCTTAGTATTCATGTTCACATCTTGGGTGCATGTGAGCAACTCCTAGCATCCTGTTATAGCCCCCTACACCAGGGGTTCTCAATTCAGTCCGCAGGGCACACTCAACCAGTCAGGTTTTCAGGATATCCAGCAATGCATATGCAAGAGAAAAACTTTCCATGCACTGTCTCCTTGGTAATGGAAGGGAAATGGAATGGGACTTGATATACTGCCTTTCTATGGTTTTTGCAACTACATTCAAAGCAATTTACATAGTATATACAGGTATTTATTTGTACCTGGGGCAATGGAGGGTTAAGTGACTTGTCTAGAGTCACAAGGAGCTGCAGTGAGAAATGCAAGGTGCAGTGCCCCGTAGGGTGCACGGAGCCAAAAATAATATGGCGCCGTGCCCCGACGGGCATGCGCACCAAGCCCCAGCGGGGGGCGAGCGAGGCGAGGGAAGGGACAGACCCTATCGCCAGAGGCTCCCCGCTGGGCAACGGGAGGAGCCAGAGAGGGGCTTAAAAGCCCATGCTGAGAGCCGGGCTGACCTCTTCCGGTCACCACGGCCAGCTGTGTACGTTCGTGTGCAACGGCCAGCAGCGGACCGCGTGGCAGTGACCCTTACCTGCGAGCGCTACCAGCTCCGATCCCGAGCCAGAGGTGGCTGACGCATATCCCCCTGCTGCATGAATGAATGAGAATTGTTCCCCAGGATCAAAGCCTGCTGCACTAACCACTAGGCTACTCCTCATTTACCTCATTCAAATGCATTGTGCATATCCTGAAAACCTAACTGGTGTGCCCTGAGGATTGGGTTGAGGACCCCTGCTCTACACTTCCAATCCCCTCATCTTTGATTCATTTAAGGGAAGAACATTCAGCTGTCTTTGTATCAGTCAGTCAATGTTGAGAATACATTTGTTTTGTTATTTAAACTAGTAATATTATATATAAATATATATCCTTCCCCTCTGAGAATAGGTTTAATATTTCGAGTTAAGAGTTTAATGGAATATCTAGTAACATTTATTTGCTGCTAGTGTACTGTGGACTCTTTACGTACTTAATTGAATGCACTGTTTTCTGCTTTTCAAGGAAGGAATAAATAAATAATTGATCTGGAAACTCCCAGAAGTCTGACTTTATACTCAGTGTAACACCAGAGAAATAAAAACAGTAACACGTTTCCTCCTGTACCGAGCAAATCCAAAAGAGAAGAGATGCCCATTTCCCAAAGAGCTGAGAGAGAAAATCAAATACCACACAAAAGAATGAGCAGAAAACCTGTGTCTAATCCTGGGGAAAGAGGAGAAACAGCAGCTGGAGCAGCAAAATCTGTGGGATCCTGTCACTGGACGACATATACAGCTCGATATTCAAAAACCACTAATCTAGGTAGGAACATCTACTGCCCAGACAAACGTCACTGACCAGGGCCATCCCATGATTTTCAGTGGTATCATCTAGACAATGACACTGAAAATCATTGCAAGATAATCCCAGCTCACTCTGGATAGTGGAGGGGCAGAATGAGGACAGACCCTGGAGGTATCTGCTTAGGGCAATATTCAGTTCATTAACCAGATCTTTAGCCAGATAAAGTTAGGCCAACAACAAGGCTGCACCCTACTTTATTTATTTATTTAACAAAACTTATAACCTGCTCATCCAGCCTTCTGAGCGGGTTACAATAAAACAAACAAATCAATTAATATCATACAATAACAACAGCACAAGCATTCACAATAAAAACCCTGAAACAACCCCCACCTCTACTTAAAACCCAGCAAAAGCTTTGCAAAACAACAGAGCCTTCAGTTGCTTTCTGAATAACACAAAAGAAGAAACAACGCACAGACAAAACGAAGAGCATTCCATAGACAGGGGCCAACAACAGAACCCCCCCCCCCCTCGCCTGCAATCGAACCTGCTGAAGCGAAGGGACAGCCAACAAAGCCTGGGTCTGAGATCAAAGTTACCGTACTGGACAATACAAATGTAATCTTTGAGCCTGTTCCATCAGGGTTTCATCATGTGATGCTTTAAATATCAGCTATCAAAGAACCAGAGTAGAATCAGAAGGAGTTAAAGGAGATTAATCAGACACTTAAGTATTTAACAAGTAGTATTACAGAAATTTTTTTTTTATAGATAATGAAGAGTTCTCAGAGTATAAACTCACCCAAGCGAGACTACACCAAAGTGATTTATATCTCTAAGGGTGGACAAGCTTCTCGATCATGGAACTTCTGCGCAATTTTTAGTTTATATGTGAACAAAATACACACCCGTGCTCTCTTCACAATATAATTAATAAACTAATTCAATATGTAAAAATGTCTGAATCAATCTTATCCTTTGCTCCGTCCAACCTCATACACACGTGAGAACATTTTTTTTTGTATATATCAAGAAGGTATAACTCCCTTCTTACTTTCTTGTTAAGGTATCTATATGCTGTAATAATGTCTTCAAGAGTATTGTATTTTATAAAATGATATAATATAATCAATTGGGCACTTAGCGTAATATAGTTAAGTGATCCACTCCTGGATGAGGTTTAATCCAATATACGATATTGAGTCCGGTCGAGTGGAATCTTTTTTCCTTTCAGGAGCGGGTCTGATATTGTTAGTCCCAGTTTAGAAACGCTCCTACGCCTTTAGTAAATCATAGCGAGTCCTAAATACTAGCGCCAGAATCTTAAATTCTGTATGCCACACAATAGGGAGTCAATGCAACTTCTGTAACTGTGGAGTAATTTGATCCAATCTACTCGTGCTCATCAACAACCGAGCAGCAAAATTCTGCACCATCTTGCAAAGCACAGAAAAGAGAATTACAGTAATCGAAATGTGCCAATACATAGGCCTGCAAAACAGAACGAAAGTTCTGTTCAGAAATGAAACTTTGTATCTTAGCAACTAAGCGCAACTTTAAAATATCACGTGAATCATTGGCACGACATGTGGTTTAAATGATAAAGTAGCATCCCAAAGTCAACTCCCAGGCTTGAGCAAACTTTAAAATAAGAACATAAGCACTGCCATACTGGGAAAAGACCAATGGTCCATCAGCCCAGCATCCTGTCTCCGACAGCGGCCAATCCAGGCTTCAAGAACCCGCAACCCCACCCCCCCCCAATTTAATAATGTTCAATGGACTTCCCTCAGGAATCTGTCCAACCCCCCCCCCCTTTTTAAACTCCGTAAGGCCAGCTGCTGTCACTACGTTCTCCGGCAACCCATGTTTAGCCAAGATAAATAGAGAGATGCTCCTCGTGGAAGGTCTAGGTTGGGGGAGGAGAAGAATCCATGTTCAGTTATTTTTCAGATGTATGTGTGTTTGGATTTACTCCAGCTGGTGGCTTACGAAATCGCAGGTGTATAATATCTGTCATTGCTACGCAGGCCTTTGTAACAGGTTTTTTTAAAAAGAGAAGCTACCTGGGTGGCTTCCTTCTTAAAATTTAGCTACAAGGTACACTCTCCTTGCAAATAGGCAGGCAGCTGAATGTACACTGTTAATATATTGCTTTGTCAATACATGTAGAAATTGTTGTCCTAACTGAACCTAAATGAACGATGGAGCCAGGAATTAGAAATGGGAGCACCAGGAAGATAAAGTGACTTCCTCATGATGGTTCCTCTAAAGTGCATGGAAATCTGCCTCCCACGTTCTTACCATCAAGGGTGGATCAGAGTTCCAATTGCGAAAGGACTGGCAAGTTCTACAGAATTCCCGGGGAGGGGGGGGGGGGACATAAATTGCCCAGTGTGGCTGAAACAGCGACACTGCTGCACCAGTGGCAGGAATGTGGGGGAAGACTCCTGTATACTTTAAAGTGATCATTGCTCCTCCAGGGTCACTCCCAGGAAGCATGAGGAGATAAACAACTCCAGATTCTTTTTAGGGTGCCCAGATTTGCATGTCAAAATTTGGGCACAGTTCCAAGATGCGCGTGCACGTTAATTGAATAATGAGCTCAGAAACATCAATAATTGGGTGCTAACTACCAGCACATATCTGAAAAGGGGTGTGACCATGGGAGGGGCATGAGCATGGACCTACCAGCACATATCTGAAAAGGGGGTGTGGCCATGGGAGGGGCATGAGCATGGACCTAACTACCAGCACATATCTGAAAAGGGGGTGTGGCCATGGACCTAACTACCAGCACATCTGAAAAGGGGGTGTGGCCATGGGAGGGGCTTGAGCATGGACCTAACTACCAGCACATATCTGAAAAGGGGGTGTGGCCATGGACCTAACCCAGCACATATCTGAAAGGGGGTGTGGCCATGGGAGGGGCTTGAGCATGGACCTAACTACCAGCACATATCTGAAAGGGGGTGTGGCCATGGGAGAGGCATTCCAAAAAGTTACGTGTGCTGTTACAGAATAACTGCCTCAGCATGCATTTCCAGCAGGTTTCAGTGGGTGTACGTCTGGCACCCATAGTTTGAGCATGGGAATCGTTACTAAGCGTGATTCTTTAAAGGGCTCATGCTTTTTACAGAATCGCACTCAGCGCTGATCTTTTTTTGGTGCCCATTATTGAGCTTGATTTATAGACTCCCCCCCACACACACAAAAAAATGACTCCCTCAGGGTTACATACCGAGAGTCAAAAATTCTAAAAGTGGGAGCCTTGCTAGTCTGGTGTAACAAATTGACAGGGAAAGTGACACCTTATAGACTGACCAATTCATTGACACTGGTCCTGGGAAAGTTCCTGCCTCAATAAATTGGTTAAGTCCATGCAGAGAGTCAGTGACACATCAGGGCATTGATTACACTCTTTATACACCCATTTTGCAGCTGGACTAGCTTGCTACACACAATGTACTTAGACCAGTTTCTTATTATATCTTGATTAACTGTACAAAGAACTTGCCTTTAGTTTAGCCACCCATTTATTTATCCCAACTGACTCTGTACCACCCATCTTGTCTCCATCTATATGGCAAGCTGTATTGTAGAAAAGCATTAGTATCATAGCAATGTTATCTGGATGTTCTAATTGTATAATTAATAGATATTCCATCACTATTATGCTGACATTATATTATATCTTTGTTATTTGTATTTCAGTGTTGTTGAATGTGTATATTTCATGGGTACTCCTATTATTAGGTTTCAGTTTGTTGTTTTCAAGTTTTCCTCTTTCATTGTATTTATGTTTATCTTGTACATTTTACTATTGTTATGCTGTTAACAAAATTGTGAGTTTGATGTTAATCTGTACCTGCTCTACACCGCCTTGGGTGAATCTCTTCATAAAGGCGGTTAATAAATCCCACTAAATAAATCTGCTCTTGCGATTAACTGATATTAGCTCCATTTGCACTAGTATGGACATATAACGGCTTTCACCAGCACTGCATAGCTCATCCAGGAACGTGTGTTTAAAGAGAGAGAGAACAAAAAGAGAACTAGGCAATGAAAAACTGGACAGAAAGGAGAAGTGGGAGAGAGGGATAGAGAGAATCTGGTAGAGACTGTTAGAGAAAGGGAGAAGGGCAGGTAAGACAAAAGGAGGCACGGAATGTTTTTAAACAAAGATTTCTTTTTCCACTGGCAGATAATAGGAAAAAAAGTCCTTTGTGAAGACGGCTCATGGAGAGAAAGAGAAAAAAACTTTTCCAGGTTTTCATTTCACTTCTGCATGCTATCATTATAATTCATAACATGCAGATTATGTAAAAAGAATTCTGATTTTTGGGAACTTTTCCAGAGGGATGAGTAACCTTCCTTTTCAGGATTAGATGAAAATTATTCTCCATGACATGTGGAAACAGAAATAAGAGAGGAAACAATGTTGGAAAAAGACATGGTGATTATTTGGTGGCAGAACTGGGAGTATACATTTGAAGGCATGAAGGAAAATTTCCCCCTCTGTGCTCCTTCTGCACTGTGGGGGATGGGAGGAAAGCTGCCTATAGAAAAATGAAAGGGGGGGGGGATAGAGTGGGAAAGGGAGAAAAAGACACATATGCACAAGGAGAGAGCGAGAGAGAGAGAGAGAGGGAGAGAGAGAGAGAGAGAGAGAGAGAGAGAGAGAGAGAGAGAGACTTGCTTAAGCAGCAGGAAAAAAAGAGGGAGGGGGAGAATGAATATGGGAGAAAGAAAGCCAGAAGGAAGGAGAGAACAGAGAATGGACCAAGAAAGAGAAAAATACTGAGAAGAGAGACAAGAAAAGTGTTAAGCAAGCTCAATAAATAGGTGTCACATTTTATTATTTTTTCTTTGTTCATCTTTATTTCCACAGTAAGACAGAAAAAGATATTGGGGAGGGGGCAGGGGGAAAAAAGGAGAGATGATTAATGGGAGGCAATGTCAGAAAGATTGAAGGGAAAAGAGGAATGCAGGAAAAATGCACTGATGATGTAAAAGAGAATGACAAAAGACAATGAAAAAGAAATGATAGCAGGAGGAAAAGAGAGGAGAAAAAGACACAAAAGGAATGTGGAAGAAAGAACAGAAAGGGGGACGTGAGGATGAGAAAGGAGATGGAGTAACAAAGGCAGAAGACAGCAACTTATAATACTTTGAGGTTCAGAAGTGACAGCTCCTTGCATATACCTCCTTCATTACCACTGTCATGCTTAATGTGTCTAATTAATGCCCAGCCAGATCCCCCTCCTTCCCCATATGTGATAATTAAAGCTGCCATTTTCAGTAAAGTCGGGGGAAGGGGAAGGAAGTCAGGTGCATTTTTCTCAGTGGGCGGCAGCTGCAGAAAAGTGGTTCTGGTCCCGGCCTGGTCAGAAGCAAATGGGAGCTGCTACTCTGGGAGCACAGAAGTCTAATGATAGACATGGGGTGTTCAGGAAACTTTCAGAATCTATAGCTGCCTCCAGTGAGGGCAATCTTTAGTAACGCATGGGTAAAGCAGCCATTTTCTCGGTCCTCCAGGATATTCATGAAATCTGCATAGGGAACAAGACTATGGAGCTATGAGGACAGCTTTGAGTTTATCTATTTTTTTTCATCAGAACACCTTATATTAAAGCTGCAATGAAGACAGTGAGCAAAACCAGGAGAACAGTACAGGAAAACCTGCAATGTAAGCAATGGAGAAGGCCCATTTGAAAAACGCAGGAATGAAAAGTGGGCTGAGAAAGAAATACCTTGTACCTCCAGAGGTATGAGGTTCGAAGAATGAAGACATTAAGCCATGAATAAGACTGGTTAATGCAGGGCACAGTAAGGCAGATTATGAGACTCAGAGTACAAGGCGTAGTGGGTACTAAAGGCAGAGAGATAGGTGAGCAACAAGTGATATAATGTCACTTTGTTTTTTCTTCCCTTCCCTGTCTCCTTCCTTCTTTGTATCACACTCCATGCTTCCCCCCCCCCTTTCCTCCTTCTCTCTCTCTCTCTTATTGCCAATATGTAAGACTCAGCATCTGCTCGGAGAGAGATTATGAAGACTGACATGTTCTTAATCGGCACGAGTCCAAACAGCCCAATCTAGGCCTTGGATGAAGCCTAGTGTAACCATAGCAACCCCTTTCTCTTGCTTTGCCCAGCATCTACATGGTGATTACCAAGCAAAGCTATTCAGTTTTAAAGTTAATTACACAGTTTTAATGATTTTTGCTGCACTTAAATGCAAGAAAATAATTATTAAGAAAGAAATATCTTTCCTTTTGGACTGTTGTTTTCAGGTGATCTCAGGAGCCAGTTCTCTCTATCCTATGGTGTCCCCTAGGGATTTGTGCTTTCACCTATGTTATTTCATTTATTTCTTTCTCCTTTGCCTCTTTTACTCCAATTTAATTTGTATTAGTGACAAGATTTAGCCTTTCTAGGTCCAGATTCTTCAAATTTAACTAATTTGAATTCTTGCCTTTCTAGAGCAGCTGATTGGCTAACATGTAATGAACTTAAATTAAATTCTCTTAAATCTAAAGTAATTTGGATCATTGATCAGTTAACAGTACACACTGTAGCGCCAACCCTAACCATGAAGTTCCACTTGTTACCGCCCTCAAAATTTGGGGGATTTTTTTGGGGGAAAGGCACTTAAAAACACTTTTGCATTCTTTAGTGATTGGGAAGTTGCAGCAGCCATTTTGATCTGCCCCAACTAGACCACTATACCACCGGGGGAGGGGGGACGACTGATTTTGTTCAGGGGAGTCAGAAGAGGGGCCCTCTTTTGTTTGGAGAAAGTCAAGTGGGGCCCACTTTTGTTCAGGGGGATGTGCTGAACTGTTTTTAGTTTTGGCTGTGGCTGAAACCATGTGGCAAATTTTGGCTGCAGATTGAGTTTTATCCAAAACAAACACCTCTCCCCCCCAGTTTTGGTCACCCTCTTATGAAGATGGCTATTATGTAGCTGAAACCTATAGTTTTGGAGTTGGGAGCCTCCTTTTTCCATAGATTTCCTTGCAAATGCCTGGTCAAATATGGAAATAATGTTTGTTTTTTCTGGATCTTATTCATTTAGAACATTTCATATTGGATAAACCTGTCCTTCAAGGGAATGTTTCATTAGATATTTTACTTTGGGAGGGGTATAGGAATTGAAAAAGAAAAAGAAAGAAACAGTTTTGCTTTCTCTGCCTGTTTTATCTTCATGATGTTTTATGTATAGTTTCACAGTTGGGAATTATCCTTATAATGTAGGCTATGATGATATATAATTTAGTGCTATATTTATTTCTATTTTCTTATTTCTAAATAATTTATAATTTTATTATTTGCACAATTTATTCGAAATGACAACAAAACGTTTCCTGCATAACTTGAAATGAACAACATTGATGGCCTATTTATGCTAGAATTAAGTTTAAAATTATAATTATGACGCATCAAGCACTTTATTCTGGGATACCATTGTATCTATGCTCTTCGCTTTTCCCTTATCAACCAAGATGCACTGTACACTCAGCAGGGACTAATTTATTAGTGATCCCCTCACATAAGAAATTATGGTTAGACTCATCCCATCACACTCCCTCTCTTTGGAATAACTTCCATTCAGAGCTTAGGCAGGGAACTTTCTATAGGAAATTTAAGATAGACATTAAAACATGGCTGTTTCAGGACTCTTTTGCTGGTGTGACATAAGGGCAATGACTGAGATGGATACTGGATGCCAACAGGTCCCAATTAACTTTTTTATTGTATTAGGTTTTATGTTGCCTTGTTCATTCCTCTTCCTCGTGTCTTTGTCTTTTTGGTTGCCTTAAGTCTGTTGATGCATTTTGATATATAACACTTTGGTGTCTGATGAGATGATTTGCTATTTACCACCTTGACATCATTATTGAAAGACAGTATAACAAATTTAACAAAATAAATAGATTTCCTTTGCTTTGCTGCCCTTCATCTTATTAGGACTCCTTGCCCTTATGTAGATAGCTCTGCTCTGCTCTTTTCTTTGTTAATTAGTCACCCAAACTATTGTAACATCCTACACAATGGTCTTCCAGGAGTTTTGCTTCATTAGCATGTGCTTAACACAGCTATTAAACTCATTGCAGGTGGCTGTAAGTTTGGTTCAGTTACACCACTTTTCAAATCTGCTCATTAGTTACCAGTTACCTACTGTATTAAAGTCAAGTTGTTAATTCTAGCTTATGATGCACTCTATTCTGGTCTATTCTTGTAGTTGTCTAACTTACTCAATCCCTATCATCCTACTAGGATCTTGAGATCACAGACCCAGAAATATGTATTTCTCCATTCACTTGCTTTTGCAAGATTTGAGACTACTCGCTAGGCCACGTTTTAGTTCCTGGATCCTGCCCTTTGGAATTCCCTTTCCCCTTTTCTAAGGCTCAAGTCCAATTTGTAGAAGTTTAAAAGGGACCTTAATGCCTAATTTTTTTGAGTTGGCATTTTACGAGTAACTGTGAGATACACGGCATGGGGGGCTTTCTATACTCCACACCTTTTAATTTAATTTTTTCTTTTACACATCTCTTACTTTGCATTTCTGCCTGTTCATGCTAAGTAAACTGCTTTGGTTGTAATCCAGAAAGGTGGTATATCAAGAAACCAGTAAACATAAATATCAAATGATTTTAATTGTCCAATGTCCTCCTCCCATTAACTATAGTTGATAAAGTCTAATGCTAAAATAAAAATGTCATTCAAGAATAAACTTATTGTAGAATCAATACTGACCCAACTTAAGCGCCTGAACCCAGCAACACAAAGAAACCAAAACTTGTAATGAACACTATGAACACTACACAACTCCTCTTCTCTTTGATTCCCTAATGTGTCTGTAACACATTTATCTCATTGACAATATCATCACTCTGTATTTGTTTCATCACTGAAGGTGGCTAGCACCTCACGGTACTATGTAAGCCACATTGAGCCTGCAAATAGGTGGGAAAATCTGGGGTACAAATGTAACAAATAAATAAATAAATTAACATTTATCTGAATGAGGCTGGCAAGTTACATAGAACAAGGTCTTCTATACCTGCATTACAAAAGCTTTAAAACAGAGAACAGTCTTAAAGTCAGTGATGCTTTACAAACAGACCATTAAATATTTTAAGTATTATTGAATCTCAGTTATCTGAAATATGTTAAAGTCCTAACTTCAGCAATTGATATCTCACTGATGTTGCTTAATGGAATTCTGTATCAAAGTAGTTGGCATGACCTGTGAATCACTTAACTGGTCTGTACCTGAATGTAACTCACCTTGAG
Organism: Microcaecilia unicolor; assembly: GCF_901765095.1. NCBI lineage: Eukaryota > Metazoa > Chordata > Amphibia > Gymnophiona > Siphonopidae > Microcaecilia > Microcaecilia unicolor. The sequence goes on from NC_044044.1 coordinate 30,544,595, forward strand.
CTACAACTGAAAAAGGTGTGAGCTAAACCCTTCCCATTCTTACATTGCAGGCCAAAAAAAAAAAAATGTTCAGCACCATGGACACTTCCCAGTTATTTGGAAAGAGTCAAGTTTTAGCTGTTGCATAAACACTTTCAGCACCATGGACAGTTCCCAGACCCAGGTAGAGAGTCACTTTTGTGCAGCTGCATAAGAACTTCCAGCACCATGGACACTTCCCTGTACTGCCTTAAACTTTTTTCCATACCACAGACATCTCCTAACTATTGGAAAAGCTCATACTAGACTAGTCCAGAGTCTGTCTGATGGACTCCAACTACAGTTATAACTCAAAGTCCTAATGGAAATACAGGTGCTTATGCAGATTAAAACTTGGTTAAATACACATGGGGTGATTACTGTGGGGGTTGGATTCACTGTTCATCTAAGAAGAAGAATGTGAGGTATTGAGTAGGTTAGTTCAGAGAGAGTGGGTAGATAAGGCTTGAAGAATAAGAAATGTTGATTAGTATTGTGTGGATAGAAAGAACTGGTATTTCATCCTTGTTGTACCACACCACGGATTTATTCTTGCTGTTGCATTTCTATGTTTGTATAAAATCTTATACTAGTGGCTGAAATGGTTGGAATTGAGGAGTAGCCTAATGGTCAGTATAGTGTCCTGAGAATCAGGGGGACTGGATTCAATTCCCACTGCAGCTCCTTGTAACTCTGGGCAAGTCATTTAACCCTCCATTGCCCCAGGTACAAAATAAGTACCTGTATATAATACGTAAACCACTTTGATTGTAACCAAAGAAAGGTTGTATATCAAATCCTATCCCCAATCATGAACACTGTGGTAGCTCTGAAGGGAAACATAATCCAGTGGCACTGTTTTGCTCAGTCCTGATATAGTGATTGTTCATGTAAGAGTACAGGTGAATGCATCTACACAGCTCTGTACAATAACCCCTTTTAACATATATGTTGCCTTACTTTTTAAAGTGCTTACCTCTTTATGTCTGCTTTTGTAGTGCATTAGTGTGTGATGGACCATGTATTGCATCATCCATGTGAGGTTCCTGTCAAGGCAGATGTAAGGGAAGGAGGAAGGGTAAGGGAAACATGAGATTGGTGATTACCGGCTCTTTCATTTCTGAACACCTCTGCATTATTGCTGATAAATACAGTGCTTTGAAAGAAGCCCAGCAGTAAGTGCCTCAACGAGTTTAAGAAAATCCCAGCATCTGAATTATTTATGATAAATTTAGATTAGATGGTCACAGTTATTGCCTTTTTAGGATTATGCTGGGAAGATAAATGTTTTATATCTTCTAGTCATTGGGTTGTGGGGGGGGGGGGAAGGGTTCTGTTGGAAGAAATCTTGTGATATGAGGAGAAGAAGATTGAATGAACAGGAAAACTGACTAAACCTTTTGTCCAAAGGGCAGTGTGTATCTTTCTGTCTGGGGTAAGGTAAGGTTATGTAACACTGCTGTAGCTGGATGTGTATCTGGGCTGGGGGGGGGGTGGTGGAATCTCTCTGGGATACTTCAGGCTCCCAATGCTGCAGCAGTGGGTATCAGTGTGGAGTAATGGAGTGTTTCTGGAGCAGGAGTGGGTCCCTTTGCTGGGGCAGGGCATATATGTGTTTCTAAAGATATCTTTTTGTCGCATTGAGAGGTCTGATTGCCAGAGAAAACATGTCCTTCTGTAAGGGGTTTTCTGGGGCAGGGTTGGCCTAACTGCTGGATCAGTATGTATATGTGTATTGATGAGAGAGGCTCTGGGTCAAATCCAAAAAGACAGGAGGAGCCTCCACGGAAAGTCAAAGCAGAACAGCAAAAGTAGAGGCTGACAAATGCGCAAACCAATAGGGAGATAATCTCAAAAAACAGTTTATTCAGAATATTCATATCAATATCAAGGACCCGACACGATCCGTGTTTCGGCACCAAAGCGCCTGCCTCAGGGGTCACAATCAACTTTCTCTGAGGAGAAGCTGATAGGCTTGAATTCCTTTATGTATGCAAGTTAATCCACTTTCTCCGGCCCGGGAAGCCTGCAACATTTTTGGCACTTCCTCAGCCAAGGTGCCTTTCAGCTTCTCCTCAGAGAAAGTTGATTGTGACCCCTGAGGCAGGCGCTTTGGCACCGAAACACGGATCGTGTCGGGTCCTTGATATTGATATGAATATTCTGAATAAACTGTTTTTTGAGATTATCTCCCTATTGGTTTGCGCATTTGTCAGCCTCTACTTTTGCTGTTCTGCAGAGGCTCTGGGTCATACATGGGAACAGTATATATATGTGTGTGGGGAGGGGGGAGGGTTTCTGGGACAAGGGTGGGTGTCCATGTTGGAGCAGCTTGGGAATGAATGGGAGAAGCCAAGTACAAAAGAACACTGATCTCCAAGAAGAGGGGGATCTTTTCAAGGAAAGGTTGGAGTGTATATAATGCATAATGCTTCTTGCTATAGTTTCAAAAGTGGAAAAACTAAGAATGGGAAAGAGAGGAACCCTTCTAGAAAGAGAGAGAGAGAGAGAGAGTACAGGCTCCTGGCAAATGTTTAATATGAAGGAAATATGGAGAGCAATTTTCAAAGTCACCAATCAGGGTAAACTTGCCTTCTGAAAATCTCTCTCCCTCAATCCAGCTAAAAGTAGGTGCAGGAGTCTACAATAAGAGGTTAGTCTATGAAGTCATTTTCATGCATCTGTGGCCATAGAAATGCATAAATGGCCTGTTTAATTAATTTCAACTGCACAAAAGCACCCTTGATCTCATGATAGCATGTGCTGGGCTTCTCCCCTTTATTCACATGCTGCTACAGCTGGTAGGCTTATCCAAGGCAGAGTTCACAAGTACACACATAGATTATTAAAAAAAAAAAAAAGGCTAATTCACTTGCATAGTCATCTTGGCTCGGACAGTTACACCTACAGTGTGGCATGGTTTGCATAGCTTATGCTAGTATTTTATAACATACATACAACATACCACCACGACTCCCTGACTATGACTGTCTCCTTTCTATAACTGTTTGATTATATTGACATGTGAACCTTGTTATTCTTAATATCTATGTAACACCAATTGTTTTTTTGTACCCTGAAATGGCAATATCATTACAGGTATTTGTAAGCCACATTGAGCCTGAAACCAGGTGGGAAAATGTGGGATACAAGTGCAATAAATAAATAAACTACACTCACTAAATAGTCAATGCAGGAATGTAATATCAACCTATGTGCAGGAAACAACCTCCGAGGCTTTATTACATTCCTGCATTGACTATTTAGTGAGTGTAGTTCTATAAATGATTATCTTGTTTCTCACTCCTCATTAATAATAGAATTTTATAAAAGCCAGATAAATGCCTATGTAGGCACCAACTTGCCCTCTTAAAAACTAGGCACCCCCTCATATTTATCCTCTTAGGGAGCAATTCTGTAAGAAGCTGTCTACATTTAGGCACCAAGAACACATGGAAATATCGTACTCTAGTCACATGCACGCGTATATGGAAGCCTATAGCTACGCTCTCTTACTTGATGGCACATATTTTGCAGGTGGGCATTCTCATGGCTGGAGTTTGGGAAGAGCATGGGTGTTTCTGCACATTCTTTACCAAACTAGGCATCTCTACAGCTGATGTAAGGGCTCATGCTTAAAACATACAACAAACATAAGTACATAAGTAATGCCACACTGGGAAAAGACCAAGGGTCCATCGAGCCCAGCATCCTGTCCACGACAGCGGCCAATCCAGGCCAAGGGCACCTGGTGAGCTTCCCAACATTCTATACATGTTATTCCTGGAACTGTGGATTTTTCCCAAGTCCATTTAGTAGCGGTTTATGGACTCTAATAATAATAAATACCTTAGAAACTGATTTCAAAACTCAGCAGTGCCACTCTGGTGGCTCATACGCTCATTGTTACCTAAGGGGCCCTTTTACTAAAGGGTTGGCGTGCGGCCAAAATGCCTCGGTATCGCTCCATGGTGCGACCGCACCTCGAATATTGTGTTCAATTCTGGTCACCGCATCTCAAAAAAAGATATAGTGGAATTAGAAAAGGTACAGAGAAGGGCAACGAAAATGATAAAGGGGAGGGGACGACTTCCCTATGAGGAAAGGCTAAAGCGGCTAGGGCTCTTCAGCTTGGAGAAAAGGCGGCTGAGGGGAGATATGATAGAGGCCTATAAAATAATGAGTGGAGTGGAACGGGTAGACGTGAAGCGTCTGTTTACGCTTTCCCAAAATACTAGGACTGCAGTGAAGTTACCATGTAGTAAATTTAAAATCAATCGGAGAAAACATTTCTTCACTCAACGTGTAATTAAACTCTGGAATTCGTTGCCAGAGAATGTGGTAAAGGTGGTCAGCTTAGCGGAGTTAAAAACAGTTTGGACGGCTTCCTAAAGGAAAAGTCCATAGACCGTTATTAAATGGACTTGGGGAAAATCCACTATTTCTGGGATAAGCAGTATAAAATGTTTTGTATTCTTTTGGGATCTTGCCAGGTATTTGTGACCTGGATTGGCCAATGTTGGAAACAGGATGCTGGGCTCGGTGGACCTTTGGTCTTTCCAAGTATGGCAATACTTATGTAACTACCACTGGGCTTCTGCAGGAGCCGGGTGGTAGTTCCCACCCCCAATGCATGCCATTTCCAGTGCTACAAAATATTTCTATTTTTGTAGCGCCAACGCTTCGCTGCCACTGGGTTAGTGTGGGAGCCCCTTACTGCCACTTCAACTGCTGGCAGTAAGTGCTTCCCTCAAAATGATCTTGCAGCAAGTGGTTCACATACTGTAAGGCTATTTCTTTTCCAGCAAAAAAAAGACAGCCTTTTATCCACTGTGGTAAAAGGGGGACTCAGCACGCGTTAAAAACATGCACTGATGCTAGCTCAGGCCCCCTTTTACAGCAGCTTGGTAAAAGGATCCATTAGGTACTTATAATTATTATAGTAGAGTTCTGTTTATTGGATGATATTAAATGCTCTGACTATTTGATTATTTTTTTGAGCCTATTTGACTGTGTATTGCATGCCTAAAATAGAAGCACAGATTTGACCTGTTATTCTTCTATTCTGTGAAGAAGAATAGATGTCTACTTTTTTTTTTTTTTTTTTAATAGAATAGGCCACAAACAGGCACATTCTTGCATTACTTTCCACGTGGACTTTCTGAGCACACTGGGGAGACATTCTAAGGGAGGTGTTGTACTTTGGCTGGGATCAGAAAGAACACAAGTAGATTGTTTTTTTTTTTTTCAAATCTACACGCTATTTCACAGAAAAATTCTATCCACTTGAAAAAAAGCAGGTGCCAAAGTCTGCAAGAACTTTGCACCCACAGTCATTTTTAAAAGGAAAGGAGGGGAGCGCTTTCTGTTTGAAATTTTGCACCAGAGTTCTTGGGTCAAAGGTACACATGGGCTTGCAAATGAAATTGACAGCTTAAATAGTGCCCTCAATATTCAATGAAAACTAATATGAAAGGGGATAAGAGAGCAAGGAAAAATAGTGTGTGTGAGTAGGGATTGGGAGATGAAGGAGTCTCCTGGGGTGACAGGTTGCACATGCTGGAACGTTGGCATCCTGGTCTCCCTGCAGCTGCTGGAGAGACCCATCACAAAGCTGGGGGACAGCTCCCTCCCAGGAGAAGGAGCAACCCAGTGGGGAGCTGTCAGCACTCTCTTTTCCTCCCCCCCCCCAGTGCTATTTAGCCTTGTAATCCTCCTAGTGGCATGATGCAATGACAGTACATTAACTTGTTCAGGGAAGCAGGCAGCAATTTTTCTGGCATAGAGGGTGGGGGGCGGGCTAAGTCTAAACTGCCATAGCACCAAAAAAATAAAGGACAGAAAACAACTGAGGTCAGCTCAGGCAGAAGAGGGTGGAGCAGAACTAAAATGGATTTCTGTCTCACTTGGAATGGGCTGTGTAAAATTCTAAGTGTATTTATTTTTATTTTATTTATTTAACACATTTATACCCCACATTTTCCCACTAGTTGCAGGCTCAATGTGGCTTACACAATAACATGGATAGGCTACAGATTCAGTATAATATCATTAAATAATGTCATAGTAAAAAAAAATTAATCGTAAACGTAACGTCTAAAACAACAAAGATAAATAAAAAATAATAAATAAATAATAAAAGATAATGGAAAAACATTAAGGGTCCAAAAAATTTTGCTGAACAAATAAGAAATAAACTAAGTAACGTCTGGATGGTACACCTTCTTGAACAGGGTGGCCTCTTAAGGAAGAAAAACATGGATTTTACTGCTTCACAGAATGGACTTCGCTATCATTTCCCCTCCTCCTAGGAGAGGGTTATTCTACACAGAGAAAGTTTCCTGAAGTCTCCAAAGAATTAGGAATGCACAGAGAATCTCACTGTGTACAAAGTTGGTTTATTGAAGTTACACACTGGAAAAACCTGGGACAGCAAAGGGAGAGCAACTGGTTTCTTTTCCCTGCCATTACTGCTGGCTGGTCTCCATGCTGCTTGCCTGCTTGTTGCTCTCTCCAGCTTATCCCCCCCCCCCCCTATCCTGTACCCTCTAGTACAGTGCTTCTCAAACCTGTCCTTGGGGACCACTAGTCAGTCAGGTTTTCAGGATATCCCTAATGAAAATGCAAGACAGAGGTTTGCATATAATGTAGGCGACAGGCATGCAAATCTGTCTCATGCATATTCATTAGGGATATCCTGAAAACCCCACTGACTGATAGTCCTGTTGATGAAAGGGTCAGAAGAATCCATGAAAACTGCAAAACACAAGTACCTCTTGTCTCTCCTTGAAAACACTCACTGAAGAGTAGTGTCAAGGTGTGGGGTGGGGAGTAGGGGGAGGAGACAAAGAACAAGACCAAAAAAGAGATAGAAATAGAGGTGATAATAAAAAGAGAGGAGAGCAACAAAGAAAATATTTTTAAATAAAAGATGTAGAAAGCAGGAAGAATAGGCAGAAAGGAAACATTTTTAAAAACATAAAGTGTTGGTAATAGAAAATGAGAGATGTCTGATACAAAGGAGCAGAGAAAGATAACAAATAAGTAATTTCCAGAAAGGAGTCAACAAACAGCTCCTGAAATCAGCTGAAATGTGCTACTGTCCTCAATGGATTTATAGCCTACTTTCATGCTGGGTGAATCCAGCGAGTCGCTAAAGAACTTGTGCAGGATTTTTAATATATTCACAAAATGCATAGGTCACTTTAAGGCAGATCACAGAAGAAGGGTACAGAGCTGGTAACGGAGATAATTTACACAATTAGAAAACTCAAAACCATCTCCTTCACGACCATGTGAGAAGGCAAAGACAGCACTGTTAAAGAAAAATGAAGAGCAAGTTTAGTTCACAACAGGTGAGAAGCAACCAGAAATTTTACCCTAACCAGGGAGGATTCTTTATCCTCAAACTCTTCCTAAAACTGTCTTAAATCTTTGAAATCTAGGAAAATTTTATTTCATAAGAAAAGTTTCATAAGGGTGGTACCATGGATATTTTGCAGTTACACTACAAGCTAAAGGGATGGGATGAGTCAGACCTGCTTTTTCCCCATTTCTTTGGCCCCCTCTGTTGCATCTCTGGATTTCTATTTCCTGCTGCTCTTTGAGAACTTGGAAGCACAAGTCTAGAAATACACTAAGGCCTGGCTCAGCTGGTCCTCCTGTTATCTTAGTGTAAGCCAGCACAGAGGTTTGAACGTGTGATTGGCCTGGCTTGGTTTTCAGTCCTCAACTGGAGAAGGCACAGGCAGCTTGGCGCTGTGAGCTATGGGTCATACCTACTCTCTGAAAAATGCCTCCTCCCACATCTCCTAACCTCCCATAATATGGAAATAGCAGATTAATTTCTCTGTGACTTTTTGCAGGCATCAATCCTTTGGCCTGGTTGACACTTCTGTCCATTTAGCTCTTAATTCCTCTGCTCACTGATTTTTGAATCCCTTTCCGGCTTTCTTTTCTTTCTCCCTTGCTCTCTCTCTCTCTTCCTGACCCATAAAGGCAATAGTCTTAGTTTCCCTACTTATATTTATATATATATAAATATATATATATGTACATGGATATGTGGGGTTTTTTGTTCCTCATTCTATAAGATGCAGGCCAGAATAACCAGACTCAGGTTCCCCTCTGTGTAATAATTTCATAGAGCATAGGACGTAGACACACAGTGGTCCCTGAGTACACTGCTGTACAGGTGCACACATTCAAACACACAATGCACAAGCGAGTCTCAGAGGGGTTGTAGACAGTCAGGTCTGTGCGAGTCTGGAGAGATGCCTCTGCTAGCGTAATATTCCACCACCTGTTTGGGAACTTCAGCTAGGACACATTTGGCCAGAGCAGAAGAAGGAGCCTGTAAGGGAAGGAAAGTGAAAGAGAGAGAGAGAGAGAAAAAAAAGAGTGAACCAGACAGAAAGGAGAAAAGTGATGGAAGTGTCAGATGCAGGGGGGGGGGGGGGGGGTGGTTCTTTTCTAATGGGTCCATTCGAAACGCCGCTCAATAAGTTTTTCTTGGGCCAGGATTAGACAGAATATGTAAACTTCACTGGCTTCCAATCTTCTGAAAAATTCAATTCAAAAGCTTGATTCTGGCGTTCAGAGCTCTGCTTGCAAATGAGGCTGTTGCCATTGTGCCTTCAGTGTCTGACTGTTCCATATGTCCCAGTACATCGCTGGGATTGGTTACAAGCTGTCTTTCAAGGGGTTTACTCACTGAGATCCGCACAAATTGGTTCACACGTGACCACAGCAAGCCTTTTCCCTGCCTTTTCACATTATTCTGGAATACCCTGTCAGCCGAAGCCAGGCTTGAATATGGTCTGGCTCATGAGAACTAAAAATTAGTTGAGACCTGCCTCTTTTGGCAGGCAGCCGGTACCTAAAATCTAGACTAGTTATTATTTCCAGAGCTGGATATTGTCTTGTTCTTTTAATTTATTCTTTTTTTTTTTCATTTGAGACATAAAATATCAGATAAGATGATGTTAGGCTGCTTTGGGGAGCAGGATTTTTATGCCAGTTATGCATTGTTTGTAATGTTTTCATATTTGCATTAGGATTTTTATATGATTTTGCTTTTTCTGGACCATGCTGTGTGGTTGTGGTTTAAGTGTGTAATAGAGAAACCTATAATTTTAACCAAATAGGAAAGCAGGGTAGCAGGGCTGCATCAGGGTTTAGGAAAAAACAACTGGAAAGGTGGAACCTGCTGAGCAGAGGGGGAAAAGAAGGCAATAGATAGAGACAGCCACTGGCAAGGAGACAGAGAAAGGGAGCCAGGGGCAAAACAGGAACAAGGAACAGAAATATAGGAACTACAGAGAGGGAAAAGACAGACAGGTGGGTAACTGAGACGCAGGCATAGCTGAGAGGGGATAAAACAGAGGAAATTCAGGGTTTAAACCCATGATAGCTGAGAGGTGTAACTAATCATTTCAAGCGTGGTTTCCACGTACCGTTTTGAAGTCCCTGAAGGGTACAAACTGGACAATGTCTCGGGCAGCAGGCTCTCCTTTGGTGGAGTGGAGAGTCCCATCATCCCCATCCAACATCCGCATGTCCGAGAAGTCAGCATTGCCCACCCCTACGATGATGATGGACATGGGCAAGCGAGATGCCCGGACCACAGCTTCTCGTGTCTCTGCCATGTCGCTCACCACACCATCAGTAATGATTAGTAGGATGCAATACTTCTGTAGGAGAGGGAGAGGAGAAAGCGGATCGTGAGGGAGATCCAGGACAAGAATTGGAGAGGGAGATGGAGAGGGAGGAGGTGAGGCATGAAAGAGAAAAGAGGAGACTGAAAGTAAGAGAACTAGAAGGAGGAAAGGGTGGGAGAAAGAAGACTCAAAGAAAGGGAAAAGGCTGAATGGGGCACAAAGTGAGAAGGAAAATGCCAGCAAATAGATGCCATAGTTAGAAACCACAGGATGAACTCCTGATGAGAGCTAGATCTCTTTCTCATACTATGGCATGCTGGCTTCCTGATGAGAGCCAGAAGGAGAGAAAGTGATCTTTTCTTCTTACTAGGGTAAGTTGGCTCCATAATGAGAGCCAGAAGGAGAGAGCTTGATCTTTTCACTTACTGTGGCGTGCTGATTCTTTGATTCCTCCTGAGCCAAAGCTGCAACTCGGTTGATGATGGGAGACACATTGGTGGGGCCGTAGAGCTGGATTTTGGGGAGGCAGCGTTTATAGGCTTCAATAACACCCACAATTTCTGCAAGAAGAGAGGAATACAAGAACATAAGCATTGCCATACTGGGTCAGACTTAAGGTCCATCAAGCCCAGTATCTTATTTCCAATAGTGGCCAATCCAGGTCACAAGTACATGGCAAGATCCCAGAAGAGTAAAACAGATTTTATGCTACTTATCCCAGAAATAAACAGTGGATTTCCCCAAGTCAATAATGGCTTATGGACTTTTCTTGTAGGAGCTGATCCAAACCTTTTTAAAACCCTGCTATGCTAACTGCTTTTACCACATTCTCTGGCAATGAATTCCAGAGTATCTACACATTGAGTGAAGAAATATTTTCTCCAATTTGTTTTAAATTTACTACATAGTAGCTTCATTGTATGCACAAAATACATCAAGAAAACCCCCCATAAAAGAAAACTCATCAAACCCCCCCAAAACAAAATAAGAAATACAAGCAAAAGAGAGAGAGAGAGAGAGAGCTGCAAAGACTTACACAGTAACCCTCTACCTAGGAAAAGGCAACTATGCAAACTATTACACTGAGCCCTAGAACAAGCTGGACTGCTGCAGATCCTTAAAAGAAGCTACACATTAGTAGGTATCCCACACCTCAGTCACACGTGAAGAACATGGACAGACCTTCAGCAAATACAGAAGAAAGAACCATAAATTAGAAACAGAACCATGCAGACAAAATCTGAACTGGAAACCCCAGGAAGCCAGATTCTATATTCAGTGCAACACACGAGAAAGAGAAATAGAAATATATTTCCTTCCTGTACTGTGCAAAATGCAAAGAGAGAAGAGATGCCCATTTCCCAAAGAGCAGAGAGAAAATCAAAGACTCCCCGCAAAAGAATGAGCAGGAAAACTGAATCTAACCCTGAGGAAAGAGGAGAAACAGCAGTTGGAACAGCAAATCTGTGGGATCCTGTCAGTGGGCCGGAACCAGAACCTGAGCAGAGGCAGTTCAGATCAGCACCAGAACCTGTGAAATGCCCTGTCATTTCTGTGTATATCATCCCCCCTCCCCCATCAACCTTTCCAATTTGTTACAAGGTCAGAAACGTAATCATTTTTCATATGTTTTCTTTGATTTTTATTGTTGAGAGGTGGTATATTACGTCTTCCACTAAGCTAAAATAAAACAATATGGGACTGCGACCAAACCCAGGAGTCACTTAGGGGTCCTTTTATGATGCCACAGTAAAGACACGCTGGTGTCAGCGTGTGGGTTTTCTGCGTGCTGCAGCCACTTTTAGCGTGGCAGCAAAATGGCCGCCTTGCCATATATTTTAGTAATGGCCACATGCTAATTTCTTCATTAGTAAGGGCACCCATGCTACTCCTGTGCTAATCGGGTGGAACGCAGCAATGTGCCTGCGCTATCTGATTAGTGTAGGCATGCCTACTCTCCGCCCATGGGCAGGGCCGCCGAGAGGGGGGGGGGGGGGGGCAAAATTCCCTGGGCCCGGGCTTCCAAGGGGGGCCCGGCGCCGAGGTCAGGCTGCCGGCGCTGCAGTCCCCGGTCTCACCTGCCTGCCTCCTCGGCTCCAGACCCCCTGCATTCCAAACGGCAGTCACAGATCGCCTCCCTTCGGGCCTTCCCTCCCTGTGTCCCGTACTAGCGGAAACTGGAAGTTACATCAGACGAGGGCGGGACACAGGGAGGGAAGGCCAGAAGAGAGGCGATCTGCGACTGCCGCTTCGAATGCAGGGGGCCCAGAGCCGTAGAGGCAGGCAGGTGAGACCGGGGACTGCAGCGGCGGGGGGAGCGACGGGGGGCGGCAGAGGTGGGGGGAGCGACAGGGGGCGGCAGCGGCAGGGGGAGAGATGGGGGGTAACAGCAGGGGGGTGGAGGCGGGCTGGCCTTGCCCCGGGCCCGGCCTAGTTTCTTGGCGTCCCTGCCCATGGGCACACCTCCTGCACTAGAAACGAAAAAATTTTCCAGTGCGGGATTACCTTGGGATGCCTCAGCGCATCCCATGGAAGTGTCAGTGCATGGCAGGCCTGGCATTAATGTTGGTGGCTGGACATGTCCTGGCATTGAATATCCAGGTTTGACGCTGATCACTGCCGGCTGACTATCGGGCCCTGTGTGTCTTTATACCATAGCTTTGAAAATAGGCGCTTCACCGAGACTTTCAACCCAGGCAACTTGTTCTATAAAATTATCCAGCACATGGTGGGAGGAGGACAGGGGTCTGTGGCATCCTACCTTCACATTCTGCGTTGGCTGGGCTGAAGTTAATTGCAAAGTCATGAGACACCTAGATAGAGAATAAAGAAAGAGAAAGAATTAAAGATCATGAAAGGCAGAAGTACAGCAAGCTGAATGCTTTAATGATTCTGTTCAGCCTCCCTTTCCCCCTGTGACTGAGATGTGATATTAGCATTAGGTACTTCTTTTTATTGTTTAAGGAAAATACATTCTTTGAAATCATTTTTTACTACAAAAGCAATTAACATAATTTTGCACTCCTTAGTAATTAGCTGGATTGATTACTGCAGCTCTTTATGGGTAGCTTGGCCTCGATCTCGATGGAAATGATTACAGCTCGCCCAGAATACGACGGCCAGACTTTTGACTGATGTAAATCCCTATGATAATCTGACTCCTTTTCTGTATAGATTGCATTGGCTGCCAGTTAATTGCCAGGATTAGGTTTAAAATCTTGATGCTGACATTCAAACGCTGCATTCAGGGTACACTGGTTTATCTTAATTCTTTGCTGGTTCCTTATCATCCAAGTCATGTGCTCTGTTCAGCAGGGAATAATTTATTAACAATTTCTTCGAAATTGCAGTTAGATGTTTGCCATTACTGAGCCTTTAGCGTTGTAGGCTCTTTGGAATTCTCTGCTGATGGAATTGAAATTGGAGACTTGCAAAAACATTTCAGGCAGGATTGAAGAAGTGGTTATTCTGGGACCTTTTCTTGTGCCAATTTTTCTTAAGTTTTGGGGTTCAGGACCTTATGATTGATGACCAAAGTTTGTTATCCTTATGTTTTCAATAGTTTAGACATTGTAAAGGATTTTTATTGTCGTGCCACTAATCTTTCATTTCCTTAGGTTTCTGTGGTGTCCATTGTCTGAGGCACATCTGTTTTTGTACAATTTGTTATATATATGGATGTAACTTTTTTTCTATACACCACCTTGATATCTGTTGAAGAACAGTGTAACACATTTTACTAAATAAATAAATCAATGTATGGGTCTATTCCTATATTCCACACACATCACCATGTATTCTGACTTCCCCCTCTCCCTGTCAGCGACCCTTCTATCATTACCTCGTAATCAGGAGGTATCCGAGCCCCGAAACCAAAGGCCGGGAACCGCTTGTCACTGAAAGAACAGATGAAAAAGGGGTGATAGTGAGGAATATGCAAGAAAAATGGGAGGAAGTGAGACCAAGCAAGTGAGATAAGATAGAAGGCAAAGCCAGAGCCAGATAGAAAGAGGTTAGTCAGCAAAGCAAACTATTAGAATTCTTTGACAGCATCATTCAACCAATTTTCTTACACGGAGCGAGGTCTGGGGTGCAGAACTCAAGCACAAAGACACCAAAACTCCAATAAAAACCCTGTACCTTTATCTCTTTAATGAACCCTCCACATCCATAGCCCCCCCAGAATTAAGACATTTCCCCTAACTACTTACCCTACCAAAAGAATATTCAGATTCTGGTGTTCTCTCAGTGATGGCAACAAGAGCGCCCTCCATTACCAGAATATTTGTGACATAAAATCAACCTACGTACCAAATCTGCTACATTCTAACAGCCAGAACTGCCAAAGCTTACACAGCAGCCCCCCTAACTTAGAAAAAGGCAACACAGAAAATATTACACCGGCCCCTAGAACACCGATGTATTTCCTACTGGGAGTGCTACAAAAATTACATGCTAGCAGAATCCCTCACTTCGATCACACATGCAGAACAATGCGCTTTGTATTCTGCTTAGGACTATAGACAAAAAGGCGTATTTTCAAAGCACTTAGACTTTGTAAGTCTAAATGCTTTGAAAATAAGTCCCAAAGTGAATTATGCATTTTTAAATAAAGAAACAAATGGACAGTCCCTCAGCAAACACAGGATAAGGGACATAGTAATAGTAGTAGTAGATGCTCCAGCCTATATGTTCAGCCTAATCGACCTCCCACCCAGGAATTCCGTGAAGTCGTCCCGCACCTATCTCAATCTCCACTTTCCCAACTGCAGGAACTTAAGATACAAGTTGCTCTTTGCCTCGTCTTTTTGCTTCACTTGTCCCCGTTACTGGAACGCTCTACCATCAAAGATAAAAGAGACATCCGATCACAGCCTGTTCAAGAAATCCTTAAAGACCTACCTGTGTGATCGATCTTACTCCTCTACTGCTTGATCTTCTGCATCCCCGCATTCCCCTCCCCTGTTGATTCCCTCTCTTCCCCTCCTCTACTTTCTACCCTGATTTGCACTTATTGTGATGTACTTTTCCTTAGCATTGTAAGCCACATAGAGCTTGCCTTGGTGGGATTATGTGGGATATAAATGTTCACTATAAATAAATATATTCTGCATTGTCTAAAAATCCTAAGCGAATTACATAGTTACATAGTAGATGACAGATAAAAGACCTGAATGGTCCATTCAGTCTGCCCAAACCGTCACATTCATTATCAATTCATGATTAAACCACAATGAATGTGGCATCAAATATGTATACTTGATCCTGATCTGTCTTGCCATACACAAGACACAGACTGTGGTGTTCCAGATCTTTAAACCGTCCAGATCTGGCAACTGTTCCAGTTTTACCCGATCCTATCTAAATTTACACTATCCTGATTGTAATGGCCTTAAATACAAATCCACCTATGCCTCCAACTTCTCCTTCATAGGCACACAACTATGGAATGCTTTACCCAAATGTGTGAAATCAACTCGGAACTATTTAAATTTCAGAAAATTATTGAAGACCATCCTATTCAAGAAGGCTTACTTTCCAGACTCAACCTAACCTACCCATTCCTGGTTTCAGCAAGATTATGGACCTTATTACCTGTAACCTTGTATTATCTTTTGCTATCTTCATTGTCTAAATGATACCTATTTGTTTATTACCTTTCTTTTACACTGCTTAATTGTACTTTTCTGTACTGTAATCTTCCCTACGGTTCTGTGTAAGCCACATTGAGCCTGCATCTAGTGGGAAAATGTGGGGTATAAATGTATTAAATAAATAAATAATAAACTACACTAGTCCACTCCAGCCCATCCTGATCTGTCTTGGTATATACAGGACACAGACTGTAGAAGTTTGCCCTGGCACTGTTCTTATGTTCCCAACGAAGCCCACTCCTGCCCAGAAATAGAAGCATGCTATAAGACCTGAACTGGAAACTCCAAGAAGCCTGGTTCTATAATGCCGTGCAATACACGAGAGGAACAAACACGTTCCCTCTTACACGAGGTAGAGAGAAAGCTGGATGCCGTGGCTCCTGCCTTTACCTGTCATAGTCCTGGCAGATCTCTCCCACAGCAGAGAGTGCCTTCAGGTACTCATTGGGCTCTGAGGGGTTGATAAAGTGCAGAGACTGGTCATTTCGAGGATCCCCATTTGAGGCTGTGAAGTCAATGGCAACCTGCAGGATGAAACAATGCGAGTATTAGACAGTGGAGTGGTACAGGGGTGATTTATGCTAATATGAATAAAGCTTTCCATTTACGTTCCTCAGTCCTAAAGAGAAAGGGCAAACGTCTACCTAGACATATAGAAAGTTTGTACCAGATAAGGCACTTGTTTAGTCTCTGTCCAATTTCATTCTTGGTGCAATAATGTAGACCCGAATTGACCTTGTTCCCCCCTGCCCCCCCCCCCCCCCCACATACACTACTTTGCACTCAAAGACCCTTTGTGTCTTTCCCCCCAGTTTTTTTAAGTCACCTTCCCTGGAGGCCCATTCCACCACCCTTGCAGTGAAACCCTCTTGTTGGCGTAACCAGATCTATACCAGTGGCATAGCTATGGAGGGGCCATGGGGGCCTAGGCCCCCTCAAATTGGATCTGTGCCCCTGGTTTAGCTGGCAGGAGTCCCCAATCCCTGCCAGCTGAAGCATTATTTCAGTACCGGTCTCCAGCGCAGCCGCATTTCCTGCCCTGCTCTCTTTTCCCCTCACATCTGGCACGCTCGTTTTAGTGAAACTGAGCGTGTGCGCATGCTCAAGTTCATTAAAACAAGCATGCCAGACATGACTTATTCTGTAAACTGCGCCTAGATTTAGGGAAGGTTTATAGAATACGCCTAGTGGCCACGCCTGCACCTAGATCTAGGCGCACAATAAAACTTGGCGTAAATACTAGTGCCTAAGTTAGACGCGGAGCAGGAGTATTCTATAGCTGTGCGCATAGATTTTCAGAACACCCACGATCCACCCATTCCATGTCTATGGCCACGTCCCCTTTTCAGCAGCACTCATTAGAATTTACGCGCGCCAAGTTGTGCATGTAAATTCTAATTAATGCCAATTAGTCTCAATAATTGCTTGTTGAGTGGCAATTATCAGTGCTGATTGGCTTGTTAAGTAATTATCCCCCTTATGCTGAAGATGGGAAACATTTTTTTTAAACCTTTGCTATTAAAATTCTAATTTCTCTTTCTGTTTCTCAATTCTTTCTACCTCTTCCTTTTTAATCTTTTTATTTTCTCTCCATACCGTGAAATGGATTTGGCATCCTCCCATGATATAATCCAGGAAACTGTGAACCTTTTCTACCTACAAGAAAGCAAATACAAAGAGGTTACACATTATGAGGGAACCATTACAGTCAAATTTAGCCATTCAGCCATTCTCAAGTACTCTTTATAAAGATAAATCACTCTCAACTACTCAACTGTTCTCAATGACTCTCGATAAAATTCAGCTACTCATCCATTCTCTACTACACAACTGTTTTAAACCACTGTCGATAAACTTCAGCTACTCATCCATTCTCTACTACACAACCATTCTCAACCATTGTCAATGAAATTCAGCCAGTCAACCATTTTCAACCACACAACCGTTCTCAACCACTCTCGATAAAATTCAGCTACTCATCCATTCTCTACTATACAACCATTCTCAACCACTCTTGATAAAATTCAGCTACTCAACCATTTTCAACCACACAACTGTTCTCAACCACTCTCGATAAAATTCAGCTACTCATCCATTCGCTACTACACAACTGTTTTAAACCACTCTTGATAAACTTCAGCTACTCATCCATTCTCCACTACACAACCATTCTCAACCACTGTCAATGAAATTCAGCCAGTCAACCATTTTCAACCACACAACCGTTCTCAACCACTCTCGATAAAATTCAGCTACTCATCCATTCTCTACTATACAACCATTCTCAACCACTCTTGATAAAATTCAGCTACTCAACCATTTTCAACCACACAACTGTTCTCAACCACTCTCGATAAAATTCAGCTACTCATCCATTCTCAACCACGCAACATTCGCATGTATGCAATCACCCATTTTCACAAAGAGGACTAAAGGGCCTTTTTACTAAGCTGCGGTAATCACTAATGTGTGCTTAGCACAGGTTAAAATGCACTACCGCTGGCACGCTCAGGCGCCCCGTGGTAATTTTTGCATGTGTGCCTGCTACCCACTCACTACAAAACAAAATTGATTTTTTTTTAGTGGTGGGGGTGTGTTTGGGGGTAGAAAGTGGATGCTGCTATGCTAATTGATAAGCACATGGGTATTGCCGTACACTAACTGATTAGTATAGGATTAGCATGTCAGCTCTTACCGCCTACAAAACAAGTGTCAGTAAATGCTCACGTACTAATGGCCAAGTGTTAATGGGAAAATTATCATGTGACCATTATTGCAGAAATAGCAAATCGGACATTTACCTGCAGCACTAAAAGCGACCTTAGTGTGTGGGAAAGACGCACGCTGGGTATAGCGCAGGCCACTTTTTAGCGCTGCTTAGAAAAAGGGTCCCTAAATCAGCACCCAGGCACTAATCTCCAAAATGTATGAGAAGCAGGATCACAAACGGTCACTCAGCATCTACTTACTGTGCACTGTGTCAGAGTGACCACCCCGGAGTTCCTGTAACTCTTTTTCTTCTCTTTGTATTTAGGGTTTATACAGTCCCACTGCACCTGCACAAAGGTCAAAACATTGAGGGGAGAATCATTTCTGAGCCCTTCTATTTTTAGGGTCCTGTTTGAGAGTTGTGCGGTGCCTCCACTCCACCCTCCCCTTGAAGCTGTCAGTTCTGGAATACTTTTTCTTAGTTATGATTTCCGGGCAGTTATCCCTGACCTGCCATGTCTCCCCCTTCTTGGTGTTTCTAGGTTAGGAGTAAAGTTATGCATACCTCTGATCCTGGGGAGCCACTCTGCATTTCCTTAAAGGTTGTGAAAAACTGTCCAATGAAATCATGCTTTCCACTAGAATCATAGTCATAAATCACAAACTGTGTGGAATGAGAAAAAGAGAAAGAGAGAGAGAGAAATATAAAGAAAGTTGAGACAGTAAATTACAGTTAAGAGTAATGGAATTAAGACTCTTTCCCTGCCCCACAGCCATGCCATCTTTTCCTCTAAATCTCACTTTCAAGGTCTTGTGTGGGTCACAGCTACACAGGGTATGCAGAGAAATTCGGAATGGCTCCCACTTGGGGTTCAAGTTATTTTTCACCACCTGAAGGTAGAAAAGATTCAACAGTAGTTTTAAACTGAAGTGTTTCAGGGAATGCAGACATCCTACCCCATCTATGAAGCTGTGACATGCAGAAATTATCCTCTCTCTACCATTGTCAGGAATCTGACCTAGGGTATGATCAGGAATCCTTCTCTCTAGAGACCCAAACTCATAGGGCAAGCAGCAGTTCTTCTCTTTATCATCACCATGACACAACACAAAGGATATTACTCAAGGACAGGGAACTCCAGTACACCCCAGAGACTGAGGAAGCACGTCCATCACCAGGCACACAACCCACAGGACATGCAAGGATTTTTACTCAAGTACAGGGGAATCCAGTGCACCCCAGAAACTGAAAAAGACTTCCATCATCAGGGACACAACCCAAAGGACATGCAAGGATTTCAGTCAAGGTCAGGTGACTCCTGTGCACCCCAGAGTCTAAGGAAGCATTTCCTCTCTTCCAGGGCAAAGGTCTTTAGTCCACCACAAACCCTGGGATAAGTCTGCCTCACCTCTGTTCTCTTCACCAGCTGTTCACTGCCATTGCTGTTCATTTTGTAGATTTCCATGAAAGGATCTGACTTACTAAACAAATCCTAAAAATGAAAAACAAGAAGAAAAGAAAATACCAACTGCAGAAACAAAAGAAGGGAATACTGGCTCAAGGCACTTTAAATCTGCCCTACCTTGTTGTCAAGTTTCTGGGCCTGGAAAGCAAGCTGCACAAAGTCATTGGTTCCTGAGATTTCTTCAGCTGTGATCTGTTGTGAGGGAAACAGAAAGCAACATACATGTTTCATGTAGCAATGGCGAAGGAAGGAACCACCGGGGAAAATCCATGCACCAGAGTGGGTCATGAAAGAGAGACAGTGGCAGGAGAAGGATAGCAATACACCAAAATATCTCAAGCAGGACAGATTAAAACAGACAGACAGACAGACAGCTTCAGGCAGGACACAGATAGTGATTGTCCCACAGTGCCCTAGAGATCCTCAGCCCCAAGACTGCAACTGAACCACTCAGAGATCAAACACCTACTTCTTTGCTCACTGTCTCTCCTACCCCAGAAAGTCTGCAAGAGAACCAAAACCAGCTAGACACCTAAGGCAAATCATGGATCCTACTGGAGAACCTGGAAAAGACAAGTTACAATTTTCCAGAAAAGAATCGCCAAAGCCAATTCAACATGCTACTTAAACAACCAAGAAGTACAACACACCCTAGAGTCTAGACCATGTATACCTCATAGAGGGTAATTTCAATTTAAAAAAACAACCCCCCCCCCCCAAAAAAAAAAAAAAACTAGCTGACCTGTGCTACGGAAATGCATGTAAGATATTCCTATTTTTAAAAGGTAACATCTGGGAGGGTAAAGCACACAGAAATGTTAATTATGTGCATAGGTATAGAACCAGCCCCCTGCCCCCTCCCTCCCAATGCCACTGACTGAGTTCGATAAGCTTGTGCATATATTACAGCTTACATGCATAAACTTACTCATAAAAACCTCAAGCAATTTTGTAAATAGCATTTCTGCATATAAAGTGATGTTTTATATGAGACACACTTTATAAAATTACCCCCCCCCCCCAGTCAGTTTTAAATCAGCTATGGAAACAGTCATTAAAAAATCTACATTAACTTAGACAAAGAGACATTGATTAAGATGTTCCTTTTGCTGTGCGGAAGGCAATCTGGACATAAATATAGGATGAACTCCATGACAATGTTGCCTATTGTCTCATGTCAATGAGACAATTAGGATATTTCAGTAAAGCCTCCATAATTTGATCATTGTCTAAGAGTACTTTCATAAGCTACTATTCTTTCTGTGGGTGCTAGATTTATTAGCTTCAGCTGGTGTACATGCGTAAAGGGCCTCATGATTAGGTTTTTTAAAATTATACACAGAATGAACCTTCCTCTACATGAACTTCCGAAAACCATTTTTGATCATCTGGAAACAAAAAGGCTTATCCTTATGAATATCATTTAAATATTTCATAGCTAGGATGTAAGAAAGAAACCCCCATGTAAGCCTACCAGTAAAATTATTCAACAGTATCCATCACCCAATTCTCCTCTAAGGGAGTAAAGCTTGGGTCTATCGTTAACTCAACTAGACAAAATAGGACAGAATCCCAAAGAGAGAGAGAGTTCTATTCATTGTCAATGGAGATGGAAGAGATGAAAGGAAGAGGAAAGGGTTCCACTTTCCACATACTATACCGTGATGGTTGACTTCCCTGCCAATTTTCCATTTTTCAGCTGAAGTGGTTTGGTGACCTTGGTCTGTGAAACAATCTAAGGAAGGAGGAAATTACAGTCAGTGTAGAGATGGCAGTGTTCATGAGGTTGGGTGTCTACAGGAAGACTACAGTATAGGGTGGGTGGATGGATGGATGGAGACTAAAGTATGAAATGGTTGGTGAAAGTATAGAAACTGAAGCATTGATTAGAATGACAATGGAGAATTAGGTGGATGTAAATTAAAGCATGGGATGGATGGTGAATTATGGACATAAGTGTTAGGTGGATAAAGAAGGGAGCTAAGGGTAGGTAGATGAAGACTGATGTGTGTGCAAAGATAGATGAAGGGATGAAGGGTGGAATATTGAGTGGATGGACCATTGAATTTTTGTTGAATGAATAGACAGAGGGTAAGGTAGATGAAGGCAGTAGATGAGAGGATGAACAGCAAAGAAGAAAGATGGAAATTGCTCAAAAATCTGATAGGCAGATGAAAATGAGTAAATCATTAGGCATCTAGATGATTGACCTACCTGGGCAGCCAAACAGCCAGACCTTGTGAATGAGCTCACCTGTCCAAGTGTGCACTCCGTGGATCCCAGGAAACAGTCATCTCTAGTTCCCACGCTGGTAGAATCCTCAGCATCATACACTTCAAAGAGTAAGTTCTGCATCTCTTCAAAATAATAATCCACTGCAAAGATCTTGGAGTAGACAGGGCTCAGATTGTTTTTGATTACTTCTGTCTTGTCCACCTGAAGGAGGGGGAAGGGGAAAAGGTCATCAGAGATGTGGATAAAGGTGAACAGGCTGACTCTTCAGGAAATTAAAAGTCCTGGGCTAGTGGGCAATGCCTTACCTTGGACTGGAAACTGATTAAAAGATAGGAAACGTAATAGTCCCATTTCTAACAAGGATTGAGCTCTGGCATTGATAGGGTTGTGGCTGCTTTATGCGGTTGTAGTTTGTTCGATGATAGGTGTTATTGTAGGGAGGGAGTGGGTAGGGGGATATAATAAGTTAAACCAAACTAAAAAATAATTTGAAGATAGTTCGGTCGTATTGTTTTCTGTTGTATATGCTGATATTTCTTACTTAGTGTATTCATTGAAACATCTGTCATTTCTACTTGCTGTACTGTTTTCAATAAAAACGTTAAAAACTAAAAGATAGGAAAGAAAGAGTAGGACTCAACGGTAAGTTTTCTCAATGAAGAGAGGTAAATAGAGTGCACCAGAGGGAGAATTCTACTGTCTCCCATTAACTTATTCATTAATGAACTGGAGAAGGGAGCAATTACTGAAGTGATCACATTTGCAGATGACACAAAATTATTCAAAGTAATTAAAAATAAACAGACTGTGAGAAATTGCACACTGGGGGACTGGTATTGAACTGGCAGATGAAATTTCATGTGGGCAAGTGCAAAGTGATGCACACAGGGAAACTAGTCCAAAATAACTTGCTGACCTACTAACCTACCTGGTCCTCACAACAGGGGGTGCTGTAGGTTCCACATCCACCTCAAGTTCAGGTCTCCTTGTTAGGCCACATAGATTAGACCATAAGAGTAGCCATACTGGGTCAGACCAATGGTCTATCTAGTCCAGTATCCTGCTTTCCAAACAGTGGCCAAGCCAGGTCACAAGTACCCGGCAGAAACCCAAATCATGGCAACACTCCATACTACAAATCACAGGGGAAGCAGTTGCTTCCCATGTCTCTCTCAATAGCAGACTATGGACTTTTCCTCCAGCAATTTGTCCAAACCTTTTTTTAAACCCAGATACGCTGACCACTGTTACCACATCCTCCGGCAAAGAGTTTCAGAGCTTAACTATTCGTGGAGTGGAAAAATATTTCCTCCTATTTGTTTTAAAAGTATTTCATTTTGTATCAAGATAATGGAATTCTGTCCAGTTACAGATATGGTTGGAATGAACCTGATTATCTGGTCTTTAGGATGAGATTGCTAATTCTGCTAGAGATGATGCTTTAAGTTTATTTTACACTGAATGATCAGTTCATGATCACTAGCTTTTGCTTTACTCTGTTTTGTACATTGCTTTGGGATGAATATGGAATGCAAAGTAAAGTAAAATGAATCTTAATTATAGGTTCATGATGCTGTGCTCTAGATTAGGAAAAGGATCATGGGTTCATTATTGGCAGTATATAGGAATCATTTGGAAAAGAATGGGGAATAAAACAGAAAATATTATAATACCTCCATTTTAATCCAAATCACAACTGCACCTTGAATATTGTACAGTTCTGGTCAAAAAGATATAGTGGAACCAGAAAAGGTACAGAGAAGGGGGACCAAAATTAGAAATAACTCCACTAAACAGAATGGCTAAACAGATTGGAACGTTTCATCTTGGAGGAATGATGGCTACGATACAGGTCGATAAAATCATTAAGTGGATAAGCAGAGAATAGTTCTTTAGTCCTTTTAATTGAACTAGGACAAGTCCATTAACACTTATCAGACAGCTGGGGGTGTCTCCACCTCTTACTTGAGGACGTTGGCAACATAGAAACATGACGGCAGATAAAGGCCATATGACCCATCCAGTCTGCCCATCCTCTGTAACCCCTTCCTGTTCCTAAGCGATCCCACATGCACTGGATTTTTCAAGTGACAAGGATTGGCCACTGTGCGACTGTCAGCCTCCTCCCCCCCCCCCCCCCCCCCCCCCCCCCCCGTTCCTAGTTTAAAAGCTGCTCTATCTCTTTTTTAAATGTTGATGCCAGCAGCCCGGTCCCATCCCGGTTAAGGTGGAGCCCATCCTTTCGGAATAGGTTCCTCCTTCCCCAGAATGTTGCCCAGTTCCTGACAAATCTAAAACCCTCCTCCTTGCACCATTGTCTCATCCACGCATTAAGACTCAGGAGCTCTGCCTGTCTCTTGGGCCCTGCGTGTGGAACGAGAAGTATTTCAAAAAAAGCCACCCTAGAGGATCTGGATTTGAGCTTTCTTCCTAAAAGTCTAAATTTGGCTTCCAGAACCTCTCTCCCACATTTTCCTAAGTCATTGGTACCCACATGTACCAAGACAGCCGGCTCCTCCCCAGCACTATCTAAAATCCCGTCTAGGTGACGCGTGAGGTCCGTCACCTTCGCACCAGGCAGGCAAGTCACCAGGCGATCCTCCCGTTCACCAGCCACCCAGCTATCTATATCCTAATGATTGAATCACCAACCACAACAGCTGTAGTATCCTTTCCTTCCCGGGCAGTACCAGGTTAAATAGCCAGGTTAAATAGCTCAATAATCAGTCCTAGAGAGCCAGGAATCAGTGGGCGACCTGCACAAAGCAAGGGGCATAGCATGCTTAGGAAAGAGCGACCAACCTGTGATCAGATGGCACTGCTGAAGGGTTTGTGGATGCATGTATGAATTTCATGAATGTGTAAGGGAGATTCAGGGACAGGGTTGGGTCCTATTGCATGAGGAGACAGACAGACAGACAGACAGACAGAGTGTGTGTGTGAGAGAGTGTGAGTGAGTGAGTGAGTGAGTGTGTGTGTGTGTGTGTGTGTGTGGTTCTTCTCGGACTCCTATTAACTTTTCTGTGACATTCCTTGTTTGGGTGAAGGGAGCAGGGTCAGAGAAGGTCCCTACCTCATTGCACTGTCCCTCCGAATACATTTTGAGAACCACACAAGGGTTTGGCTTGGACAAGGTGTCCCGGTCCAATAGATTTTTGCATGACACTCGCAGTTCCACACGAGAAGCTCCCAGAGCCACAGGCTGGTTCTCCATGACATCTGACATCCTTTCAGAGAGAGAGAGAGAAAGAAAGAGAAAGATAGAGAGAAACAAAGAGAGAGAGAGAGAGAGGACAAACATATTGTTTATATGTTACATGCTTCAAGATTGAATGCAAGTGTTAGACAAACGGACATAACTTCCAATCACCCTTCTACCACCATCTCTCACTGTACGATTATGTGATTATTTTTTTGCTTTATTTTTATTTGTATTTATACATACATCCTGCATTGCTAGTAGAGCTTGGCAGTGAAAAAGTGATTTTTATTGCATTCATTCAGCAGATGATGAAATATTTCCACCTAAAGGTAAGCTTCTTGGAGGGTCAACCTTTCCTCTACAGTGCACAGGAGACGACCACTCATGTTCCTCAGAGGGTGATGCAACAATATTGCGGTTTCAATCGCAAGGTGGCAGGCAGGTCCCCCGGGAGTCATGCAGCCCCTTGTGATTGAGATGGCGATATTGCTGCACTACCCCCGATGGTGGGATTGTGGGTGGTGGGCTCCTGTCCACCTTGAGAGAAGGTAGTCGGGGCAGTGACCCTGCAGCCTTATCACTGGTTTTGTTGTGTTTTTTTGGGGCATGTATTATGAGCATTCCTTGCACGATTCCTTCATCCTCTTTCAATGCATTCTTCCCTCTCTCCCACCCCTGGATACAGTCTCTCGCTAACCTCCAGCTGTCCCTGAGGAAACGCAGACTTTGCGCTTCATTAACCTCTAATGGATTTTTTTTGAAATGGAAGATTTAAAAGATTTTTATGGCTTTCCATACTTTTTCTTCTATATCCTGTCTTCTCTCTCCCTCATTCTATTTTTATCTTGCTCTGTTAGACTTCCTTCTTCTCCCCTTCTTTAATCTCCTCTCCCCCCCACCCTGAAACCAGTAAATTGGTGACAGGCATAGATCTCTAAGCCTGTTCATTCCTTCATCCTTCTGTTTTACTGTAGATTCTTGCCCTCATTAACCCTCACTCCTCTACCTCTGAGTACTCTCTATGCAGATCCTAGGCTTTATTTATTTATTTTTATTACATTTATACCTCGCACTTTCCCACTTATGGCAGGCTCAATGCGGCAGGCAATGGAGGGTTAAGTGACTTGCCCAGAGTCACAAGGAGCTGCCTGTGCCGGGAATTGAACTCAGTTCCTCAGTTCCCCAGGACCAAATTCCACCACCCTAACCACTAGGCCACTCCTCCACTCCTCAACCCCACTGCTGAGGATCTTCGGTGCTTGTCCTAGACTTTACCCCTCTCAACCCCATCACTGAGGATCCTTTGTGCAAATTCCAGTCTTTATCCCTCACTCCGCCACCTCTGAGGATCCTCTTTGCCTGTCCCAGAATTTGCCCCTCACTCCCCCCACTACTGAGGTTCCTTTGTGCAGGTCCCAAGCTTTGTCTTTGGCTCCCTGTTCAAAGATTTCAACATGTCTAGTTCCATTTCCCTTGTCTTTCTATTTCTAACTCAGCCAGCCAACTTCATCTGGGCATCCAATGTCTAAGGTCAAGTAAAGCATGAAAGGCACATTTCTTCTTTGTTCCTTGCCTCCCACACTCACAGCCCGAGTCAGGGATGTAAGCCCAGGACTGTGTAAGAAGTGGCACAGGAGAGGGCTTAAACTCAGATGCCTTTGGTCCAATGAATCCTCCAGGCTCCTAGAGCATGTTCTTCCGACTTATTAACTACCACGGCTGTGAGTAAGCGATGCTAGACCCCTCAGAGGGTTATGACTGCTGCAAGCACTCTGGAAATAACAGTTACAATCCTTTCATAATCTCTCTCTTTCTTCCTCCAACCTACGCAGTCTTTTTTCTCTTCCTCTTCAATTCATACAGTTTTCTCTCTCTTTTTCCCTTCAGCCCATGCAGGGTCTCTTTTCCCCTTCAAGCACACTGTCTCTCTCTTCTGTACACTCTCTCCCTGCATTGCATGTTCTGTTTCTCTTCCCTCTACAGTCTCTGGTTCAGTATCTTTTCTCCTTCCTGTTTGCTCTTTTGCTCTCACTCTCTTCATCCTGTTCTCTTTCAATGTAACCTAGTGTTTCTTCCTCCCATGTCAAGTCTCATCTTCCAACCTGCTCTCTTTTTCAACTTTGTTTCCCTATCTCCCTCCTACCATCTGTCTCTCTCTGCATCTCTGCCTCCATCCTTTCCTCTCTGTGTTTTTTTTTTTTGGGGGGGGGAGGGGGATCTCCAGTTAGGTAAGTTTTGCATGTACCGTGACAGTAATGAACCTCACTCCTAAGCCTGGGTATGTAGAGTATGACCTGTGCCCCAAATTTTCTGCTAGGGCTTGTGTGTGTATGTATTGCTGTTTGTTGCTCTGTGTGTGTATGCGCACAAGTTTCTGTATGTTTTTCCTCTGCATGTGCAGGCATGTTTGTGTGTTCCTTCCTGTTTGTGTGTGTGTGTATGTGCACAAGTAAGTTTGTGTATTTCTTCTTCGTGTATGCTTACTTGGTTTCTTCCTCTGTGTGTTGCCATTTCGTGCTCTGTGTATACATGTGTGCACAAGTATGTTTCTGTGTACTTCTTGCTCTATGTGTGTGTTTATGTTTGTATGTTTCTCCCTATCTGTGTGTTTGTGTGTTCTTGTTTTTTTCCTGTGTGTGTGTGTACATAATTTTGTGTTTCTTGCTGTGTGTGTGTACTTCTTCCTCTGTGTTTGTGTTTGCATTTTTCTCCCTGTCTATGTGTATATGTGCATGTTTTTGGGCTTCTGCCTCTGTGGGTGTGCATGTGCACATGTATGTTTCTGTGTACTCCTTCCTCTATGTGTGTATGTTTGTGTGGTTCTCCTTGTGTGTGTATATGTTTGCATGTTTCTTCCTGTCTGTGTATGTGTTCTTGTGTTTCTTCCTGTGTGTGTGTGCATGTTTTTGTGTTTCTTCTTCTCTCGCTCTCTTTGTGTGGTGTGTGTATGTGTGTATCCTACATTTTCAGGGACCAGTGGTAGGCTTTCAGGGTATTGAATGTGGTATCTTGGTAACAGAGCTATGTGTGTGACAGAGAGTTTGTGCCATCTGTACAATTAACACAGCTATTTAAAAATAATAATAATTTTAAAAACGAGAGATGGAGAACCGCCCCACCAAACCTCCTTCCATTTCCATCCCTTTTCCCGAAGCCATGCAAGACAAAGCCACATTTACAATTTCAATTTTGCAAGGTTTCTAATTCTCCACATTACTTCCTGGTGCACCCTCCAAAACATACATTAAAAAGAACCCCCCCCCCACCAAAGCAAACAACAAGGACAGAAAGAAAGAAAAAAAAGCACCTTCCATAAATGAGACACAGGACCTTCTCTTGCTTAAAATGGGGACTAAAAGTCAACATTTCTGCCTTTCCAAGCTTTGGGAAGGGGTTTTGGCAAAAAGCAATATACCAAATTCTCTGGAGTCTAGGGAAAGGAAAGGCTGAGAGCTGAAATTGCTCCCTTAAGGGTGCCGGATGGGCTGAAGAGACCTGGAACTGAGTACCCCTGAAATCTATCAGTTTGACAAGCCATGAGGTTGGGGAAGAAATGAACGTAGGAAGGTGGATAGAGCGCCATGGGTTGAGTGCTGGAGGGTCTGACTGATTCCCGGTCCATGCTTACCTGCTTCTCCTTGAGGATGTGAGAGAGGAGCCGAATGACTGTTCCTGGCAATGCAAGCAGAAAAGGAAATCACTCTTCCAGTGAGGGCAGGCACACTCTCGTATCTGTCTGTTACTCCCTCTGCCTCTTTCCTTCTGTCTGTCTCCTTTTATCTTGCTGTTCTCTCTGCTTCTGTCAGCTCTTTCTGCTGTGCTAAATGGAAAAATCTTTGCTTAGTCTTTAGAAGCTTTTAATGCTCAGTTCCCCAGAAGGCAGTTTGCGTGTGATTTTTTTTAGTGCTATCATAGGGCTTTATCACACTCCCTGTGGGAGGTTATTTGGATTTTAACAGCTGGAGCAAACCAGACCCCCTCCCTCCCCCAGAGAGTGTATCTTCTGCACGCAAAACACGGGGACATTCTTATACACGCAGATATAGAAACCAGAATTGCAGATTTTTGTCTATGTTAAGCTCTTTCCCCCTGACTCTACTAGGCACCTCTGTTAGATCATTATGGGGGTTATTTTAATAACTACCTGTATGGTAACTTAGCTGAAGTCCATGTGATCAACACATTTCTTCACTGAAAGTTATCTCAGGAAAAATAGCCACACACATTTACACCTAGCAACCTGTGTGACTATCTTTTCTTAGTTAACATATACAAAGTTTTGAAAAAGGGGTAAGAGTCATATACTTGATATACTGTCTTTCTGTGGTACAACCAAAGTGGTTTACGTGTTATATACAGGTATTCTCTGTCCCTAGTGGCCTCACAATCTGTTTTGTATCTGGGACAACAGAGGGTCACAAGGAGCCGTGGTGGGAAATAAACCCAGTTCCCCTGGTTCTCAACCCACTGCTCTAACCATGTGTCTAGGTACACAACCTTCTCTAACCCTGCCCCTCTGAGAGTCTGGATAAATTACACACACACATTTAGAGGCACAAAGAGTGGATAATTTTGTGAAAGTCCATACTCACCAACATTCCCTCCATGGATATCGGAATCTGCCACACTTGTTCCTACTATCAGGGGTGATGCAATAATATCATGGTTTCAATTGTGAGGGTCAGGCAAGTTCTGTGAAGCTCTCCTTCATAATTAAACTGTAAAATGCACGTGGTGGAATCCCTCGTACCTTAGAGGGAATGTTGATTTTCATGGGAAAAACACTTCCTGCAGAAATGGCTTTGAAACTTTGTCTACCTTCTATCCATGCACCCATTCTGTTCTTGCCCCAATTCTTTCTAATTTGATTTTTTCTGATTCTTAATCCTCCCCCCCCTCCGGCGGCACAATTCTACAACACCCTTTCCTCCCCCCTCATTAACTGTAGTAAACGGTATATTAAGTAATCAAATCAAATTTGAATCACTTTAGATTCCTTGAATTCATGAGCTGGGCTCTTGTTTCTCATTCAATACTGTTAAACAAGGCTGCTAATAAAGGGCACTCGAGTCTTTTTTTTTCAGTTCTCCCTGCTGTATTCATCCTTTATGTGTATCGGTGTCACACCTACTCAGGGCTCTAATGAATATGAACTCTTCAGCTGTCTGTGCTGTAGTCATGCTTTATGTGCATCAGTGTGAGACCTGCACAGGTTTCTCATGAAGTTCTGATCTTCAATGTCCGTGCTGTATTCATGCTTTACGTTTGAGGGAGCAATTGTAATTAACCCTCTAGTATTTAAAATGACCTGAAAAATGTAAAAATTGGACTTTATAAGCTTGACTTCTTAATTAGAAATTGTTATATGTGTAGTATTGTGAAAGCCAGAACTTGCACATATAAGCAGCGGTACTTACACGTGTAAGTTAGATACATCGGCACATAAACATTTAAGTACCAACCATTGAGCGGTGTTGTCGTCAATACAGGTTGCCATTAAAATGTGTTATTTTACCACTAACTCATGCTATTTTAGCACAGGTCCCATTTTATGAAATGAGACCTAGTTACTAATTGAGGTTAAGAGTAAAATAGCCCATCTTAACAGCAGCCCACATTGATAACGTCTTGGGAGAGCTCTTATAGTATGTTATACCGAAGTAGAGCTGTTTGTTACATAAATTTGTCTATTGAGGAAAGTAATTTTCTTTTATATTTTACTGCATTCAATTTGTATTTGAATTGTTTTTCTCCAATTCAATCAATTCTTCTACAAACTAAAAAAAAAAAAAAAAAGAAATGTCTCCAGAAATCAAAATCACTGCTATATGTAATAAACTAGTAAAAAAGGCCCATTTCTGACACAAATGAAACGGGCGCTAGCAAGGTTTTCCTCGGTTCCCCTGCAGCCACCCATGTCCAGCGACCCTCCTCTCCCCCCGCGCCCACTGCAGCCACTCATGTCCAGCGACCCTCCTCTCTCCCCTGCCCCCCCTCCAGCCACCCATGTCCAGCGACCCCCTGCAGCCACCCATGCCCAGCGACCCTCCTCTCTCCTGCTCCCCCTCCAGCCACCCATGTCCAGTGACCCTCCTCTCCCCTGCCCCCCTCCAGCCACCCATGTCCAGCGACCCCCTGCAGCCACCCATGTCCAGCGACCCTCCTCTCTCCCCTGCCCCCCTCCTGCCACCCATGTCCAGCAACCCTCCTCTCTCCCCTGCCCCCCTTCAGCTACCCATGTCCAGCGACCCCCTGCAGCCACCCATGTCCAGCGACCCTCTCTCCCCTGCCCCCCTCCAGCCACCCATGTCCAGCAACTCTCCTCTCTCCCCCTCCCCCCTCCAGCCACCCATGTCCAGCAACCCTCCTCTCCCTATGCAGCCACCCATGTCCAGCGAACCTCCTCTCTCCCTTGCCCCCCTCCTGCCACCCATGTCTAGCGACCCTCCTCTCTCCCCTGCCCCCCCCCAGCCACCCATGTCCAGCGACTCTCCTCTCTCCCCTGCCCCCCTCCAGCCACCCATGTCCAGTTGACATCATAATGGCTACGGTGATGTCAGCCTGATCTACAGAGCCTAGCAGACCAAATCTGAATGAGCCACGGTCCCAGGCAGCAAGTCAGAACGTTGGAGGTGAGAATTATTATATAGGAAGTGAGCCAAGTAGAGAACAATAAAGCCATTGTGACATCACTGATGAGATTGGCTCTTAGGTATTGGTGGAATAAGGACATTATGACATCACTGATGAAGCATCACAATATTAGCTTTGGTTCCCAGAGATGCTAAGGGTGGAAGTTGGGTTATTTTACCACCAACTTGTGCTATTTTATCACAATCCCATTTTATGCTATGAGACCTAGTTACTAATAACTGGGGTTAACAGTATTGGGGAAATATCTGTGTATTTCTCAATACTATATATGTATATATGGCTCCATGTTCAGTTGACCTATGGTAAAGTAGGTAGAAAACTGTCCCAAATTCAAAGTTCCTCCTTCTCACCCAGAAGTCCTATGCAGGAAGAGCCTTCATGTGTTTCATGCACTGTACTCACTGGATAGGCAGTTTTATATATGGAAATTATAAATTAATAGATATATTTTCATGCTTCAGTGTTTAGAAATTGAAGTCAATGGTCATTTTCCATCCTAGACTTCACAAATTCTTTTATTTTAAGTAGATTCATATTACCCTTTCCTTTAAAAAATGTAGTGAACCTTCCCACACCTTCTATTTGAGCTTGTAAGAAAATCTATTGTGCATGCAAAACTCTACTCACTGTGCTAATAAACCATAGTCACACTAGCGATGCTGAGGACGTGATGTATAAGGTAACGCCGTCCCCCCCCAAAAGACACAATAGACAGAACTACTGAACAGGTTACTTACTTGTGAGGATTGTAGGTCTTACTTTGTAACATGGCTGGTTAGTAGCAGGTCCTGGCTGCTATTAGCCAAAAAGTATTTAGAAGCCCTCCAAAAAGCAAGGAGAGTGCGTACACCATGCTCTTTAGCAAGAGCTGCTATGGCCTTCATTTGCCTATGACATTCTTTAATTTGAATGCAAGGGCTCACACTATCTTGCAAAGGCCACATAAATATCTGTCAGGACCACTTTCCTCTGTCTGGTAAGATCTTCCTGCATTTTTTAGCTTACATGAAAGGGCTTTATCATGCAGGTTACAGTTTATTGCCAATGCCCCTTTAGGCAACCCATATACAAATTGTCAGTATAAGAAAGTTTCCTGATCGGATCAAGAAAGGATAACTCTCAAAAGCTTGTCAAAGATACATCAAGAGGCCCATTTTCAAGGCTCATAGACTTATAAAGTTATAAAGGTTACTATGGGGGTCTTTTAATAAGCTGCGGTAGCATTTTTAGCTCACGGTAGAAATCAGCTGGTGGTAAATGCTGAGACGCCTGTAAGAATATAATGGGCGTGTTGGTGTTTATCACCAGCTGATTTCTACCGTGGCTTAGTAAAAGATCCCCTAACTTTGTAAGTCTATGTGATTTGAAAATGAGTACCTAAGTTAGTTTAAAAAAGGCCAGCCCTTATTTCCACTGGATCTGAAAGAATGAGAGGGAGAAAAGAGAATGAGAATCAGGTAGAGGTAGGACAAGATAGCACAGGTGAAAGAGGAAAGACGAATCAAAGAAAGAATGAATGAGGAAAAGAAAGAAGCAGATCAAGACATCATGCCTGATGGAGTAAAGACACAACAATGGTAAAGAGAACATGTATGGAAAGCAAGCAGAGCATGGCTCCAACCCATCTGAGCAGAGTGTGACAGATGAAATCAAGAAAGCGACAGGCAATAAAGAGTATTTCAGAGAGAAAACAGACAAACCAGCAGAAAGCAAGATTTCCCAGCCTGGATAAAGCAGAAACAAGGCATAAAAACAAGTAAAGACATAGCATGAGACAGGCAAAGAGAGCCAGCCAGCCAAAGAAAAGGCACCAAGAGAGATACAGAGATAATCGTGCAGAGAGCCAAGAGTTCCAGGTGAGGAATGCATTGCTAGGAGCAGCAGAAATGACTGTTTCGTGGCTTTCTCCCAGAATGGCAGAAGCAGGGAAGAATCAATTGCTAGAAACATTTAGCAGAGAGAGAGTGCTTAGCTAGCATATGAGATCAGAGTAGCAGAGAGCATTGAGCTAGAGTGTAAGACCACATCAGTACTGATAGATGACTCATTGAACTAGAGTGAGAGATCAAATGTGCAGACAAAGCTGAGCTAAGGTGTGAAATCAGATCAAGAATGCCGTGAGTACTGAGCTAGCCCATTAGGAAGACAGGCTACCACACCATACAACCTCTGCCTACAGATAAGCTGGAATGTATAGAAACATAGTAAAGTGTTAATGCTTAGAGCAAAACTTGGGATGTTTTTATCTGGACCTGTTTCAACCATAACTGAGCCACAAAAAGGTGCCATAACTGCTCAGCTGACCACTGGAGGAAAGGCATGATCCCCCTTAATCCCCTAGTGGTCACTGACCCCCTCCTACCCCCCAAAGATGTGAAATAGTAACATAGTAGATGATGGCAGATAAAGAGCTGTACGGTCCATCCAGTCTGCCCAACAAGACAAACTCATTACATAAGGTATGATGTGATACTTCATAGGTATACCTGATCTTGATTTGTCGTTGCCATTTTCAGGGCATAGACTGTAGAAGTCTGCCCGGCACGGTCCTTGTTCTAAAACTTCAGAGAGTGACAGTACATAGCAGGCTCTGTGACAGCTTCAGATATTATAACCATTCCTATTAAAGCAGCAAGCTGGTCCCAGGAGTGGACTAGCGGTCAGTGCAGTGGACTATAGAGAAAGGGACCCAGGTTTATACTCCACTCTAACTTAGTACACTTGTGGTGGAAATTGTGAGCCTTCCAAAACCTACAAAATACCAACAGTACCTATAGACAGGAGACACCTGCAGACCTGAGGGCTTTTGCAGTGGTGTGCAGTTAGGTACAACAGGTTTTTAGGTGTTCTTGAAGGGCTCCCAATACAAAACAAAGGTGTTAAGGTGGAATTTGGACCTGGGTTCCTTTATGTGAAGTCCACTGTGCTGACCACTAGGCTGCTCCTTTGCTCTGCTGGGATGTCTATGTGGTCAGTTTACTAGGAATGATGCCACACATCCATCCCTATGGCTTCTTTTTGTGTGCTTTTCTCTAGGGTGTTAATTTTTTTAATGGTACCTAAAGAAATATATACTGAACACAAAAACATCTGGAAATGAGAGATTTTTGAAACAATAAAAAAAATTAGATGTTTTTCCGGTTCAAAACAATAAAAAAATTAGATGTTTTTCCGGTTCAAAAATTGCTATGTTCAGGATGAGAATTTTAGACATTTTTACCAAAACAACATATTGAAAATGCCCTTCCACAACACTGAATCCTATCACTAGTACACTAGAACCCAGGAACATGAATCGTAAGAACCAAAGAATTGCCACAGTGGGTCAGGTCAACCCAGCATCCTGTTGCCAACAGTGGCCAATCCAGGCCACAAATTCCTAGCAGGATCCCCCAAATTAGCAACATTCCGTGCTACCAATCCCATGGAATAAGCAGTGGCTTTCCCCAGGTCTATCTTTAATTGTAGATTATGGACATTTCCTCCAGGAACTTATCCCAACCTCTTTTAAATCCAGCTATGCTGCTTTTACCACACCCTCAGGCAACATGTTCCAGAGCCTAATTATGTATTGGGTGAATAGATGTTTTGTACAATTTATGTTAATGAGTATTATATTTAATTTGTTTTAATATATTACCTGCAAGTCCAAAAGCTATTGGGTATAGTAGGCATTTTTTTTTTCTGTCCATGGAGGGCTCACAATCTACATTTGTACCTTGCCCAAGACCACAAGAAATTGTAGTGGAATTTGAATGAGGGTTCTCCTAGTCTTCAGCTCACTGCTCTAACCACTAGGCTATTCCTCCATTTTGAATGTACCATTAAATGTGCTGCTTAAATAACCTCATGGTATGACCCCTAGACTTTGTACTTTCTGAGAGCGTTAGCAAAAATGTGCATTTACCTGTCCACTCCACTCATTATTTTATAGACCTCTATTATATCTCCCCTCAGCTGTTTCTTTTCCAAGCCTTTCCTCATATGAGTATTCCATCCCCTTTGTCATTTTGGTTGCTTTTCTCTAATTTCTCTATATCTTCTTTGAGATGTGGGAACCAGAATTGCACCACAAAGCAACTCAGAGGCATTAGGATATTCTTTGTCTTATTCTCCATTCCTTTCCTAATATTCCATTTGCATTTCTGGCCACTGCCACATACTGAGCAGATGATTTCAACGTATTGTCCACCAAGATATCTAGATCCTTTTCCTGGATGGAGACTCCCAATGTGGAACTTTGCATCCTACAGATTTAATTTGGGTTACTCTTGCCAACGTGCATCACTTTGTACTTGTTCACATTAAATTTCATCTGCCATTTGGATCCTCAGTGTCTCAGTCTCATGAAAGCCTCCTGCAATTTCTTAAAAGTATACTTTGTGAATGATCAACTTTGAATAATTGTATGTCATCTGAACTCTTTTCCATTTCATTTATAAATATGTTAAAAAGCACTGGTCCCAGTACACAGCCATGGGCACTTTGCCGTTCATCTTTCTCCGTTCAGAAAATTGACCATTTAGTCCTACTTTCTTTTTTTTTTTGTCTTTTAACCAGTTCCCAATCCACAACAGGATATTGCATCCTATCCCGTGACATTTTAATTTCCTTAGGAGCCTCTCATGAGTTTTGCAAACACCTTCTGGAAATCCAGATACAATATATCAAATAGCTCACCTTTATCCATTTTTATTCATACTTTCAAAAAATGTATCAGATATTGATGAGGGAAGACTTCACTTGGCTAAATCCATGTTGGCTCTATTCCACCAAGCTATGATTATCTATACATCCAGTAATTTTGTTCTTTATAATAGTTTCCATTTTTTAGTACTTTGGGGTGTATACCATCAGGTCCAGGTGATTTTATACTCTCCAATTTGTTAATCTGCACTATCACATCATTCTGGTTCACTGAGATTTGTTTTAGTTCCTCCAGATCATCATCATTAAATACCATTTCTAGCATGGCTATCTCTCCCTTACAGCCTCGTCAGTAAAGACCAAAGCAAATAATTTGTTTAATCTCGCCACTAAGACTTTGTCCTTCCCGAATGCCCCTTTTACCCTTCAATGATCTAATGGTTCAACCTGGCACTAATGAATTGAGAGGCTGGGAGAATGAATCCTGGCACTAGTGCACTGAGGTGTGAACATCCTGCTCAAAGACTGAGCATATGAATTCTGGCAACAGTGCATTGGGTATGTGTGGATCCTTTCCATACAGCCAGTCACTGAAATTAAAAAAGGACACAGTGAGGCAGATTTTTTTTTGCTTTGTTTTCCTTGTAAAGAAATACTGTACAGGGAATAAATCTGATATACATATGTATATAAATATATATACAAAAGGCAATGGGATTGGTGTGCTGAGCTTGCTAATGGAGCATTTAAAATCCCAGGGCATCGGTGGAATCAGAGAGAATCACATCCTATAGCCCCGACACATCATCTGTCCTTTCCTCTGCTGATAGAGAGACTAGAATGGACACAGAGGACATATTAACCTAAATTACCCGTGAGTGTGCTGTCTGAAACCAGTTGGGAATGTGGAGAGGCAGGAATTTTGAGTTGGCAATTTACCTCTGGAGGGAGATAGTTATATAATTGCTCAGGTGACCTCAGATAGTAGGGGTGTGAAGGGTGAAAATCATGTCTTATTTTGCTTTGTTCCATTTTTTTTCACTTCTTTACATTTTAGTGTGCACCATTCTGTTTTAACTTGCACTAAAGTGCGTTTGTGTGTGCTGCTTCATGTTAGCATGTGCTATTTGTTAAGTGTGCATTTATTTTGGTATTCACTAACACAAAACTGTGCATCCCTACTAGGAACTATAACAGCAAAGAGAAGGATTCAGGGTCTGGTTAATATCAAAACCCTGCTCACAACCAAAAGTCCTGTTTTCTTCCATTGTCCGATTTGTTTTTAAGGTACTAAGGGATGCAGGGAAACTGGGATAAATGACAAAGCTTGCTACCTTTAGCTCTGGAGGGCTGAGAGGAAGAGCAAAGGGAATACAGAATTTGACACCTTTAGGACTGGAGAGCTCAGGGGACGGGCACAGGGATATAGAGCCTATTTTATGAAGGGGTAGTTTCTACAGGCTCAACTTCCTATTGTACCTCCCTTTTATTCCCATGGCAGGTCTTTTCTGTTGGATTCTCTCCTTTTTCACCGCTGAGATCTTTGGTTTTATAAAGTAACGGATCAGGAGTTTGGACATCAAAAGAGTGAAGCGTAGCCAGTTCTGTGACAGGGCTGGGCAGAGGAAAGATAATGTGGATGAAGGTTGTTTGGAAGTTAACACTGGCTGAAGGAGCTACAGCTGAGTCTCAGGCTCCGGTGTATGAAGAATTAATATTACAAGTTCTTAGCTGCCCGGAGAGAGAACACATACACACCAACATACACACGTGCACACACATAGACACAAACACACACACGCACACACACACACACGAGAAGTCCACGATGATTCTTCTCCTGTAGAGGCACGATTGGCGCATTCCTATCATGCTTGTCGCAGCCTCTGGGGACTGGCGGTTGCACCCCTTTTCCTATCTGACAGCACAGCCAATCCAGTGCAAATCAGTTCCATCCCCCACACTGTGGCCTGATACCCAGGGCACTGCCATTCATGCAGAGCTTTGAGGGTCAGGAGAATGGGGATCCCAAGTGTCTGGAGAGAGAATGAAAAATAGAGATGGACAAAATATGACAGAGGAGAGAAAAAGAGAGAGAAGGATAAAGGATAGAGGGAAAGACACAAAGACAGTTAGAATTATTCAAGGTCCCACTGCTGGTTTTGCACATATTAACGGAAACATACAGCAGCCAATGCACTCAGGTAACGACATTTACTGGTGGCACCTGACTACTAATTCTACAATTTTAGTGCTTAAATGTGTCATTTGTGCACTAAGATTAGACAATAGTAGCACTTAACACACGTGACTGTAACATTCACATGCGTAAGTGGTATTGTACAAGCTTAGCACACAACTACAAGGAAGCACATGTGGGCGGAGTGTGGGCAGGTCCCACACTTATGCGTGTCACGTCTAGAACACTATATTTTACATGCTAAAGTGATACATTTACCTCAGCCTTTTACATGGCGTGATAGTGCCCAGATGCTTCTATAGAATTCAGGCTCAGTGAGTGATTTTTCCAAAACTGCCCCCTGAGCGTGGGTAGCATTCTTTCTTAACTTTTTACATAGCAAATACCCTGACTCCTGAAACACTTAACAAACATCTGCGAGATCAGCAGACAGGAGACGCTAGCCAATGAATTTTGAACATGGCCCAAACAGGACAGAGTGGTTGGCAGTCATGGGTGGAACTTCTGCCAGTCCTCACATTCCTGCTGCCAGGTTCTACGTGGGTGGATGTGCAGCTGACTGCAAGAGGCGTGGTTGTGCACATGCGTACCTAGAGGGAACACTTCCCCATAAGAAAATGAGTGTTGCCATACTGGGACAGACCGAAAGTCCATCAAGCCCAGAATCCTGTTTCCAACAGTGGCCAATCCAGGTTACAAGTACCTGGCAAGATCCCAAAACAGTACAATACATTTTATGCTGCTTATTCTAGAAATAAGCAGTGGATTTTCCGCAAGTACATCTTAATAATGGCTTATACACTTTTCTTTTAGGAAGCTATCCAAACCTTTTTTTAACCCCACTAAGCTAACTGCTTGTACTACATTCTCTGCCAAAGAATTCCAGAGTTTAATTACATGATGAGTGAAGAAATATTTTCTCCGATTTGTTTTAAAATTACTACTTTGTGGCTTCATTGCGTGCCCCTAGTCCAATATTTTTGGAAACAATAAACAAGTGATTCACATCTTTTCTTCAAGATGAAGAGCCCTAGCTGCTTTATCCTTTGCTCATAGGGAAGTCGTCCCATCCCCTTTATCATTTTCATTGCCCTTCTCTGTACCTTTTCTAATTCCATTATCTCTTTTCTGAGATGCGGTGACCAGAATTTCACACAGTATTCGAGATGTGGTTGCACCATGGAACGTTAGAAAGGCATTATTACGTCCTCATTTTTGTTTTCCATTCCTTTCCTAATAATACCTAACATTCTATTTGCTTTCTTAGCCACCGCCACACACTGTGCAGAGGGTTTCAGCGTATCATCAACGATGACACCTAGATCCCTTTCCTGGTCGGTGAATCCTAATGTGGATCCTTGCATCGTGTAACTATAATTCGTGTCACATCTACTCCTGGGGTATGTGTACCATGGGCTGACTAACTAAAAGTCTTGTCTCCATGTAACTTCAGCAATTACTCAGACAAATCATTGATTTTTAATCCTCTTCCCCCCACCCTCTCACCATTGCAAAATGGGTACATTTGGTCAGGTAGAGGTAATAGGCATGGCTCAAAGTTAACCAAATAGCAGCAATAATAAGCTACTATCTAGTCAACTTTATCTGGTTATCTTCTCCACAGATATAGCAAGCCTAAGATAACCAGATAAAAATATTGGTTATCCTTAAGATGTTGTACTGTGCAGCACCGGAGTAACCAGGTATCTCACTGAATAACAGAGTAAAGATACTCAGAAAGCTTTACCCGGTTGTCTTTAACCAGATAAAGTGCAGCTATATATTGTCTCAGTGAACAGAATTCATCATTGCAATCTGTATAGCAGCCACATGAAGGTACAGTCAGCGCTCCACAGATAATGAGAAACAGGAAGATCAATCAGGTTTCTACTCTCTACTACAAAAATCCAAAACCCCCATCGGTGTCTCAAGTTTCCTCCTCTCATGCTCCACACACTCACCTGGGGTTCTGTCCACAGACATGAAGCGCAGGCTGACAGGAAGATGAGCACTGCGTTGAGAAACTTTCCTCTCTGAGGTCCCCTGCAGCTGTGCCCGACCGTCTTTCGCATCATCTGAGAAAATATGGAAGAGAGATAAATGAACAAGTGTACAGTCCATCCACGGCTGACCAAAGGTATCGTTCCTGCTGTTCCCACTGCTTGCAAAGTCATCTACAAAGTGTACAAGTAGCTGTTGTGTATTAATAATCGCACACTGAGCAACATCTAAAATTCTCTAGTGGCTGACAGGGAATTTTAGTGAAAAGACACAGTTACATGTTATGATGAAATTCTGGGGAACATACACACAACATACCTTCTAATTTTGCCTGGAGGCCACGGTCGGACCCCAGCTTGTTACAGGACTGTGCCCGCCTGGAACGCTTGGGCTTCAGTGGTGCTATCCGTCTAGTGGTGTCATAATCTGAAGGGATGAGAAAAATGTTACTCATCTTCTCCCCAGTTGACCCTTTTCCACTCGACTCTGTTTTTTCTCTCTCTCTCTCTCCTCTGTTTTCTTTTTCTTCCCCTTTCTCTGTCTCTCCCTCCTTCTGATTTCCTCCCCATGGCTGTCTCTTAGTTTCTCCTTACCTTCTTCCTCTATAGGTCCTGCAGAGGCACCTTCTATACCCTTCCATCCTGGTTTGGCTGTTGGCACAGTTGGTTTGATCTCTTCATCACAGTCTACATCTGTGCAGCTTTTCCCTTCCTCTTGATGGTCATCCAGAGTAGCCCCAAAGGAAGGCTTCTGCCCCCGGGGGGCAGGCACAGGTTTTGCAGGCAAGGCCTGTAGGATAGGACCTGCCTCCTGGCTCTGAACATAACAGAAGAAAGTTAATATGTGTGTATTCAGAGCTCAGAAATTCATACACCATTGATAGAACATTTCTCTTTCTCCTTTCCTCTAGATTGCTAAGTAGAAAATCAATAGTTTAATGCGTTGCTTGGTAGCTGCAGGCAACATCGCTGGTTTTATGTAAACCGCTTTGACCTTACTTTGTAAAGGCAGTATATCAAGTTTGTAAATAAACAAAAACATCTAGAGCCAAAGGCAGCTTCATGTTTGTGCCAGAAATGTTACTTTTTTGTCACTTGCGCACAATCTTCTGAGAATTTCTTCATATAGGATTGATGAGAATTATTATACAACAGATTATCATAGCCAGAAGTGTAAGCAGCGTCTTGCTGATTGGGGGTGAAGTTCCCCTGAGGTCAGGCATTTATTTTACCATTACAAGATGATAATTCCAATTTCCCATGATGCCTTACCCACAAGCCCCTGTACCTTTATACTTCTGAGGCCACTGTCCAGAGCTGTGCCTTGATTCACATTTTCGCCTTGGTTCATTTGACCTCCTTTATTCCATCTGAAAGAATGTTCCTTCTGTGCATCTCGACAACTGCAGCCTTCCTCTGCTGACAAGACCAAAAATAGGGATAAAAAAACAAAATAAGAAATGAAAAAAGGACATCAGGGAGAGGAGAGACATAGAGTAAGAAGACAGAAAAAAAAGGAGAAAAAAGAGTGAGAAACAAGAAGCAGAAAAACAGGACACAAAGGAAAAGAGTAGGAATGATGAGAAGTAACACGAGAGAGAGGTATCAGGATAAGAGCAGAAGAGAAACAGAGAAAGGAACAAAGTAGCTGAAAACAGAAGAAATAAGGAGAGGAGGGATGAGTGATAACCTATTTGCCAGCTGATGTCAGGCCTTCTGCTGATGGAAAAGCTTGGCTTCAAGGA
The DNA here is from genome assembly GCF_901765095.1 of Microcaecilia unicolor. NCBI lineage: Eukaryota > Metazoa > Chordata > Amphibia > Gymnophiona > Siphonopidae > Microcaecilia > Microcaecilia unicolor. The sequence goes on from NC_044044.1 coordinate 30,586,784, forward strand.
CTGAGGAGGGGGCTGGGGCTTCCAGGTCCCTTGTCCTGCCAATAGAAAAAAGAACTGTCCATATTTAATGTGGTTGTATTGCTTTCATTTGTCAACACTGGTGGAGACAATCCATGGATAACTTGAGAGACATATATGTGTGTCTAGAGTCACATGTACTGAAATGACTATAGTACCATAAGAAAGGTGAGAGGATGATGGATGGACAGACAGACTGACACAGAGAGGGACGGATGTCATAAACACAGCTACAGGTGGATAAGTGAATATGGGGAGAGATAGGGAATGCAGAAGACAAGTAAAATCAAGCCCAGAATTTCAGCCTAATCAGCACAGAATTGTTGGCAGGATAGGACAAACTGCTTACCCGAGTTCCCTCGGCAGAGCTGATTTACAGCTGGAGTGTTCACCTCCCCCCCCCCCCCCCCCCCCCCCCCACTGCCAGGCTACTTACAACTCTGAACTGCCAAAGTCTCACAGAGGAAGAAGCCCTACTCTTGTTTTCAAAGGTCTGTGCTTACAGAAGAATATCACAGCTTTCCTCCTTCATATTCTCCTTGTTCAATTTTTTTCAGTTATGTCTATCTGTTTAAGTAGGTCCACATAAATAACTGTCCTAATTTAAACAGATAACTTAACTTTCTTTTTCATCATAACCAGACCAGTCCAGACTGTATGGATTGTGTCCTCAGCCAGCAGATAGAGACAGAACCTAAAGAGCTGTGAGCTGTCCTCTATAAAAGGTTTTGTGCATCCAAGGCTATTCAGTATTCTCCCTCCCCAAACGCTCAGACTCCTCTGAGTTATCTTCTTTCAGCTTCAGGATTGTTGCTATTTCTTTCTTTCTTTTTTTTTTTTTAAGCTGAAGCCTAAATTAGGCACCCCCTGCTCAACTGGGATCCAGTCCTCCAACCAGTCAGTAGACGACTACCGACCAGAACAAATGCTGCACAGTCTGTCTCCATCTGCTGGAGACAGAGAAATACTAAAGACCTAAGGCTGCACAGTGCCCTTATAGAGAACAGCTCACAAGTCGTGGTTGGCAGGTATAACCCACAGGTTTTGGACTGGTCTGGTAAGATCACTAAGGAAGAATAATAAATTTGAAAGAACAATCCCCATAATCCTGTTTATTTATTTTTTATTTTATTTATGTTAATTTATATACCGTATCTTATTGCATCTGCAAAACAGAACGGTTTACATATATATAAAAAAATTGGTATATACAAATAAACAGACATAGGAATTCCATTCATGACAGGAAAGCACAGCAATCAAGATAAACTACATAATAAATCAATACAAGTTAAAAATCTAATATCCAGTTAAGCTATCCCATTTTTCTTTGTCTTTTTGACCTTATCTCATTATGCTAAGTTCTGTTCTACGTAGCTTATAAAGAGAAAGGTTTTCAGAAGTTTTCGGTAATGGAGATAAGATTTCTCTAATCTGATCTCCTTTGGAAGGCTATTCCAAAGGGAGGGTGACAGGTAGAAAAAAGCCGATCTCCGTGTAGATTCCCACCTAGCCTTAGTAAGAGGGGGAATGACTAACCTGTTATCTGTTAGGGATCTGAGAGTTCGCATAGCGGTGTAGGGGATTGTTAAATTCGACAAGTAGCTAGGGTTTAATGTGTGAAAGGCTTTGTGTGTCAGGACAAGAGCCTTAAACTTTATTCTTGCTTCGACCAGGAGCCAGTGCAGATGATGCAATAAAGGTGTTGCTCGATCATCCCTCCGGGCCCTACAGATCATACGTGCTGCTGTATTTTGAATTCTTTGTAATCGCTTTAAGTTTGCTTGAGTAATCCCAGCATATACAATGTTACAGTAGTCTAAACGTGAAGTAATATATGCCGATGTCAGCGTTTTGAGAGAGTCCTTACTTATTGAATTTCTGACTGACCGAAGCCGTCTCAGATGAAAGAAAGATTTTTTCACTACATCGGATACTTGTTCCTCAAAGGTCAATGCGGATCAATAATGACCCCGAGATATCTAAAAGACTTAACTGTTGGAATAGTCTGACCAAATAGCACAGGTACCACAGAGGGATATGTGCCTTGCCCTACTATCCAAGTGTTGTAGTGAATGGCTCTCTTTTGAACCCCGAATGAATGTCTGGACTGGCTGAGCCTGTAATAAAAAAAAGGCCTCTTCCAAGATCTGGGATGAAGGAAGAGTAGATATCAATGCTTCTCCAGTGTTCTGAGACAAAATGGCTGCCTCTCCCAGCATTTTCTGAGGCACTGAAGAGGTTCTTTTCCCTCCATCCACAGCAATCTTTTGCCTAGCAGAATCTGCCTTTGCTACCTTCTTTTCCACTGTAGCACACAATGAAGAGGGCCCCAGCACATACCTGTGATAAGAATCATACTGTTTGGAACTGCCACATCTATACCAGCATTGGGAACATCTCTTAACAGCCTCAGTCAGAGCTTCCATGACCGCTGACGGAAAAAAAATGTTGGTGCATGGCTTCAAAGTTCCTGAAGCAGCCTGCTGTGAAGATTAGACTTTCCCGACTATGCTGCTAACTGCCCTCAAGAGCAGGAAGACATGCTGCACCACACTGTTGGAGCAGTGTTTACCCACAGTACTCCTGCTGCTATGCACTTGCCTCTCTAGACCAAAGAAAAAGCTGCCTCCAGACCTCCTCGGCTATAAAGGCGCTGCCATGCCTGCATTTACCCCTGAATTGCCAAGAGAAGTGCCACTCTCGCTGCAGAAAAGGAAGAGGAGGAGGACTTGTAAGAACAGGAGCTTCCTCCCACTACCACCGGTACCACCTGCTTAGTAACCCAAACCCCTCATTCTTCTGGAGGGAGGGGGGAAGGAGGAGAAGAGGAAAGGAAGAAAGAAAATACAACAACTGGAGCTTCCTTTTGGTGGAACTGCCCCTTCAGGCAGATGATCAAAAGCCCCGCGCTGTTCCAAACAGCGCTCTAAAATAGCGCTGGAACAGCGCGGGGCGCTATTAGACCTATGATCAAAGATAATGCATGCAAATTTAAGCAGTGCAATTATCTCTGATTATGGGGTAGAAGTGCGGGCGAATTGTGCCGGACCTCCAGCCCCGTGTTGGCAGGTTTGCTTTGGGGGGGGGGGGGGAACGGGGGCCTGCCAGCATGCAATTGCATGCTGGACAGGGCTCACCATTCCTCCCCAATGATCTGCAAACCCTAACACCAGCTCGGAGCTGGCGTAGGGTTTGCAGCAGCCAGTGACCCAAATTTTGGCGCGCTGACTGCTGATCATTGGCGATGAATGCGCTAAGCCCTGTTTAGCATGCATTTGCATGCTACTTGCGCAAAGAGCCCTCGAGCGTGTTGTTTCACGCGCTCGAGGGCTCTGATCATGGGGCGGTAGCAAACGCCGGCGCTAACAGCCTCTAGCCGGCATTTGCTTTTGATCATTTGCCTCCTGTAGCCTGAGCCTCTTCTCATGTCTCCATGCATATCTCCCTATCTCTCACCTATCCACCCCCATCCTGTTAGACTGTCGCTGAAATGCTTTGATGTTTCACTTATATATACTGCCATCTACCAACATTTGCTTATTTCCGATCTGAGGAAGAAGGGCAACCTTCGAAAGCTAATCAAGAAATGTATTAAGTTATGTCCAATAAAAATGGTATCATCTTATTTTCCTTTCCATGTTTTATTTCTATTGATTACCATAAAAATGTATATACATATATATGTATTTTATTTATAGAAATAATTTATTATAACACTCAAACAATAACAATGGCAAGCTGAACAGAGAATTAATGCAGAGGGTTGAACGCAATCAACAACAAAGCATAAACCAAATACATAGTGGAAAATTAACAGGATCAGCATTGTCAGCTCTAACTGAAATTAAACAGTGGATAAAAGTCAGCAGCAAAAAAATGATTTCCACTTTAAAGATGTCTTAAAGAATTTAACTAATCCTCTACAGAATCACCCCCAACCCCCCCCCCCCATACAACTAAACCACCCCTACTCAATTTAATAACTCCCTACCCCCAATCCCCTAAATAAGACAATTAAAATTGCCTAAACCCCACTACAAAATTGAATTAAGGAATATAGAAAAGCAACAGCTCTCACATGTTACAGATTAACTTTGCCAATTCTTATTCTTAACAGGTCTCCAAACCTTGCACTATTTTGCCAAGCAACTCATCGCTCAGCCAATAAATGCTCCATTTCACTAAGGAAACACAACTTTGCCTACAAGTGCATTACAAGCAGTACCACCATGGCTTTCCAATAAGTTGCTACAACAATTCTAGCCACACCCACACAATGAGAGACAAAAGGATTGCTGGGTTGAAGTGTAAGGGCTCTTTCAAAATAAATTTTATGTATCTACATATATCTCTATCTATATATTTTTTTAAGAAAAAGAAAAGGGACTCACATAGCCCCATCAATCCAAAGAAGAAAGAGGGCTGGAAAAAGGAGAAGAGAGGAAAGAAGGGGAAGAACTTGGACTCCTCCAGGTATCCCCTAAAGTGCACAACATGCTTCGCCGACCTGCTCACCTCAACTGGGTGACCAGTTCTCAACTGGGCCCAGGAGCAATCTCAGCAGTCCAGACTGCACTGAACATCTGTTACCATCTGCTGGATACAGAGAATACTGAATAGCCTTGAATGCCCACAACCTCCTATAGAGGACAGCTCACAGCTCTTTAGGCTCTGTCTCCATCTGCTGGCTGACGGACACCACCATACATTCTGGACTGGTCTGGTTATGATGAAAAGGAAAGTTACGTGGTCCTACTTAACAGATAGACATGACTAAATATGGCTGCTAAACTTAAGGAACAAAGAATTTAGGACCAATGATATACCCAAATCCCAGACTCTGAGATCACATGTGATAAAGAAGGAAGATGGTTCACTGGCATGTTTACCCATATCTTCTGAAGACCGTCTCCATTCCCGTGCTCTCTTGCCTGCTGTCTCTTCCACATCCACACTCTGGAGAAAAAAAAAAGTTACCCTTTACCCAGTAAATACAGAACGAAAACCAATGCTGCTGAGGCATTGGAATAAAGTGAGCAAATATCATGTTTGCTCCTGCCTACTTACTTCTTTCTTGCTATCGAGGCTCCAGCCCCTAGCCCCGCCCATTCCAGGAAGGGCAATGCCTTGAATTCGTGCTGGTTGCACTAGACCTCCACTCTTTTCCTGGTTTTCCTCACTGGATATTTCCTCATGTGTCTTAAAAAGAGAGAAAAATTAGCATTTGGGGATGAGGTGAAGCAGAGTCACCAAAACCGGCCTAAAATTTGGGTTCAGGGTTTGGCCAAAAAGGCTACTGAATTTTTGGCTGAAACCAAAACTCTCTCCCTGAAAGCCATTTTCTGAGCCAGGTGTGCACAGGAGCAGGAGTGAGTGGGGATGCTCCTGCGCCCACTACCCATCAATGAAAAGGTAGGTCCAGGAGCGGGGATGCCACTTGGGGGGGGGGGGGGGAAGTAAGCTCAGGAGGGGGCTACCATGGTGGGGGGGACTTGGGAGTGGGGTGTTTCATTTTTGGCTTCAGCCAAATTTGGTCACAGATTTGGTTTTGGTGCAAAGCGAAGATCCTGGTTTTGGTCATGCTCTAACACTTATACATTTTTATTATTAATTTATTTGTTACATTTGTATCCCACATTTTCCCACCTTTTTGCAGGTTCAATGTGGCTTACACATTACCGTTAACGGCGTTAGCCGATTCTGGTCTGAACAAATACAAAGTATGAATGAGTAGAAAGTGATATTGTGGTAGAATGAGGTACATGTATGGTAGGTACAATTGGGGGAAATAGAGAGGGCGAGGGGGAGGAAGAGTCAGGTAATGTCCATTACAGTCTTTGGTTACATTGTGTCGCAAGTGTCCAGGTATCTTTATGTTGGGTCGGTGGGGTGCGCTCTTCTGAACAGGTCTGTCTTTAGTGCTTTCCGGAAATTTAGGTGGTCGAGCGTAGTTTTTACTGCTTTTGGTATTTAATAATCTATGCACCTACATGCTAACTCTGCCCAAACTCTGCCCTGTGCACAACATGTCATGGCGCGTACTTTTATGCCATTGGTATTTTATAGTCAAATCTCTTTACTGCTACAGAGACATTCAGTACAAGGCTTATCATACCTATAACAAAAGAACTTCATATACATTGCAAAATTTCTCCAGTTTTTCTTTCAATACCAACCTTTCCTCCCCCCCCTCCCCCCCATATCATCGGCATTTTAGAAGAGTGAATGTTCCTTGTTCTTACGTGCTTGGTACGGCTGGGCAGCCCTTTCACTCCTCCCATGCCAGGAAGCACCACAGGTGGTGTGAGTGGAACATCCTGCCTGGTTGTCTTCTCCTGTGTCCCTAGAGTGGGTTCTTGGTGAGGGAACTCCCCTTCTGGTCCTATGGTATGGCTCACTGGGGTCTCCTCAGGGCGGGATTCCCTGCTCTCTGAGTCAGAGTCCCGCTCAGTTTTGTGGGTTCGATGCTTGCGGAAGTGAAAGAGCCGGTGTCTCTTCTTTTGCTGAGGAGGATCCACGGGGCTGGATTTCACTACAGCTCCTGAAAAGGGCTGTACAAGGCTAGGGATAGAGAAAGCAAGGCAGTTGTTATACAAAATACTCAATGCTAGGATGTATTCACCTGGCAGAATATGTCACAAGACCACAGGAGGGCCTCCTTCCACAATCCTGGTGGAGATTAGGGGGACCTTACCTGGGACTCTCTGAGATGACCTTCTTCCCAAAGAATTCATCCAGACCTTCATCCAGACGAGTGAACGTCCCATTCTCCTGCCGCGGAGAGTCTACCGTGGGCACTCGCAGCTGTGGAGAGAGGAAAGGAATGAGCGAACCTTCTGTCCTAGGATCCTGTATTTCCTTCCCAAGCTCTGTGTGATGCCCTGCTACAAACACCAAATGCTCCTCTGTGTGAACTATCTAGAGCTTTGCATCTCATCGTTGAAGGTGGGAATAATGCACTTTGTGCTATTTGTGTCACCTGAGCAGCATTACTGGGTGGCTCAGAGAGAAAGGCACAGAGAGAGAAGCAGAGGTAGGCATGGTAAGACAGCCACACAAAGGAAAAGAGGAGGAGTAAGAGACAGACATAGGAATAGTAACTAAGACAGGCACACAGAGGGAAAAAAAGAGACAGAAAGATAAACACACAGAGGAAATGTGAAAGAGAAAGCAGAAGAGAAGAGAAATGACTGAGACAAACAGACTGAGAGACATCTACAAAAAAGAGAGTGACAAGAGAGGCTCACGCTGTGTTTAGTGGATCTCCGGCGGGTGGTACGACGTGGGCGAGGTCGCTCCCGGGTCTGGTGTTCCAGTTTTGTACCATCGGTGGGCAGGTCCACGAGAATCTCAAAAGAGGTGCTACGAGAGTGAGAGTACTGGCTGCTGGTAGATGAAGAGAACCAGCCTGGAGACTCTACCTCCAGGGCACGAAGATCCAGGTCTTGCTCGCTGACACCTGGGCAGCGATGAGATGGAGTTGCATAAGCAGAAGTGGAAGAAATGAAGAAGATTGTGAGGTCAAGGGAGGAAAGGAGAGAGAGTGTATGGATCAATGGAGGGTGAGAGAGAATGCGTTGATAGCAGTAGTGATAGAAAGGGGAGGGCAGGAAAGAGGAGAAAAGGAAGAGGGAGGGAGTGGGAGGAACAGATATAGAGACAGGGAGGAGAGGACTAGTGCAGGGACCTACTCACTGATAACTGCAGAAACTGGCCGGATCTTCCTACAATGTAGCTGTCGTTTGATAGCAATTGTGTCCTAGCAAGAAGGCAGAGAGAGGAGGAGGAGGTGAAAAATAGCAACCTGGGGCTAGTGGAACTCAGATCAAAGAGGCTGAGGGAGCTGTCATGAGCAGAAAAGCTATTTAATGCAAGGGAAAGATCCTGAGAACCAAGACACTTATCACCAGAACTTGGGGCTGAGGTGTGAAGGGAGTAGCTTTGGTTAGAGCAGTGGGGCTGAGAACAAGGGGAGTCCAGTTCAAATCCCAATACTACTCCTTGTGACCTTTGTTAAGTCACTTAACCCTCCATTGCTTTGGGTACAAATGTAGATTGTGAGCCCTCTAGGTACACAAGAAGGGGCTCATTTTCAAAGCACTTACACTTACAAAGTTCCATAGGTTACTGAAGTAACTTTTAAGCCTAAGCGCTATGAAAATATGCCTCTAGGTAATTTGCATTGAGCTACAACTGAAGAGGCATGAGCAGAATCCAAATAAATAAGTCAGTTAAGACCCTCCCCCATCTTTCCTGATCTCTGTCCAAAATCACAACTATTGCAGTGCCACACTTCAGACCAGGTTAATTTCTAGCTTCACTTCTCAGTACTGAGAATCCTCTGTGCCCATTCTAGGCTTTACCCCTCACTCCTCCACCTCTGAAGATCCCCTGTGTCTATTCCAGGCTTAAATCCCTTATTCCCCATTGCTGAGGATCCTCTGTGCTGTTTTTGTCTCCATCGTCTACTCCTCCTCTGACCTGGAAAGGAAATGACACCACCGGCAGGGCAGTATCACTAGAGCTCTGCAGTCATGCAGGAGGGGTGATGAAAGCCTCCAGGTGCAACCTCACACTCTCAGCCCTACTGGGTGATTTTATAAAATATTTTCCATGTGTAAAGCATGTTTCTGGACTAATCTGATGGATGACATCTCATTCTCGAACACAAGCTACCACAGAATCCTTCTAGATCTCTCTGCTGCAACTTTATGCTGCACAGCAAACACCCCTCAGGCTCAGAAGACAGCACATATGGGGGGGGGGGGGGGAAGGGAAGGGCATCGAGTGTGTGCTTACAATGCCAATGCTGGTGGACAGTTCATCATCTGTTGTATCTTCATTCTCCTTCCGCTTGTCCCTTAGGGCTGGTTCCAGTGGTAGGGACATCATCTCCTCCTCCTGCTTTGCCAGCTTTCTCAGCTGCACCATGTGACAGGACTGGCAAGAGCAGACATTAACAGATGGCATACATACATTTAAAATCACAAACAGAGAGATGTGCATGCTGAAATAATCTATTATAAGAATATATGAATTCATACACTCTATAATGTGTATTAGCGACGTATGCACATACAGACAGTATCCCCAGTAATAAGTGTCAGGAGCAGTGCAAAAGCAAGTGCTATGGGTTAGAGGTTGCAGGATTCTCCCTTCTTGCTATGGAAATGTTCCTACCCTCTGGCTAAACTAAGCATTTCTTTCTTTGTGACCAGTACTGCACCAGAGAGACCTTTGAAACCTTGGCTTCATTTTCCGTGGACAAACAGGATTAAGTCAGCCACACACTGGTGATGTCATCTGACCATTGGAATTAGTTCTCCTAGAGCTCAGATGGGCATGAGTATGTTCTCCCGCCACTGTGTTCCTGTCAGTTTCCTCAGTCTGTTTGATCTGCCCTGCCGCTAGCAAGGCTCATGAGGTCAATTCCTCAGCATCACCATTTTTTTGTTAACAAATAAATAAGAAAATAAATAAACAGAACAAAACAATCAAAACAAGATATCCACCTGTTGGTATTGATCTTTTGACTTAAAAACTGCAACTTTTACCTCATCTCACTTCCTTGTGGTATTTCAAGGGCTTACAAGAGGGGCTGCAGTCATGGCAGACCCAAAGCCCAATTTTAAACAGGTCCTTAATGTTCCAAGAAAATGAATATTACAGACACACACAATCAGCGTGTGCACAGTTTAGGTCCCTCACATGAAGTGGATGCACGCCAGCAGATTGCAATATCTTTCATGCCGCAAACTGTATTATAGCTTGCAAAGATACCAGCCTTATCGTTAATCATTTATTATAAATTTGCTATACCACCTTTTTTGCAAAACAAGTCAAAACGGTACACAATCTAGATTCAGAAAAAAAGGGAAAGAACTCCATAATAATTATAGAAAAGTCATAGGCAACCAACAGACACACACATACCAGAGTGTAATCACCATCGTTAACCAACAGAGTTTTGGCCAATTGCCTAGACTCAGCGGGGGCACCATCAGTCTTAACAACAACGTTACACTCAATGGCAAAGACCATGAGAAAGGGAGCAACAAAAGACTGCATAGTCTTTCACTGCCAAAAGCACTCCAAGTCTTTGACTATCGATGCAAAAACCCGATTATGATAGGGGGCCGTCTCTCCTTCTCTATGGAATCCTGGGAAACCATAACCAGGGCAGTCTTTATCAAATCAGCTTCCTCTCACTGCTGCCTTGTCAACAGTCTCCATTTCACAAGATGCTGTGGGAACAAATGCACATTTGACGGCTTTTGTCTGCAAACACCACTGAACCTCTGCCTCTAGCAGAAGCTCGGAAAGAATTTTACTCCTGATACTTCTTAATACCCAAAAAATCAGGAAGCATGCTTCAGGTTTTAGATCCGATATGTGAAGCGACGAAAATTCAAGATGAAGTCTTTGGAAACAATTCTGCCTCTACTGAAAGGCCAATGATTTGGTTAGTTTTGCTAGGCCTCGAAGATGCTGCTCATATATCCCTCTCTACCCAGTACTATGTTCTACCTTTTGGACTTTCATCAGTGCCACAAGTCTTTAGCAAGTGCATATTATGCACAGTGGGAAGAACAGTTTCCTCCTACCTAGACGACCAGCTAATATTAGGGTGATCACAGCAGCAGGTTCAAGATACACTCAGTGGAATTCTCATGATTCTTCAACATCTGGGTTTTGTCATCAACAAAGAAAAATCTCATTTCACTCATATGCACACCTTGCATTTCATAGGAGCTCAAATACAAACTTGTTGCCAGAGGATGTGGTATCAGCAGCAGTTAGTGCATGTTTGAAAAACAAAGTGAACTAAAACTAGAGACATGGCCTGAAGAGGTGCAGAATTATCAGCCTGTCATTTCTAGGGATTACACAAGCAAGAACTGCAGGTTTCACGTGTTGCTACCGTTGTAACTAATTCCGCTCTAACATTCTTAAAGATAAGTTTGTGTTACTTAACACACTACCTTTTCGATACATTTTTAGAAGTTTAAACAAAAAAAGAAAGCAAATTATTAGACTAAGTATCCGGGGTAAATATTCCGCCAGGCCGTGTCCAGGCACCACCACTGAATAAAGTACCAAAAAAAAAGAGGCTTTCCAGGTCTGCAACAAACAGCAAGGAGTAGAACAAAGAGCAGACTAGGAGCCTAGAAAATTCTTTACTGAAAGAGACCCGATGTGGCCACGTTTTGACAAAATGGCTGCATCAGGGGTTGAACGAAACACTAACATGGGGTAAAAGCTATGCTTGCCCCAGCTAACAAATGTATATCCAAGATTGCAATCAGCAGTTCTTGCAAAACAGAATAGCAAATAGCAGTTGGAGACAGAACAGCAGCCTCCTATCTCCTGATAGAAGACTCCTGGTCTTCTCTATGTTCTACTATCCACATTGAATATCCAGGGTTTGTGCAGCCAGCTATCTCTTATCTGGCTACATATGAGATTCAACACTTAACCACATAAGTTAAACCAGACAAAAATAGGACTGTGTCTTAAGCGGTCTTATTTGTCCAATTAACTTATGCAGTTAAATGCTGAATATCAACACTTAACTGCATGCAGAGTACATTGCTCTTCTAAAGCAAAAGTCTTGGCTCCTTAATCAACAAAATACATTTCTTCACATTTAACAATGGATTAATAAGTTTAACACTCTCTAATAACTCATTCAACCTTTGCAATAATATTATTTTTAGAAATCACCGCCATAAAATTTACAATGTTCCCTTGTTTTTCCATATAACTCAAATCCTTCAACCATTACAATTGTCTATAAAATATGTTTTGACTTATTCTTGCTGTACACCACCTTGAGTGAATTCCTTCAAAAAGGCGGTAAATAAATCCTAACAAATAAACAAGTGCCGACTCCGCCCCCGGACTACTTTGAGTTTGGTAGTAGCGCTGATGATATTCAAAGGCATTATCCCTGCACAAGCGTGAATATTGACACCTTTTATACAACTTCATCCTAGCACAGCAGACATTAGTAGCAAAGGGCACAGCAGCGTTATCAGGAAATTAACCCTTTGCCAGCCGTAAGCTTGGGTGTCATCACTATGTGGCTGATGAATACTGCTTGTCAACGGAGAAAGTGAAAATGCTTGCTCATAATGGTTGTTCTCCATGGACAGCAGGATAAGTCCACCCACTTTCCCCTTGTCAGCTGAAGCTGTTATCAGCTGTGGAATAGGCTGAGGGAATTCTGACAAGAGCACAGTGGTGGGAGAACCTAAGCAGGCTCAGTAAAAACGTTTAGGCTTTTCTGGGCTCTAAGAGGTTTGGTGCCACTGGATGGCATCACTTCATTTTTACAGCTCTGTACACCGGCATTATCCAGTGGAGAATAGGAAACAACTGACAGTGTGACTCACTCGGGGTCACAAGCAGAGTCAGCGATAGAGACAGGACTTTAGTACTGAGGCACAGGAAGAAAATGTGACTCCTCCGGGTCACACACAGAAAGTAACTGACAGAGCCAGGGATTAAAAGTACGGCACCATACTTTTTCATTCACTGAAAGTAAAAAACAAAATTCTCAATACTACCTCCAGACCTTACCCACAAACATCTTCCCCAGTTTACCCTCCCCCACAGAAAGAATTCAAACGGGAAAGGGGAAGAAACTTCAATGAGGAGAATTACCATTTTTTTATGGGAGTTGTACAGCCCCTGCAGCACCTCATCAACTATGGAGTTTGTTAGGTAGGTGACCACAGACATTTTCACCTCACTGAAGGTGGGGAAGAAAGAAAGAGAGATTTGGGTAAGTGTATCAGGTAGCCAGTCATTTTTGCACCCTGGAATATCTAACAATCCCTCACTCTATCCTAGACTCATCTTGTCCTGAAATTCAGTGTCCTGGTTCCCCCTTCCTAGAGCTCAACATCCTGTTCTAGCTGTTCTCTTCTCAGCTCAACTGGTGCTCCATAGTTCTCACTTGAGTTTGTTCTGGATGTCCAAACCAGCCTGCTCCAGCAGGATGCCATGGATGAAGCTGTGTGGTACAGTGACACGATCCGATAAGGCATTCAGCATTTTGCTGTGCCCCTCGACTGCTCGTGAGGCATAAGGGCAGAGCTCTTGTGTAAGGTTCACCATTGACTCCAGGGTCACCTACCAAAGAGAACAGAGAGTTCTTCAGAACAAGTAGAAACCATTAGACCTCCCTCCCCTTGAAATAAATCAAAAGGTCAGTCTCTCTTGCTCACCTGCAGCTCCTTGTCCACTGCTTTTGAGACTTCGCTGGCCACTGATTCTAGCCGGTGCCGAACAGGACCATCACTGGACATAATATGTCCAAGCTCATACAGACTGGGGAAGAGCTGTGAGAACATCAAGAAGAAATATTGAGGTAGTGAGTGAGGAGGATGAATAGAGAGAGGGAGTGAGGGGGGGGGGTAAGAGAGAGAGAAGCAGTAAGAGAGGGAGAAAGTATGAGGAAGAAAGAAATGCGAGAGTGGCTCCTGGAGAACGAATAAGGAATATGGATAATGTACAACAGTAAGGAATATGGACAGGACGGTGAGCAGATGCCGCTCTGCAGGAGGGGGGGATTGGGGCTGATCTCTCACCGCTCGTGAATTCTTTGCATCCTTCATGAACTGCCTGGCACACAACACATCCTCCTGGACAGATTCTGCAGGACAGCTTCTCAGCGCTCGAACCTCCTCTTGCACCCTGACACACAGCCGGTCCATCATCTGCCAAGACACAGCAAACATTTGGGGGGAGGGATTTTCATTAGTACTGAGAGAGACACAGAGAGGTGAATCTAACAAGCAACCACCATACTTCACCCCCAGCTCCATGCCCCACACACTGCTCACATAGTCCCTCCATTTCACACCTTCGCTCTGACTTTCATCCCTACCAAGATGCATCATCTTTGCATTGAGTCCTCTCTTCCCATCCAGTTTCTAGAGTGAAGTCGTCACTCAATAGCTGAGACACAAATCACTGACAGTGAGAATGCCAGAAGAAAATGCCTGCTTATTCATGATGCGTGCGCAGCCTGGGGGGAGGGGTGGTGGTTGAGGGAAGAACAGAAGAACATGTGTCCCCCTGTGATAGTCCTCAACAAATGTTTGTCTTGCTTAAACAGTCAAATGTCAAGTTTCATCTGAGACCATAAAACACCATGTATCAGGCTGGGAACATTGGGTCCGATATTCAAAAGGGTTTAACCACGGCAGGAGATGCTCCTGTCTCATTAAACCACACTGAGCAGGCTGGTTGAATATTGAGCCGGTTGTGTCTGCCCAAGCATACAGAAGAGGTAGCACTCCCGAACATTAAAACTTATTACTGGGTGACAAGACTAACCTGAATAAAGGAGTGGCTGGGCAGTGAGATAGCCCAACTATGGGTGGCACCAGAAGCATATGACACCTCTAGAAGAAATCCCATTGTTGGGGCTCTGGCAAATGGTGTGTAAAGATGTGACATATGCCCCAGGATTTTCTATAGGTCACCGAAATTTGGGTGCGGAGCCAATATCCTTGCGCAAGCTAATCAGTTAATGAGCCATTAACAATTGATAATTGGTGTTAATTGGCATTCATTTGGAGTTACATGCGGATCTGCTTTGCACCCTATCCTATAACATGCGCTCCTAAATTTTATGGCGCGCATCTCAAAAGGGGGCGTGGCAAAGGTGAGTTAGGGGGGTTCACAGGATTTAGGCACAATGTTATAGATTAGAATAATGTCATTCCCATGTCTAAATTAGGAGCCAGCATTACACCAAGTTTTAGCAGGCATAAATCTAGGTTTGAGATCCGCGCTAAGCTAGTATTCTGCAAATAATTTTCCTGGTGTCTAACTTCGGGCACCAGTTACTAAATTCCCCCATGGAGGGCAATTTTCAAAGCCATTCCTCATGGTTAAAACAGTGTTTTACTGGCAAACATGGACTTTCTGAAAACTGCTCACCTCATCCAGTGTGCAGGTTAGAATCCATGGAATGTACTTCAACACATGTACTTACTTCTAGATATATTTACCAGAAGTATTCCTGGGGTGGGGTTTGCAACAATGTGGTTTAAGTTGGGAAAAGGTGCTAGCACATAAAGGAGATGCAAGTGTGTGCAGGTACTTTTTCCTGCATGGTGGAAGTATACACGCACTTTCACTATGGAAACTGGTGCAAACTCTGAAGGTTGAAAGTACCCACAGACTTTTCCTAGGCTGAAGAGTAAAACTGGGCTCCTAAATTTAGGTACTTAGTCTAGTTGATTTTCCAAAAGGCTAATTTAGGTGTCTAACTACCAAACAGCTTCAACAGAGTTACTAATGCGTGTAATACCGTTATTAACGTGTATTATTAGTAACTACATCCCAATGCATAACATGGGACCTGCAGTAAAATAATACACACTTAATAGTGTTAGCACGCTTTGACAAGACGACACATGTTAATAACTGTAGCTGAAAACCTTTTCAAACTGACCCCGTTGTTATACACATGGGCAGATGGACATATGACAGTTGTACAGATAGACAAAGATGGACAGATAGATGAAAGGACAAATGAATGGGTGAACAGCACCTGAGACTCTCTGCTGAATGGATAGATGAAAGGATGATTGGACCAATGAAAGGAAGAGTAGACAGTTGGACAAATATTTAAGATATATTGATGACTGGACAGGTGGACAGAAGAAAGACAGCTAAACAAACACTTAAGACACATGGAGGAGTGGACAGAAGAACGGACACATAGCAGACTGTGGGGAGCAGTAAGAAGGAAGGGTATGAATGAACATATGAAAGACTGTTTACTTGCTCTGCAGCACTGGTGACTATACCCTGGTGGAGACGAAAGACCTGCTGCTGGGAGAAGGTCTGTGAGTGATTGTTCCGCAGAAGACTCCACTGGATCTGACAGAAGAAAAGAATGGCAGAATAGCAAGAAGAAATCCATGACAGATCGCCAATTGGGGAGGTTTGATCCTAAAGCGGATGAGTGGATTCGTCTGGATCGTTTATTGAGTATGGTTTAAACGGGAAAGGGGGGGGGGGTTGGAAGGGTAGGGGGGTAGGGGAAGAGGGGAAGGGGAATTCTTAACTGTTTAGTAATGAGTTTGATTTGAAATGATGCCAATTGTTTGATATCTTTGTACAGATGTAACTTTTTCAAATCTTCAATAAACATTTATTGTAAAAAACAAGAAGAAATCCATGATACAGCATGAGGGAGGGAAATGTGTGGGTGTGTGATCCTTCATACAAGATCTCCAAACTCTTAAGGACAGTGACCCACCTTTTGCCATGCTTCCTCTGTCTTCTTTGGATTGTTGCGATATGCCTGAGTGATGTCACTGATTGGGAAAGTCATGAACTTCAGGGAGTAATTACTAGGAAATGAAAACAGACAAGTGTTAGTAGAACGTGGAGAAGGGACCTGGACTGTTCTGTGTAAGGCATAATTTGTGATGATCTGTTATGTCTTATTTACTTATTAATTTTTATACATTTGTGTATGTATTGTATGCTCCCTGTCACAAATTTATAGATTATGCGGGCTATAAATGTATAAAGCAAAGTTACTCATCTGTAGCAGATGTTCTCTGAGGACAGTAGGCTAAGTATTCTCACAGCAGGGTGATGTCATCTGTTGAAGCCCAGTGCAGATCCTGAGTAGTGAGATTAGAACTTTCTAGCAGCATCCCATTGCGCATGTACTGGTGCCTTCCCGCCCGATCCATGAGTGTGGGTTCCTCAGACATTTAACAAAAATCAAAGAATACAACTCCAAGGGGAGGTGTGAGGGGATGAGAGAATACTTGGCCTGCTGTCCTCAGAGAACATCTGTTACAGGTGAGTAACTTTGCTTTCTCCGAGGACAAGCAGGCTGTTGTATTCTCACAGCTGGGAAGCCTTTAGAGCATTCCAAATGGCCCTTAGCTCGAGGAGGTTGATATGGAGATCTGTTTCCTGAAAAGACCAAGTTCCCTGGGTGTGAAGCCCATCCACATGAGCTCCTCATCTCAGATTGGCTGTATCTGTTGCTAGCACCTTCTGAGGAGGTGGAATTTGGAATGGTAGTCCCACAGTCAAATTCGTCCGAATTGTCCACCAGAGAAGGGCATTAGTCAACTCATCTTAGATTTCATCCTAACTACTTATGATTCTGAAACTTGCTAAAAACTCATTTCTTCACAAATTCATTCCAGAATTCATTAAATTAGTTAAAAAAGAGTTGATAATTTTGTTTCTTTTCTGTGTTGTGAATCTGTCAATATGTACACTATTTATAGTTTATTTGCTAATCTGCTATTGTCAGCCACTTCATCACTATTGTTGAAATTAAAACTCTATTTTTAATCTAAACTGTAAACCACATTGAACTCAAGCTTGTTTTTTGGCTAACGTGGGATATAAATGTCATACATAAATAAATAAAAATAAACAAACTCTGGAGGAATCTAGATGACATCTGCTAGATTCCCAGCCGCCTGAGACCACTGGGCTTCTTTCATGTAGAGATATGCCACGGGAATGACATGCACTGAGGCCACATGGCCCATCAATCTCAACAATTGCAAAGCTGTGACCTGCTTCCTGCTTTGGACTTGCAAGGCTTGTGTTGATAAGGTCTTTGCTGTTGCTTGTGGAAGAAATGCTTGAGCCTGCAATGTATCAAGCATGGCTCCTATGTATTCCAATCACTGGACCAGGAGAAGGTGGGACTTGGGGTAGTTTTTGTTACATTTGTACCCCGCGCTTTCCCACTCATGGCAGGCTCAATGCGGCTTACATGGGGCAATGGAGGGTTAAGTGACTTGCCCAGAGTCACAAGGAGCTGCCTGTGCCTGAAGTGGGTATCGAACTCAGTTTATGACGAACCCTAGTAACGCCAACATCTGAATAGTTAGGCGCATTGACTCTGATGCCCCCTCCTGCGATGTGCTCTTGACCAGCCAATCGTCCAGATAGAGAAACACATATACTCACAATCTGCACAAATATGCCACTACTACAGCTAGACACTTGGTGAATACCCTGAGGCTGATCCGCAGCTGGCGCAAGCTCCCTTTATGCCTCAGTGGTTTGCAGTTGTAGCATCTGTGCCAGCTCCTCCCTAGGAAGGCATCTGCAAATGCAGAGGAGCTGGGAGAGAGGCAGCCTGAGAAGGTGTTGATGCCAAACTGATAGCAAGGACCTGACTGTCTGGAGACTTGCATCCCAGCACCTCTTCAAAAGAGGGAGAGCGCTCCTCTCAGTGTCGGTGTTTCACAGGTATCAATGAAGGAACTCGTTGCTGGAGGATATGGTAACAGTGATAGTGTATCTGGGTTTAAAAAGGGTTTGGAGAAGCTCCTGGAGGAAAAGTCCATAGTCTGTTATTGAGCTGAACATGGGGGAAGCCACTGCTTGCCCTGGGATTGGTAGCATGGAATGGTGCTACTAATTGGGTTTCTGCCAGGTATTGTGACCTGGATTGACCACTGTTGGAGACAGGATACTGGGCTAGATGGACCACTGGTCTGACCCAGAATAGCTATTCTTATGTTATGTTCTTATGATGTCCCGGTGCTCCTGGCACCGGGTGTCAATGAGGACTGATGCTCAGCATTGTGGTCCTTTGCTGCCAATGAGGATGATGTTGAACCTGCACATGCCCTTGGTGTTGGGTCTGATGCTGACCAGTCCCAGGGACTACTCTCAGTGCCCGATGTCGAGAGAGATGGAGATCTTCTCAATGCCAGTGCACTCCTAGTGGATGCTGAAATCTTGGCAGTCATTGAGGTCAATGCTTCTGGTGCCGATGACAATGTTCTGGTTTTATAAGTTCATAAGTATTGCCACACTGGGACAAACCAAAGGTCCATCAAGCCCAGCATCCTGTTTCCAACAGTGGCCAATCCAGGTCACAAATACCTGGCTATATCCCAAAAAGCTCAATACATTTTATGCTGCTTATCCCAGAAATAAGCAATGGATTTTCCCCAAGTTAATTTAATAATCAATTTAATAATGCTCCAACAGGAGAGACTATTTAATAATAGTCTCTCCTGTTGGACCTGCCACGCCCTCTGTGTCCCCAACTGCATTTTTAAAGAGAGAACAAGAGTTAGGCTTGTGGTGAGACTCAAAGCACTGAAAGCACCAAGAGTGTGGGTCTGTAAAAGAAATCACCCAATTACATTGTGTGCACCTTTTGAAGCCACTGGAAGGTTTTCTGGCTCATCAAGAAAAGAATCGTGGCCAAATTAAACTCCTCGATTGTGAACAGAAAAAGGGGCAGCATTCAAATTGAGGTCAGTGCTAGCAACTCATGAAAAAGAAAACAAACTTAAAGAGCTTAAAAAACTACTAAAATTAATGGGAAATAAAATACAATAAAGAAAAATGAAAAATAATTCAATTAAGGAGAAAAAATACCTGTACAGGAAGGCATAGTGAAAGAGAGAGATGTACACACTGTGAAGAGAACATGAAGACCCATCCTCCCTGCTCTGTGGAAAAACAAAGACTGAGGAACCCGCACTCATGCATTGGGTGGGAAGGTACCAGCACATGTGCAGTGGGACGCTGATAGAAAGTTCTAACTTAATTTAGCTAGTCAGCTTCTGCACCAGGCTCCATTGGATGACGTCACCCAGCTGTGAGAATACAACGGGCCTTGGAGAAATAAAGTATTTCCTAGGGGTCAGGCAAAAAGTTCCAAAACTTTTCACTTGTCTGGTCTCAGATGGGTTTACCAGTTCTTCAACAGGGCTCAGGAGTCATGACAACAGTTTGTTGTCCACCAGAGCATGGTATGTCCATCTTCCATCCACTATAGACAGAGAAATACTGAATGCAAAGCTCAAAAGCTTTAGTTCTCTGTCTCCATCTGCTGGTAGAAGGCATAAACCTGTTCTTTCTAGTCTGGGCCAGTGGATGATAAAGACAAAATAAACAGTAGAACAGAGACAGAAATGCAGTACAAGGGCACTTAAAGAATATGTACAGACAACCAGGAGAGAAAGTAAATGGAAAACAGAAGTTGAGAAAGTAAAGAAATGAAAGAGTAAATAAATAAGAGTAGAAAAAAATAACAGAAAAAAAGAGGATAATGAGCTAACCCTATGTGACAGAAAATACTGACACATTGTAAACATGCTGCTTACTTCTCAAGAGCTCGAGCCACATCCAGGAAACCAACAGCTGGTGTATTGTTTCTGTCCCATAGTACTGTCCTGCAAAATAAGAGACGGGACAACTATTTGTGGAGGAAAGCAGAATTACTTATCTGTAACAGAGTTTCTCCGTAGAGAACAGAGGAATGCAGCCATGCTTCTTAGAGAAGTTATTGATGGAGCCAGCGTGCCAGAGCTCTCCTCCAGCTCAGAGAGAACTTTCAGACTTCTCTGACTGCATGGGTGTTTCCCTGTTCCTTCAGTTCCTTCCCCAAGTCACTCTATATCTTAGCAAAGTTGAACACTAAAGGCAATCATCTATATATTTTCTTGTTTTCTCTCTTTTTTTTTTTGATGGGTAGTAGGGGGTTGTGTGGCGGCATTCCCCTGTTGTCTACAGAGAATTCCCATTAAGGGTAATAACTCTGCTTTCTCCACAGTCAATGCAAGAACAACTCTTGGTGAATACAGAGCTGGGAGCCCCCTACTGGTGTCCGTCTGGCGGTGGCCCAGGCAAGTTTTGGGTGGTGGTTAGTTTGATCTATGTTGTACTTGTGGATTAATGGACGAACAGGTTGCATAGGACCACTTACCCAAAAGTTGCATCTTTGAGCTGAGGAATGATCTAAGCAATAGAGCTTTACGACCATATAGCCACTTTGCAGATATCATCTTTGGAAACTGATCTTAGACTAGCTACGGAAGTCACTTGGGCGCCAATGTGGCCTGAAAACTGTATGTCTGACTGAATGTAACATTAGAAGATACAGACACCCAGGTAGAAAGCATATGTTTACAAGAAGGCTTTCTTAGGTTGTTAAGACTGTACATAATGAGCAGCTAAGAAATCTTCCTGAAATCCTTAGCTTGGAGGTAATAAATGTATGCCCTCCTACAATCGAAAGCATTAAGCAGTTGTTTTATTCGTGATAAGTGTTCGCCATGAAGCAAGGCTGGTAGCGCTATCAATTGGTTCAGATTAAATTCTGAGACTTCCAGGGATACCATGAACTTCCATATCAGAGAAGTTACAGAGGATTCACACACTTCCATATCAGACGAGCTAAAGAGGAACCATGCAGAGTATTTATAGGGGAACCATATATTTCCACATTGGAGGAGTTAAAGAGAAACTATGCAGAGGATTTCCAGGGCAATCACACAGTTCTACATCACAGGGATTAGAGAGGAAGCAGGCACTGAGCTAAAGAGGAATCACACAGAGTATTTACAGAGGAACCATGCACTTCCGCTTTAGAGGAGTTACAAGGAATTACCATATGCTTCCATGACACAGGAGTTACACAAGAACCATTTAGCTTCACAACAGAGGAGGAGTTATGGAGGAAACAAATCCTTTCACATTAGACGAGTTACAGTGAACTGCAGTTACCAAGGAACCACACGCTTCTACATCAGATAAGTTAAAGGGACACTGCCATGGGAGCCAACTTTTCAAAATTATTGGGGGTGCTAAGCCCAATGGAAATAACCCCTCCCTGGACATATACAAGGAATTTTCTCAACATTGGGGGTGCTCAAGCACCCACAGAGCTGGCTCCTATGGTCACTGCATGTTTCTGCATCAGAGAGGTTTTAGGTGAGTCGCAAAATGCATTATCGCAGAAGCTACCCATACCTCAGGGTGCTGTTGATCTGAAGGGCTTTAGCTAGCATCTTTGCTCCAATATCTTCCATGGAGTTGCCACTAATGTCCACTTTGGTCAGGCAGTTGTTACTCCCCAGGGCATTGATAAGAACACTGGTCCGAGACTTCAAGCGGGAGTCTGCTATAGAAAGAGACTGTAGCGACTAGAAGGCACAAGAGAAATGGAGTCAGAG
This sequence comes from Microcaecilia unicolor, assembly GCF_901765095.1. Taxonomy (NCBI): domain Eukaryota; kingdom Metazoa; phylum Chordata; class Amphibia; order Gymnophiona; family Siphonopidae; genus Microcaecilia; species Microcaecilia unicolor. Next base: position 30,608,797 of record NC_044044.1, read on the forward strand.
ATACAAAGTGGAAGAAAAGGATAACAAGATGCAAAGAGAGAGAGAAGATATCCTCCAGGATCCTGCAATGACAGGAGTGGGAACATGGCCACCATCAGTAAATCAATGTGAGCCCTGTCTGTGCACAGGAAGACAGCAAGTATGATAAGGGGCAGAGAGGGACAGAGTGACAACTACAGACAGACAATTGGCAAATATATATATCTGCAGTATATCTAGACTTTCACAGTGTACAGATATGTGTTTCATGTACATATTTACAGAATATGGCCTGTCAGTCCACAACTCAGCGGACGGTGATTCAAAGACAATAGGACTCACACAGTCTTCTTCCTGAATGACCTGTACTAGCCTCTGCAAAATGTCTTCCAGGGTCCTGCAACACAGTAGCAGAGACAGAGTCACCATCAGCAGAATGATGAAGCCCTCTGCAGTCAGAGAACAGGAGGGTCAGCAGAGCACCAGAATCCTGTCATACTCACTTGGATTTCACATTGAAGTTTTTGCCGAGGAAAAGGTGATTCAGGGATTTGTTTTTCCCCAGTGCTGGAATCAGTGTGATTAGATCAGAATCAAACCCTGGGAGGACAGAAAGAATGAAACAAGGAAGGTTTTAACTGATTCCTAGGCTTTCAAACTTTTGTGCCTTATTCCCCTATACTGTTCCCAGTCTCCAACTCCTCTGCTCCTCAGAAAACTCACATCTCACTTTCCTGTGCCCACCAGATCTCCATATCCACTGTGTCTCTCGCTCCCCCTAACAAAGTAAATGATGGCAGATAAAGACCTGTACGGCCCCCTTCTTGTAGCGATCTGTATTTTGTCTGCATGGCTAAAACTGTTTTTTCATCTGTAGGTGTCAATCTTTGGAATTTGTTTCATACTTTACTACGACTTGAGCAGAGCTATTGGAAATTCAGGAAAAAAATTAAAAGCATTTTTCTTTTAGATTGTTCATAATTTGGTTGCTATAGCTCTATTGTTATTATGATTTTTCTGGTGAATTTAGTTTTTTTATGAGTATTTCATGAATGTTGAAATCCTACGAGATCTTAATTTGTAAATTTTATTGTACACCGCATTGAACCCATATTGGGGATTAGCGGTCTATAAGAACTGTATTGGTATTGCTATTGTTGATGTATGCTAATTTATTGGGGTTGGGTATCTGATTGAACGTAGCAAATGTGATGCAATTTGACATCCAGGTGGAGAGTGTACGTTCGAGAATGGTCTATCAGGATTGCTTGGATTGTAGGTGACAAACAGGTGCAATGTTTTTCTTAAACTCTTCATGCTCTCTAGATAGTACAGGAGTGCCTGTCCGTAGTATAAGGAATGTAATGACCATTCAAGTTGGTTGGAGTAAGGGCCTGGAAAGGTTGCTCGTAGGTCTATGGACTGATTTATATGACATTCAGACAAGTTTGGAAGGAATTTTGGATGAGTTCTGAGGACAACTCTTATGGTAAAATTGTGCATGTGTGTAGGTGGGAGGGAGTTGTACCAGAGCTTGTAGTTCACTGACTTTTGCCATGGTGATAGCCACTAGGAAGATGGTCTTCCATGTGAAGTAGTTGTGTGATGCAAATCCTAGGGGTTTGAAGGGGCTTTCCATGAAGTGAACAAGGACCATGTTGCGATCCCAGGCTGGAGACCAGAAAATGTGTGGAAATTGGAAATGTATCTTCCCTCAGGATGATTGTGATAAGCTGCTATGACTCATAGGTGGCTGTTGGAAGAGTTAGGTGAGCACCTGTGATGTTGGGCAGGTAAAGGGATTTTGATTGCGAGATCTAGACCACTGGGCCAAGTTTAGCTGGTATGATTTTCTTGCAGCAGGCCTTCTGGATTCTAGGATGTTTTATTTGATGGCCATGCAAATTGAGAGGCAGCCGATCATCTGTTGCTCAATTTTCGTGCTGTGAAGGACAGACTCTTCGGACTGGGATGTATGAGACCCTGGGTCTGGTTTAGAAGGGAAGAATGATGTCCTAGAGATACTGACTGACTTGTGATCAGAGCAAGCAGCAGAGGAAATAAGATCTGTCTGGACAATTCTGGTGTGATCAGGATGATTGAGCTTGTCCTTGTGTATTTCCTGCAGTACCCTTGGGTTGAACGGGTAAGAGGGAAAAAAGTACATTAGGGCTCTGCTCTAGTAGATACAAAGATGTAATTTATATGGATCTGGACAAATTAAGCAGAAAAGAATTAAATATGCATTTTCTGCAGATGTGAACAGGTCTAATCATGGTATACCCCAGTGAGCAAACAGCTGTCGAGTGATGTCTGTGTTGACCAACCACTTGCAAGGTCCAGGTGTTGACTAAGAGCCTGCTATTTGATTCCTTTTGTCTTGGCACACAGACCGCTTGTAACGTGACATGCTTCCAGTCGTGCAGTCGAGAGAGAAACTCTTCTGATCTCCCCTGGTGGTGCATGTGCTGGGTCTGATGGAATTCTGGCAGGTTGTGAGTCAGCCACTGAATGCATTGCAGCCATGGGGTTTGAGGTGTAGTACTCTGGTGGGAGGGCTTGAGATTGGCAAGTTCTTCTTTGCTTAATTTTTGTGGTTTCAAAGGATGGTTTTAAATATTGATTCTTTCTTTTCATTTTCCTTTTTGAATGCTGCCTGCTCATATTGAGGGGGAGAGGAGGAGAAGGAAAAATTAGTTCTTACCTGACAATTTTCTTTCCTTTAATCCCAAAAGATTAGTCTATACTTGTGGTTGTGCCCATCTGCCAGAGGGTGAAGAAAGAGAGTAAGTTAGAACTTTACCACACAATGCTACTGTGCATTAGGTTCCATTCAGTATCTCTCTACCTCCAGCAGGTGGTAGAACCTCGATGTGCAGATGGGCACAACCAAAAGTATGGATTAATTGTTTGAAATGCTAAGGAATTGTCTTTGGACTTGTCCACGACTAAATCAGACATATCAGAGAGGTGCACTAGGGGAGCGCAGGAACCCCCGTATAGGCTCAGAAGTCTAAAAAGACTTCTCTGTGCTAGAGGAACGCTCCAGCATACTGGCTCTGTCAGGTGATGCCACCATAAAGTGTGACTACATCCCTATGCTTCTCTGCAGAGAAAAGTGTTTTCCATTTAAGTGCATAATCAGTGCAACCCACTCCAGCCTTTCTATCTCAGTCACTACAGTTACTGGTCTCTGGCCCATCGCTGGGATAGAAATACCTGTCACAACCATGAAAACAACTTTATGCTTTTCTACAGTATCTTTACTATCCTCCCCCACATCAACCATCAGTGACATTACCATTCTCAGACACATCCAGGCTTCCAACTGTACTAACAGCACAAAATTGCTCCTGCAGGACCTGAGCACCAGCTGAGCGCAACTAGAAGACAGAAAAGAGGGAAAGAGAAGAGAGAGATAAAGAACAGGCAGAGAGGCAAGACAAGAACAGAAGAAGGAGGGAAGCAGGGAGGAAATGAATAATGAAGGACAGAGCAACAGAGGTAAGAGAGAGAGAGAGAGAGAGAGAACAAATGATGTAAACCACTGTGCAAGAGTTTGAAATCACTAAATTACACTACTACTCTGAATGAAATAAGTTGCAAATAAAAAGCTCACAGACCAGAATAAACATTTTCTGTGGAGACATTTTCTTTCTGCTAAAATCCAAGAGAAGAAGCATCTTTTCTGACAACAGGTCCCTTAGCACACAAACTAAAGTAAAATAGAAGCCACCCAAACACATGTTGGCTTACTCCCATTCACCAATGTACAGTCTGGATAAACGTTTTTTAAACTCCATGTTCCTGGAGACACAGTGCATGGCCTAAATTCCTCCTTTCCCTCTCTGTTCTCACCCACCCCTTTCCAGAGATATCATGTACACGCTAACTATTTCTTCTAAACCTCAAACACCATCTTTCTTTTTCTTTACTTACTTCACAGCCACTTAAGTCCAAATGCACATCACTGATATGAGTGTTAGAGGACAAGCCCTGGAACAGTGCCCTGTGCAAGACAAGAAGAAAGACTTCAATGAGGCAGCACATATGCTAGTGTATTTGCTCTCTATGTCCCTCTGTCTATCCTTGCCAGTTCTCAGTCTCTCTATTAACTATTCACTCAGAAACAGCTCAATTCATCCAAGACAAGTCTATCCCATCCTTCCATTATCTACTAACTCATCACCTTTCCACCTGTCCCATGACCAGTTTGTCCCATCCTTCCATTACCCACCCAACAGCCAACCATCCATTTAACTAACGCCATCCTTCCATTAGCTATCCATTATTGAAACGGTACTCTGTCTATCCCATACTTTCATAAACTACTCATCTACAATCCATCCCTCCATCTATCACAACATCAGGCCTAGCATTACCTTTACTGCCTACCTAGGGGTAACCCCACAGATGCTTGGAAGAACCTGCCAAGCACTGTTCAGGCCCTGCCTATACCTGTACATATGTTCTTACACAGGGAACCTCTTGCCAACCACACAAAAAACATAGGTCACACAATTCCCAGAAATATACCTACAGACAAAATGCAAAAATCCACAGGTACTGCCAATTACTTATAGAAGCAGGAGTAACACACTAAATTCTTTATTAGAAAACATATTAAAATGAACTGTAAACAAGGAAAAGGGATTATAGAGTTTATTTATATTAAAACTGTCTTATTGATGACAACTCATAGAACATTATATAAATAAACCACAATGTTCATCAACTATTATTTCTATTAGATTGTACGCTCTTTGAGCAGGGACTGTCTTTCTTCTATGTTTGTGCAGCGCTGCGTACGCCTTGTAGCACTATAGAAATGCTAAATAGTAGTAGTAGTAGTAGTAGTCTCTTGTAATCAGAGGTGATATTGTGATGTCATAATGCCTCAGGCCACCAATAAGAGCCAACCTCATCAGTGATGTCACAATGGCTTGATTGTCCTATACTTGGCTCACTTTTATTACATAGCTCTTTGAGCAGGGACTGTCTTTCTTCTATGTTTGTGCAGCGCTGCGTACGCCTTGTAGCGCTATAGAAATGCTAAATAGTAGTAGTAGTAGTAGTCTCTTGTAACCAGAGCTAATATTGTGATGTCATAATGCCTCAGGCCACCAATAAGAGCCAACCTCATCAGTGATGTCACAATGGCTTGATTGTCCTATACTTGACTCACTTTTATTACATAGCTCTTTGAGCAGGGACTGTCTTTCTTCTATGTTTGTGCAGCGCTGCGTATGCCTTGTAGCGCTATAGAAATGCTAAATAGTAGTAGTAGTAGTTATAAACAACATATTCATACCCCAACTCCCCCCTCTCAAATATTCAAAGCCTCCCATTTATGCAAAATGATTCGTACAACCAAGGACCAATTAAGCAGTCTCAAATAACTGTACTACAGCTTGTGGTATAGAATAAACACAAAGTAGAATGGCACAGGATGTATGTCCCAGACAACTGCATAAACCAACCCCTTATCTTCCTCATCAATCTTATCTGTCCCCTTATCTTCCTCATCAATCCATCTAGCTCAGAAGAATCATATCAGTAGAACAAAAGACAAGTGCCCAGGATGCTACCAGAGCATCCAATATGCCATGATAGCATTGTTTATTTATTTGAAAAACTTCTATTCCGCACAATCTGGATTCATCTGCTGATGATGACAAGGAAATATGCTTTTAGCTGCTTACACAATGACAGTGCTAGAGCGGAGCTCAAGAAGGCTTAATGCATGAAAAGATGACACCTCTAATAAATTTTTCTCTGCTGATCGAAATACTCATGATTGGCGATAAAAGTCTCAAAGTTGTAGCTATATAACGATTTACTTTAACTAGCCAGTGACCAGGGAAAGGGTGGTTAAGTCTATCTACAGGATATACTATAGAAGTGAGACAGGCTCCTTGGACAGGTCTGGCTGGCTGTGCTCCTCTAATATAACTACTACTACTACTTGACATTTCTATAGCGCTACTAGGGTTACACAGCGCTGTACAATTTAACAAAAAGGGGCAGTCCCTGCTCAAAGGAGCTTACAATCTAAAGGACGAAATGACAAGTTGGGGTAGTCTAGATTTCTTGAATAGTAGTTAGGTGCCAAAGGCGACATTGAAGAGATGGGTTTTTAGCAGGGATTTGAAGATGGGCAGGGAAGGGGCCTGGCGTATGGGCTCAGGGAGATTATTCCAAGCATGGGGTGAGGCGAGGCAGAAAGAGTGGAGCTTGGAGTTGGCGGTGGTGGAGTAGGGTACTGAAAGGAGGGATTTGTCTTGAGAGCGGAGGTTACGGGTAGGAACGTAAGGGGAGATGAGGGTAGAGAGATAAGGAGGGGCTGCAGATCGAGTGCATTTGTAGGTTAAGAGGAGAAGCTTGAACTAATATAACTAAGTTTTCTGGTAAATTCGGCACTAGGTGTTTCTAGAACTGGTGCTGCAGAACCAGTCCTAACTCAGGATACTGACTTACTGACAAATAACAGTGCATAACATTAAAATGATCAAAGAACATTGTAAAATTGCTGCTTCCTAAGACAAGGTAGGAAATGCCTCTATTTTGAATTAAGGTGCAATGAGCGATATTCTCAGCTGCATGTTTAGATTGGGGTAACATGCTCTCTAAAGTCCTGCATCTGCATTCCTACTATTCCGGGTGGTGCATCAATAGTGGGGTTTCATTTGCAAGGTGCAGGCAAAGTTCTGTGGGACTCATAGGGGGCCTGCCTATGCCTTTACTAGCCGTTGAGCCCATAAAAACGGGCTAGTATAGGAAAGGGGGGGTTGAAAGCCCCTTCCCGTCGCCGCTGCAAGGCCCCCCCGCTGCCGAGGTGCCCCCCCCCCCCGAGTCGCCGCCACCCCTCCATCCGGCCCCTCGCTCCGCTATTGAACAGCGAGGGAACGCAGCACACAGCTCTGCTGAGATGCCGTCAGCCTTTCTTCTTCTCTGCCTGTGTCCCCACCCTCGTGTGATGTAACGTCGTCGAGGGCGGGACACAGGCAGAGAAGAAGAAGGAAGGACGGCAGCTCAGCAGAGCTGTGTGCTGCGTTCCCTCGCTGTTTCAATAGTGGAGCGAGGTCCCGGCTGGGTGGAGGGAGCGTTGGGTATGGCGGTTTCGTCCCTCGCAAATGCGCAGTAGAGACCCTCTCTGTTCCGCCCCCATCATAACGTACTGACGTGGGGGCGGGGCAGAGAGGGTCTCTACTGCGCATTTGCGAGGTAGTACGACACTCGCCATTTATATGTTTGATGATTTAAATGATGATATTGCTGCAGCACCCTTCATGGTACGAATGTGGCTGGAGGACTCCCATGCACTTTAAAAGGAACATATAGGTTGGGGAGGGAAATAACAAGCATGCATGGCACATTCAAATTGGCACGTGTTATTTTTATATGAAAAAATACCTGTAGTGAAAGTAGGAGATCATATTTACAGATCCTGTGCACCTGAAGCAATTTCCACACGGAAAGCATGCACATACTTTCACGTTGAACACCAATGCAGACACCACAAGTGAAAACCACCCATGGACTTTGTTCCAAAATGGGTGGATTGAAAAGCATTCCCTATGTGAATTCTGTGGGTTTTTGCTATGTCTTGTTTTTACTTAATGCATTGTCTTTCATGTTTATCTTATGCTGTTTTAAGGATGTTGTTAATAATATGATTTTATTGTTCTGTATGCGCTGTTTTCGAATGATGTGAACAATTGCAAGATTTTTGCGATGTTTTTCACAGAAAAGTGATTTATGTTTAAATCTTGTTTATTGAAGCAGAATAACAGCTAAACCATCAAAAAAGAACAACAAATGAATGAACAAAAATCAAACCATGCAAAAATCAGAATACAACATATTTCCCTATCACCATCTCCTTCTCAACGGAAAAGTGACTTATAAGTCTGAAATAATAAATTCATAAATATTTCATCTTATACTTTTTGCATTTCTGCAGACAGGCGCACAATCTTACCTCAAGGCATCCATGGGTAGTTTGATCCCAGATAAATTTATGTGATTTAGAGAAAATGCACTGCTGAAAAACTGCTTAAAAGATGGCAAAGCATCTTTGATTTTCCTGCAAAAAAAAAAAAAAAAGATAAACAAAAGCACTGACACTCTCTCGCTTTCTCTCTCACCAAATGGAAAAACAGACCAGCACAGAAACAGAATCTATAATTGACCTTCATCCCTGGTCTGTCCTCATAGCAACAGGCATTCTATACAGACACATAGCAACTGCAACCAGGCTGAATTAAAAGGCAGTGCTTGTGCAACAGGTGAAGACATCAGTCACATACATGGGGTAACACATCTGGCTCAGAACACATTTCCAGCTTTTCCAGGAAAAACTTTAAAAGGCCTTCTGAGCTTGGGCAACAATTTCTGCATTCCCATGCCCACACAGTGTGTCTCAGCTCTGTAATTAAGCTAATAAGCTCTAATCAAGAAGAGGAGGGAGGAAGGATTTGTGTGACTGGTAAACAGCTGCTTTTAGAGAATATTTGTCACAGGTAACCCACCTTTCTTTCTTTGAGGACAAGTAGTTCACTGTAGTCTCATATGTGGGACTTTGGCTAAGGTCTGTCTTCAAAAAACCCCAAAAGTGTGACACAACAGGAAAATAATTTTCAAAGAGTAACAAGCTGTTTTTGGTGGGTCAGAACTCCTTTTTCTAACAGAAAGACAACCTGAAATCCTTCTCAGTGTATATTGGCGATGACTTCTGAGGGTTCACCAATCTATAAGCCAATCACCTTTCAGTGTTTAGGGCCAACTCATGAGGCTGAGCAACACCAGTGGTGTCAAAAGCTCTTCTATATCCATATCTGAAGACTCTGATACCAAGATGCCCAATACAACAGGGAAGCATCAGAATGTGGACCACTGGACCCTCAAAATGAAGTTTTTAAAGGTTTATTTATAATTCATCTTTTTATCGAGATGTTCAAGGTGAACGTACAAGAAATAATTGCATAAAAACCCAATAACATGTAGAGAAGAGAGGTGCCATAAATAAAAAACAAAACATAGTAAAATGAAAAATATTTAAAATCAACACTTGGGGCCCTGCTTACTAAGGCACATTAGCATTTTTAAAGCACCTACAATTAGTTCACACATTAACCGTGTAGGTGTCTATAGGGATATTGTAAGCACGTACACAGTTAATGCACATACATGGTTAACACGTGTTAAAGACACTAACGCGCCTATAACGCTGCTTAGTAAACAGGGCCCAAAAACAGAGGATGGATTAAGAGTGCAAAATTGCAATAATAACAATATAAAAAATAGAAAAGTTATAAACAAAGAATAAAAAGTAGCACGATAATGATAGACAACTATAGAAACAGCATTAAATTTAACAACCAGACTTTCAAAAAGTGTTAAAATACCAGGTAGCCTATTGGCCTCCTTTGGGTCCATAGGGATGGATTAAAACATTGAATTCTGACCTTCCCTGATGAAACAGATAGGAAAGTCTCTTGAGTGGACTGTAACAACCATGAGGTAAATAGAAACATAAGGGTTACCCTGTGAATGTGTTTGTACCCATGGGCCTAAATCACTGAGATATGAATAACAGTAGCTAATTCTGACTTGGTAAGTATGGCCTCAGCCAGACAAGGCAGTTTACAATTTATTGAATTTACTATATCGCTAGGCTTTTTGTTTAAAAAGATCACAATGGTGTGGTCATCAAAATTGTGGACCTATTTTGAGAGGGCAGTTTTCACAACTAGGAGAATGCAAAGTCATTAAATACTTTAACCATTGATTCTGCACCAATTCTCAAAAGGAAAATGCAAGCTGGGAGATCAAAATCGATATCAATCTCTGGGTTTATCATAAGGATTCCATGCCAAAGGAGATGGGTCATTGCTTCATTTGGCAATTCTCTGTTTCCAGCAGTATACATGGCTCCTTAGTCCTTCAGCCTTTAGTAAAGTCCATGAATCTAAAATGTTCTTTAGTTCTTCAAGTTGAGACAGCAGTCTCATCCTGTGAATCTTTGCAGCCCTTGGTTATATCATCGGGAAAATGCTCCAATTGGTAGCATCATGAAACTCTCCAAGGTATTTGTAGCAAATCTTGTGATTTGTGATGATGGACATATTCTGCCTGCAGTCCTGGAAAAACTTGAAGCCAATGGACTTGTAAAAAAAAGAAAAACCTGAAGATGCAAAAATCAAATGCAGTAGAAACTCTGGAAGAAAGAGCACCAAAGATGAAAAAAATCTGCAACTGAAAAGCCTGCCAGAAGCCTCAAAGAAATCAGGCTTGTTAACAGAGACAATGAATAAGAAAGAAGTAAAGCTAAAGAAAAAGCCGAATTAAATTTTTATTTAACTCTTTCAAACTGTAAATCAGGAAGACTGTGGAAAGAGAAAATCAAAAACAAATTTGTGAGTTAAAGCAGCAAAAATCACAGTGAAACTTAATGGAAGAAAAAGCCATATCTGTTGGTCTTTGCGGAAAATGATGGCCTAAGACACACAGTTGCTGTGGTAACTGTTGCACATGCTCAGAGATTCCTTTGGGTTTTTCATAGAAAACCTCTGAAAATGTGTTCCATAATTGGTGGTGTCAGATGATATCACCCCATATGCTTGACTAAAGTGACTTGCTTTTCTGCAGAATGTGAAAAGACTCAATACACAATATAAGGGTGGCAGTCAGTATCATCCTGAGAAATATTGAGGAGCAATAATCATTACATATAGATCAAAGAACAGAGAAAGAAGCAATAAAAATAAAAAAAACACACACACAAATAATACTTGTAAGCCGCACTGAACCTGCTGTATGTGGGAAAGAGCGAGGTACAAATGTAAAAAATAAATAAATAAAAACATAAGGGATGTAAGGATTCAAGTCATGGCTACTTACTTATGGGAAAAGGCATTTCGGGCGAGATTGAGGTAGGTCAGGTGGGTGCAACAACCATGAAGCAAAGCTCCAAATAACTGCAAGAAAAAGGATATGGAATATTATTTTCTACTAGTAAAAAAAGGCCCGTTTCTTAACGCAATGAAACGGGCGCTAGCAATGTAATGAGTTCCTGCCATTAATGTTTCCACAGTTGTATTCTGAATATAATTGTTGTTTACATGTGTAAGATTTCTTTATATACAACATTTTTTGTGTAAACTGTGTTACAATGTGGTAAAAGTTTTCCTTGTTCAGGCCCTTCAATCAGTTTAACAATCACATCAGAAGAGCTCCTTACTCATGAGAATGCAACATACAGTTGCCTATGTGAAAGACTGAGAGTGACAGTGTGTTTTACAGACAGTGTAAGAGAGAGATACACAGAGTGATTGAGTGTGTGTGTGTGTGTGTGATGTGTGTGAGTGACAAAGTGATTAAATGTTTGTGTTCCCTTCCGTTCTGTGCACTTGCCTCCACTGATGTTTGTACCTCCCTGTATACGATTGTTTGTTAGAGATTCAATCCACTCCACTTCCCTCCTCCAAGTTCCGTTCTGTCTGATTGGTTCTTCGTTGACAGTGAGAGCCAATGAAACGCTGAACTACAGACTTACGAACCCTACACTGCCACAGTGCCAAGGAGTCAGCTTCAGAATGTTGGAGGTGCTTTTTATTATATAGGATCATCAATGCCTTTTATCCTCATTAGTTTTGGTGATCCTCATCTTCTTCATTCTATATACATCATCGTCCTTTATCATCCTTCTTCTCTATCAATACTACTACTACTACTTAACATTCTAGAGCGCTACTAGGGTTACGCAGTGCTGTACAAATTAACAAAGAAGGAAGGTCCCTGCTCAAAGGAGCTTACAATGTCTATCACTATCAAAAGCCTCCCCTACAAATACTACTTTCTAATGTTGTCATTATTTTCCTCCTTTGTCCTCTTTTCACCATCATCGTCAGCATTCTCCTTCTTTTTGACTGATAATCTCCACTGCCTCCTCTTTTTATTTGTGCATTAAGTATCCTTATCCAGAACATTGAGATCTATTTACAAAGACAGTTCGAGTTTTGTAGTAGTTTGTCTGTTTTGTTTTAGAAAGTTGTATGCTGCCTTGGACACATTTTACTCAGTAAGGCGGTATATAAATGAGGTGAAATGGATAGCAGATGGCAGTATATAACATTGTTGTCATTCTCTGTCATAACCACTCTCTATTATCACATTCTATAGCATCTTCATCATCTCATAATCTCAAACTTTTCATCCTCTATCACTATCACATGCCTTCTCTATCATCCTCTTTCTCTTATATCTTCATATTTTTGGTTGCCGTATCTCAAAAAAGATATACCAGAATTAGAAAAAGTTCAAAGAAGGGCGACCAAAATAATAAAAGGGATGGAACTCCTCCTGTATGAAGAAAGGCTAAAGAGGTTAGGGCTCTTCAGCTTGGAAAAGAGACAGCTTGGGGGGGGGGGGGGGGGGGTTAAGACTGAAGTGAATCAAGTTTTCATTCTTTCAAAAAGTACAAAGACCAGGGGACACTCAATGAAATTACATGGAAATACTTTTAAAACTAATAGGTGGAAATATTTTTTTCATTCAGGGGGTCTTTTACAAAGGCACACTAGTGTTTTAGTGCAAGCTAAATGCTAGAGACACCCATATATTCCTTTGTAAAAGGACCTCTCAAAGAACAGTTAAGCTCTATAACTCACTGCTGGAGATGTGGTAACAACGGGTTAGTGTATCTGGGTTTAAAAAAGGTTTGGACAACTTCCTGGAGGAAAAGTCCATAGTCTGTTATTGAGTTAGACATGGAAAAGCCACTGCTTGCCCCGGGATTGGTATCTTGGAATGTTGCTACTATTTGGGTTTCTGCCAGATACTTGTGACTGGATTGGTTACTGTTGGAAACAGGATACTGTGCTAGATGGACCATTGGTCTGATCCAATATGGCTATTCTTCTGTTCATACTCCTATTCTATCATCTTATTGTCCTGATCTTCTTTTCATCCTTTATCATCACCATCATCTATCGTTCCCAAACATTCACTCTTTTATCTTACCATCCTCATCCTCCTCTATCAGCACAATCTTCTATATTCAGCATTCTCTGTCATTATTATTATAGTCATCCTTTATTATCCATTTTCTCCTCCATCATCACTCTATGTAATATGATCGCCAATAATTCACTCGGAGAAATCTAGTCAAGTCTTTCTGAACATAGGAGTCACACATGTTTGTTAACATTTGTGATATTGAGCATGTCAGAAGGTAAGTGAACCTTACAGTGTCCACAGCACAGTCTGTCCCCGAGAGATCCAGGTGCAGTAGTGCATTGGGCTGAGCCAGGAACGTGTAGAGTGACTATAGGACAGACACAGAAGAGAAAGAATGTTTTACAGATGGGAACCCGAGGATACTGTTCTGGTTGGTTTCTGAGTGCAGAACTTACGTTTGCATCATCAGTGGAGAGCAGTCCTGGGTTCTTACTGAGATCCAGGTGCAGAAGGGTGCTAGAGAAAACAGGATTCCCTCCCAAAGTCTGACACAGAGCTACCAGACCTGCTCATAGTACACAGAAAAAGCAAGACATTAACAGTATGTACTAGAGTGACAAGTAACGTTTTTTTTTCCCCAAGAGCAGCCTAATTAAAAGGAAACCAGAGGTCCATCAAATGCAGACTTCTAATTGCTTAAAAGCTCTCTGCACTGTAGTTATCTAAGGAAAGGTGAAAAGCTCACCCCACATCCACATTCTCAGCATAGTGAAAACAGTTCCTGCCTGAACCTAAAATATGATAAACAATGTAAGTATTGTGCTCCACATATATGACATTTTATTTAATGCTTCTCTAACTGACTGTCTCACATATCCACACATAAACACAGCAAGTCCTGAAATTCAAATGCAATGTGTTAGTTTGCTGGAAAAACTCTATGGATTTTGGATACTAGTAGGCTGCAAAAATGCAAACATAAATAAATAAATAAAGTATAATACACTGCCACCAGCACACAAACCCTCGGATTCTATATACAGTGCCCAGATTTATGTCTGCACAAATTAATTGAATAATGAGCTTTGACCCATCAATAACTGGGTGCTAAAAATCAATTGGCACTCATTAAAATTTGCATGTGCAACGGCTGCTCGCTGTTCTATAAAGCAGGGCGCCAAACTCCCAAAGCACATATCTCAAAAGGGGGTGTGGCCACGGGAGGGGCATGGATGTATTCCAAAAAGCTACGCTCGTAGTTATGGATTACTGGGTTAGTGTGCCCATCTTGGGCACCAGGTTTCAGCAGGCGTCCAAAGTTAGGCTGCAGGAATCGGTTTAGTGTCGATTTTTCTGTGCCCATTTTTTGAGCACCGTTTATAGAATCCGGCCCAAACCATTCATTGTCTCATAAGTAAACACAAGAGCAACTCTGTAGGTGCCAGAGGGTGCTGAGCACCCCCAATATTGAGCGAGCTCCTGCACTGTGTCCAAGGAGGGGTAATTTGTATTGTGTTTGGCACCCCCAATGTTTTTGAAATGGAGAAATTACTTGAACATATCTGGATACCTTTGCTAGTGATGGAAGTCTTAGAGAGGTACAACTGCTTCAGTCCCTTGGGAAAGTACAGTAACTGCTGGCTAAGACTGTGGATCCCTGTGATAGAAAACAGCAGTGAGTACAGCTTTGAGGGAGGGAGAAGTGTGAGACATGACACAGACGGCAGTGACTAGACAGAGCGATATTGAGGGTGGAAGGGAAGTGAGACAGGACAGGTGTCATTACAGAACTCCCAATAAGGAAGGAATGTGAGACAGGTAAATACATTTCTGGGTAAAGGAGAAGAGTGAAGCAGGATAGAGAAATCTGTGTCAGAGAGGAGTTTCAGACCAAGAAGCAATCATTAAATGTTTTTTTTACATTGTTTTATTTATATAAAGTATCATTAGAATTCCAAGAAATATTCTTTAAGAGCAACAGATGGAGAGAAATATAGAACGGGAAAAGGAACAAAAAAAAATAAAAATTATGTCACACTCCTTCTAATACTCAGTCCTGAATCTTCAATTGGAAGGCAAGGCAGAAATTCGGGGAAATACAACAAAAGTTATCAACAGCAATACTTACTGACAAGTAGCCTAAACAAATTTAACATTAGTCACAGAGTAGAAGTTACAAATGGATCTGAGGTAGACCTCCTCCCACAGGAAGAAAGAGAGATGACCTGGCTTATAAAACCATCATATGTCTTAGAATTCATTTACAGGGAAAATTTAAGCAGCAAAGAACCCCTAACTTTAAAACATGTGGTTCAGACTCAGTCTGCCCATCCATGCCATCTACTCTTCCTATCGCTCCCTTAGAGATCCTATGTACTTGTCCCAAGCTCTCTTGAATTCAGATACTGTTTTCATCTCCACCACTTCCACTGGGAAGCCTTTCCACAAATTCACCACCCTTTCCATGAAGAAGTATTTCCTCAGGTTACTTCTGATTCTGTCCCTTTTCACCTTCCTCCTATGCCCCCTCGTTCCAGATCTTCCTTTCAATTGAAAGAGTCTCACTTCCTGTGCACTTATGCCGTGTGGGTATTTAAATATCTCTATCATATCTCCCCTTTCCCATCTTTCTTCCAAAGCATACATATTGAGATTTCTAAGTCTGTCCCCATACATTTTATGATGAAGACCATTGACCATTTTAGTAGATGCCCTCTGGACTGGTTCCATCCTGTTTATATCTTTTTGAAGGTGTGGCCTCCAGAATTGTACACAATAGTCTACAGAGGTCTCACCAGAGTCTTATATATGGGCATTATCACCTCCTTTTTTCCTACTGGCCATTCCTCTCCCTATGCGCCCAAGCAACCTTCCAGCTTTCACTGTTGCCTTTTCTACCTGTTTGGCCACCTTAAGACCATCATATACAATCGCACCCAACTCCAGCTCCTCTTTCGTGCACCCCTAAAAACTGTGCCGTTCCCTTGGGTTTTTGCAGCCCAAAAGCATGACCCTGCATTTATTAGCATTAAATCTAAGCAGCCAAATTACAGACCATTCCTCTAGCTTCGCTAATCCTTCCTCATGTTATCCACACCATCAGGGGTGTCTACTCTATTGCAGATTTTGGTATCATTTGCAAAGAGGCAAATCTTACTAGACAGTCCTTCAGCAATAATGCTTACAAAAATGTTAAAAAGAACCGGCCCAAGAATCAAACCTTGAGGCAGCTGGCATCTTGCCCCCCCCCCCCCCAATATTTACACATTATTAAATGAATTTGGAAAGAGGAAAAATGTGAGAGACGGTAAGCTGAGAGCGAATGACAGATGCCTACTGCTTTATGCATATTGGTACAAAAAGCTGAAGACACGACTGCTTCCCACCTTTGTCCTCCAGCTGATTGTGCGACAAGTTGATTGTATGAAGGGCAGTACCGGGATTCTCAGCAAAGACCAAGGACAGCTTTACTGCAAAGTCACTGTATAAGAAAACGAATAGAGATGGAAAATATTGAAAGGAAGGTGAGAGTGGGAGAGCACGAAAAAGGAGGAAATAATAACAAAAAGAGCAGATGGACAAGAAAAAGAAAACAGGAGATTAGAGTGGTAGAAGACACAGATAAAGAAATAGATGATACAGAGAGAAAGAAACATACAAAGGTAAGAGAAACAGAATGGGACGCCAAGACAGGAAGACGAAGTCATGGAGACAGCAAAAAACAAAAGTGGGAAAGTATGAAAGTCATGAATAATCACTTCCACTGGCAGCCTTTTGTGAGAAATATGGAGCATGGGGACAGGAGGATGAGTTGGGACCCTGAGCAGCACATCTGCTAATGAGCACTGAGTCTGCACACATTCATTATTATTATAGACATACATTCATGGTACCCTCTCAAGTATTCCACCCAGTCCACCAGACCACCTGTCCTTACGTCCTGAGGCCGCTGTTCTCTAATATCAGCTCCTCTAGGTTGCTGGACTTGCTGACGGTGTGCAGCACTTGCTCAATGACCTCTGAACCCTGAGAAGGAAGCAAAGTCATGTTAAGAGCTTTGGTGAACAGAGACAGAAAGGAGATGACAGTGGAGGTGTAAGGGGAAAATCACACCAAAGGGAGAGAACAATGGCCAACACCCCCATCCCATCCTATTTAACTTCCCTCATGTGTGACGGGAATGAACTGTATCACCGTTTGAGACACTCCAGGAGAAGTTTTGGGATTTTCAAATTTCAAGAATTTAAGACCACGAAACCAACGGAATTGGAAATAAGCAACCAGACAATCCCAGCACTGCTTTTAACCTTCTTTTACTTCCAACAACAAAAAAAATCTTTTAAAACATGCAGCCAGCAGAGATGGCAGAGGATCTCAAACAATCAACCTGTGCCCTGCTGTGGCCTCAGCAGCAGCAGGACAAAAAGTGACATAATTGAGGGACAGGCAAAGAAAAACAGTGAAGAGGAGGGAAAGAATGACAGATACAGAAAGGGAAGGCAATGAAAAAGAGCAGAAGGGAAATGGAAAAAAAAAAGCAAAGAGAAAGACAGAAAGAAGAGGACAGGAAGGGAGAAATAGAGAACAAGGTGAGACAAACCAAATTAAAGAAGAGGAAGAAATGAAGGTGGTTGCAAAAACAGAGAAGACAGAGCATGCCAGAGTCTGACTGAAACAGACCCGGATGGCAGGAGACAGCTAGGAGGGGAAAAATGGAGATAGATCCAAAGGTCTGTTCAGCAACTCACCAGTCGGAGATCTTTGCAGTAGAGTTTAGTGAACCACTGGTTATATGCCAGGGCAGCCACAATCACAGCGAGGTCCCTGCAGGGCACAATGGAAGCAGTACTGAGTTATGCCATCACTGAGCCCAAAGCTGCGGCCACAAGGCTCTCCACCATTTCTCACCTGCCCTCCAGGTGGCTGAAATCCAGTAAGTTGAACTCCCTGTTATCCTGTGAGTGGTAAATGGTGTCCACATCCTACAGAGAAAAAATGGTTTCCTATTAAGATGGTTGCTATTTCAGCACCAGAAATCTTCTTCTCTCTGTGCTTGGGCCTCCTGTTCCCAGGTCCTCATTTTCTTTAGGGATCGCCCTCTTCCTCACTCTACTGTGTCTACACTCGGACTTACAATACTGAACTGTGACTCTTTAGGACTGAATATGCTAAAAAAAAACTGCTTCCCTGAGAAGGGTTACCTCTAAAGGTCCAGTTGGCACCATTTTTGTATGGGCAGCCACTGGGGAAGGAGCCAAAGGAGATCACACCTACCCCCAACACCCCCCTGGACCCACAAGGGGTGAGTCAGGGTCCCAGGTCACGCCGAACCTCTACTATGGAAAAAGGTGGAGCTTCAGAGAGTAGGAGATCTTTGCTACATTTTACTACCAAGTTGGGGATGGAGAAGGAGAGAAGGGGAGTCTACTAGACTGCAGGGGACCAGCAGTCCTACTGAGGGCCTCCAATTCACATCAATGGGCCCTTTCGTTTTCTACTGCTGCCACCACATAAAGGGGCACTTTTTCGTATGTTGCCACAGCCTGGAACACACAAAGTACCTGACTGTGCAACACCTGAGAGATTTCACAGTTAAGGATGTAAATGAGGCAAGAGCTCATTTGCATTTTGTAGCTACATTTTGTGGAAATGGGTACTGATTTTGGCAGGTTTGTACATACAGCCTAATGTGGCTAGAAGTATGCATGGGTGTTCACAAGGGACACACAATTAACAGAATAAAAAGAGGTGCATGAGCTGGATCTGCAAATCTAGGCTTCGTAGCTGGATTTCAGATTTTGGTGTCCAAAGGTAAGGCAGCAGATCCCTGAGAACTAGGGGGAAATGGCAGGGAGCCAGAGATGCTAAAGATGGGAAAGCCACAAGGAGCAGAGGAAGGCCACAGTTCCCCAGTGGTGTCCCCTTGAAGCAGTATATGCACACGGCCTTAAAGTAAGTGGAAGCAGGCTCCTTTTTGGCCTTGGGTATGTGATGCCTTCCAAAACTGCCTATCCCTAAATGCAGGTCTGCCACCATTCAGTCATCTGTTGAAACAGTAGGTACAAATTAGAGGTGCTTTGTACCGGCAGACCTTTTAAGTAATTTCCCATAGAAAAATACCTGGGTAGCAACCCTCTGAAAATTAATGACAAGGTCCATGAACACAAAAGTACCTGAGTAGTTTGTGGCAACAAGAGATGTCAATAATAGCTTCTTTTTGTCAGTTTATCCAAATGTAACTTGATAACAATAACATTGCTCTTGTTCACTCTCTTCTCATTCCCCTGGTGCAGGAAACCGTACTAGGCTGCCCATACCAGTGAGAATAATATAATATCTTTATATCCTTTATAGTTGACATTTTTTTCAACTTGAGAGATCGTGAAGTATAACTGTATACGTCAAGTTGATGGTATGTAAATTTATATTTATATATTCATATATTTATATTTCTAAATGGATTCTCAAAAAATATATACTTTTAAATGTTTCGGGCGTACATATAAGACTTTTCAGACGATATACATTTATTATATATAAGGTAATCCCTTTTATTTTCTCTTAATTGTTATTTAACTTTCGTTCTGTTCTATATAAATACAGTGGTGGAAATAAGTATTTGATCCCTTGCTGATTTTGTAAGTTTGCCCACTGACAAAGACATGAGCAGCCCATAATTGAAGGGTAGGTTATTAGTAACAGTGAGAGATAGCACATCACAAATTAAATCCGGAAAATCACATTGTGGAAAGTATATGAATTTATTTGCATTCTGCAGAGGGAAATAAGTATTTAATCCCTCTGGCAAACAAGACCTAATACTTGGTGGCAAAACCCTTGTTGGCAAGCACAGCGGTCAGACGTCTTCTGTAGTTGATGATGAGGTTTGCACACATGTCAGGAGGAATTTTGGTCCACTCCTCTTTGCAGATCATCTCTAAATCATTAAGAGTTCTGGGCTGTCGCTTGGCAACTCGCAGCTTCAGCTCCCTCCATAAGTTTTCAATGGGATTAAGGTCTGGTGACTGGCTAGGCCACTCCATGACCCTAATGTGCTTCTTCCTGAGCCACTCCTTTGTTGCCTTGGCTGTATGTTTTGGGTCATTGTCGTGCTGGAAGACCCAGCCACGACCCATTTTTAAGGCCCTGGCGGAGGGAAGGAGGTTGTCACTCAGAATTGTACGGTACATGGCCCCATCCATTCTCCCATTGATGCGGTGAAGTAGTCCTGTGCCCTTAGCAGAGAAACACCCCCAAAACATAACATTTCCACCTCCATGCTTGACAGTGGGGACGGTGTTCTTTGGGTCATAGGCAGCATTTCTCTTCCTCCAAACACGGCGAGTTGAGTTCATGCCAAAGAGCTCAATTTTTGTCTCATCTGACCACAGCACCTTCTCCCAATCACTCTCGGCATCATCCAGGTGTTCACTGGCAAACTTCAGACGGGCCGTCACATGTGCCTTCCGGAGCAGGGGGACCTTGCGGGCACTGCAGGATTGCAATCCGTTATGTCGTAATGTGTTACCAATGGTTTTCGTGGTGACAGTGGTCCCAGCTGCCTTGAGATCATTGACAAGTTCCCCCCTTGTAGTTGTAGGCTGATTTCTAACCTTCCTCATGATCAAGGATACCCCACGAGGTGAGATTTTGCGTGGAGCCCCAGATCTTTGTCGATTGACAGTCATTTTGTACTTCTTCCATTTTCTTACTATGGCACCAACAGTTGTCTCCTTCTCGCCCAGCGTCTTACTGATGGTTTTGTAGCCCATTCCAGCCTTGTGCAGGTGTATGATCTTGTCCCTGACATCCTTAGACAGCTCCTTGCTCTTGGCCATTTTGTAGAGGTTAGAGTCTGACTGATTCACTGAGTCTGTGGACAGGTGTCTTTCATACAGGTGACCATTGCCGACAGCTGTCTGTCATGCAGGTAACGAGTTGATTTGGAGCATCTACCTGGTCTGTAGGGGCCAGATCTCTTACTGGTTGGTGGGGGATCAAATACTTATTTCCCTCTGCAGAATGCAAATAAATTCATATACTTTCCACAATGTGATTTTCCGGATTTAATTTGTGATGTGCTATCTCTCACTGTTACCAATAACCTACCCTTCAATTATGGGCTGCTCATGTCTTTGTCAGTGGGCAAACTTACAAAATCAGCAAGGGATCAAATACTTATTTCCACCACTGTACGCTATTGGGGTGCAAACATTGTAATTTATATAAATGCGCTGTTATAGATGTGTGTCTATAAGTATGAATATGCGGACATATATTGATAGAGATATATATATGTGCACGTATATTTAACTACTCTAATTACAAAATATCATAACAAATATCCTGCGTAACATATCTTTGTTCTGTTATTGATTTTTGTGAGATATCTTTTTGTTATTATCAAAATTTACAATTTTAAAATTTTTATCTGTCACGTCCTATAACCTATATACATGTATTGTAACTTTATTTATTTTATTTATTTATTGCATTTGTATCCCACATTCCCCCACCTATTTGCAGGCTCAATGTGGCTTACATAAATTTGTTAGTATTGTCATTACAGGGTGTCAGATCAGGTTCTGTTAGTAGTGTGTAGTGATTAGGAAGGGAAGGACAGAGGAAGGGAGAGAGTGCTTAGGGAAATTATAGGGTGAGCGTTCAGTGTTGAGTGGGTTGGTAAGGTGACTTAGTGGGCTATAAATTTTCATTATAGGCCTTGTTGAAGAAGAATGTCTTCAGAGATAACTAAGATAAAAAGGTTATTTTTATGTTTTAAATTTGTGTTTTAAATTTTATGTTTTAAATTTGATTAATTTTATGTTTTTAGACCCCTGATGAAGGCTGTTTAGCTGAAACACGGACTGTGTAGGGTCCCAATAAACTTTCATTTGGTGCTTCTACTACCGTGGTTTCAGAAGTGGTCATTTTTGGTTTCTTGGCATCTTCCACCTTTGTGTGTTCTTTGCACACTGCTTCTGACACCACTGAACTGTGAACCTCATCAGACAGAAAGGGGTAGCGTCAAGCCTTCTCATTCTAGACTTACCCACTGCACCTCCTCACGGCAGCACATGCCATTGTAGTCACATAGTGCTGCGTAGGTCTCTGAGAATCCACCTATAGGGAGAGGAAGAGTAAGCATTTATGGTTTGCAGAATCATCTCTCTAAGCATCACTTGTGCAGGCACACAGAGCAATGATGGAAATCACCAGAGCAATAGGAGAGACTGGAACACTGACAGGAAGGTTTAGTTGATGTTGGGATTTAAGATGTGTGTGAAGGTGTTTATTCTAGGATGGGGGGACAGGGGGACGGGAGGGGAGCTGAGCACACTGATCCAGAGTATGATGATACAACTGTTCTCTTACCACAGACATAGTGACCAGAGGAAGTAGAGGTCTCTGAGCTAGGTGAGGGGTTCCTGGTGCTCTCAGGGGTGTCGGGGGTTCGGAGTCGGATTGAACATCTGAGACGAAAAACAAGGTAGAAAGAGCCAGATTGTGAGATAGACGAAGAGGAGGCTAGACTGGTGGCTCAGTGTCAAAGCTGTGCACTGTCATACAGAAGGACAATTCCCTGGTCAGATCTGCAGAGGTAGTGGTCACAGCCCCCGATGAACGAGCACATAGTCATTGTGTAATGATGACAACTAGTGGCTGGATTTAGGTCCCATGATTGAAGGGTTCCTGAAGTTGACTGTGGGCCATACATCCGGACTTCAACTGACATTGCAATGACTGGACTCATGCAAATTGGGCAGGGGGAAAAAGAGAAATCAGGAAAATACTTACACTGAGGCTGGGCTGGGAAAAATTTTGGATAGGGCGAGGTTCACATAATTGATGAATTGATCAACACTCTCTGGTGATGGCAGCGTCAGGGAATAACTCTGTTTCTCTGTCTCAACCAGAATCTATGAGTATGAAAGTTAAAAATACTAAACGCATAGCTGGGAAGAGATGACACTATGAGTCTATCAGAGATAAAATCAAGCAAGAGCTTGCAATGGATTCCTCAAAGTTGATCGTTGAATCACCCAGCAAAAGCAGGAGAGAGAATCAAACAAGGGTTCATAAATGGAGAGAAACAGAATACATCTTAATCCCACCACAGCAAACACAGAGAATGGAAATGTCTCTGGTACCAGCAAATGATTGGGTGAAGGAGGGGATGCTGGATATGCCTTCTTCTTTTCTAGCATCCCTCTATTGATTACCTTTAAAAGTGGACTAACACGTCTACCACACCTCTCTAGCATCCCTCAGAATTCCGTATTCCCCAGCTTGTTCCCTTTGCCCTTTAAAAGATCATAGCTTGATTTTACCTGGTCCAACACAGGCTCTTCTGGATTCAACCAGATGTTGAGCATTCTTTTTTGCTGCCCCCATCTTTATGGCATTCTTTACCCCTCTCTGAATTTGAGCTGAACAGTCCCTTAAGAAGTTTAAATCCGCTTTAAAAACTTGGCTTTTCCAGCTTTCTTTCGATCATGCTTAGGTGGACTGCTGTCTCGTTTCACTGGGATTATGCCTTCTCAAATCTTTCCTTTCCCCCTCCTCTCTCCATCCAATTTGTGATCTTCTGCCCTGTCTATACTGCTGTCTGTTTTGCTTTTTCTATTTTACTTTCAGGCCGACTGATCTGTGTGAATGTAAATTCGTTCTTTCCTGTCAAATTTTGTAGCTCCTTTTCTGTATTTTATTTTCTGATTTTAGATTGTAAACTGCCTTGATCTGCAAGTTAGCAAAGGCGGTGAATAAACTATAAACTATTCAGCCTCCAGAAGCCAGTGGCGTACCAAGGGGGGGGGGGTGCGGTGGGTGCGGTCCGCCCCGGGTGCACGCTGCTGGGGGGGTGCCGCGCGCCTGTCGGCTCCGCTTGTTCCGTGCTTCCTCTGCCCTGGAACAGGTTACTTCCTATTCCGGGGCAGAGGGAGCATGGAACGAGCAAAGCCGATAGGCGCGCGGCACCCCCCCAGCAGGTAAAAATGCACCCGGGGGGGGGGGGCGCATCGGCGATCCGCCCCGGGTGTAAGCCACCCTAGGAACGCCACTGCCAGAAGCCAAAATGATCTGGGATGAACTGAACCCTTAATTACTTTTTCCTCACTCTATTGATGAATCCAATTTAACCCTGGGATTAAAAAGCTGAGCCAGAGAGGCAGAGAAGAAGGTCAAGGTGCGGAAGAACAGACACTGCATGCACTTGAACTTGCACTCACTTGGGTCTTGCTGAGGACGCTTACACTGCGGATTTCTAGGACATTAAATGAGCTCTCTACCTATAACAGAGAGAAAAGAAACTAGTGACTGCTGAGCCAGAACTTCCTGCCCAATGCCAGAGTACAGGTACCTAGGGGTAGCGGTAGGAGAGAAGAGCGGTGGCTGGGACTTGAGGATGAAGACAGAAACAGAATATAGATGCAGGGTATGAAGCACTATTTTGACATTTGCTCCGTAGTATCATTTTACTCATTTAGGGGGCAGTTTTCTAACTGCACATATGCATCAAAAGTATGCATATGCTTTTCCCTAAGTGAGTGCCAGTGAACTTTCAAAATAATAGTATGTGCATACTTCTGTTTTGAAAATTACCCCCGAGAATTTATGCACTTACATTTACTGCTGCTCTTTAGCATGCACAAATTTCTGGGGTTAATTTTTTTTTCTTATATACTGCCTGCAAAGTTGATCTTTTCAAACATCTGTGCAAAACTACAAGTCCCTCCCCAAACCTATCCCTAGGAATGCTTCCACTCAGTCCAGCTAAATTTATGTATGTACAAAGGCCATGCATGCATACCTTTGCGTATTGGGTGGACAATTCTATAAAAGCCTATTTTTGTTCATAACCGGCAGAAATGCTTTTTGAGAACTACCTTCTTACAGAGCAATATTCAAGCGCATGATTACCCATGTGAAAGGGAAAATTTGGACTTACCTGTTAATTTCCTTTCCTTGAGTCCTGCCAGACCAACCCAGATGAATGGGTTATGTCCCCCTACCAGCAGATGGAGCCACAGAAAAATAGATCAGGGTTGACTTCACTTACTTTATAGGGGGCTGCTGCCGTCTTCACCTCTTCAGTATCCTATAACAAACCTAAGGCTACTAAAGACAGTTCTTATGTTCTGGGTTTCCTAAAGCCAAATCTGGTGCAATCAAAATCAGTTCATGGTTACTAAGCCAAGAATAAGAATTCCATACAAAAAACTACCTTCAAAATGGACTACGACATACTGTTAGCTTTCTGAATGTCAGACCGCCATGACTTCCATGGTTGGATTCTGGCAAGAAAGGAAATTAACAGATAAGTCCAAATTTCCCTTCCATATCGCCCATGCCAGACCAGTCCAGGCAAATAGGATATACCCCAGCTCTATCCGGATTGAGTGGGAGGAAGCAACAACAGCTTTCAGAACTGCTACACCTACGGTGTTGAGTCTCCAGACCTGCATACCCACACTGAGGCACTTAGAGAAGGGGTGTAAGGGCACTTAGACTCATGCAGACATCTTTCTATCAACTCCGCTTGCTACAGAGGTTAAAACCAATGTTGATGATGGCAGATTTTCAAAGTGTGGTTCAGAGTTTGGTCTTAAGTAACATAGACAATTGCAATGCATTGTGCTTAGAAATTGTGAATTCCCGAGTGAAGGCTTTGCAAATTATTCAGAATTCTGTGTCTAGACTGATTGTGGGTACGTCTGTTTGTTCATATAACACCAATTTTGAAACAGCTGCACTGGCTGCCAGTGAAATATAGGATACAGTACAAGGTTTTGTCTATTATTCACCAAGTTTTGTATGGGAAAGTGCTTTGGTATTTTACCAATGTTTTGCATGTGTATAATTCTGCGCGGTCATCAAGATCAGAAACCTCAATGTGGCTTACGCAGGGTATCACTATGCTAGTACATGAGCTTCAGCTTTTTTAATGACTGGTTCACTGCTTTGGTACATGTTGTCAAGGCAGTTGTGTTTATGTGCAAATAAGATCCAGTTTAAAAAGCTGTTGAAAACATTTTGTTTTTGTATAGGCCTTTGTTTGAAGGATATAGGGTTTGATACTGTATGTATTGCTATTCCAAATGTATGGTCCACATCAATGATGTTGGATGAGTTGCATTATTGTTTTATGTGATATGTGTGTAATTTATTGTGGGGCCCTTTTAGCAAGCTGTGGGAAAAAGGGCCCTGCGCTGGCGGTGGGGGATATTTTTCCCACACGCCAGGGCTCCTTTTACCGCAGTGGGTAAAAGCGTGGGTAAGAGAACTCTTACCACATGGCCATGTGATGGGAAGCCCTTACAGTCACCCATTGAGGTGGTGATAAGGGCTCCCGTGCTAACCTGGAAGCACATGGCGATGACCGATTACTGCCACACAAGCTATTTCTGGGGGTTTTGTTTCTCCCCGGAAATGGTGCGCACTTGGGGCGGGACTACCTCCGGCGGCCGCATTGGGCCACCAGTAGTTCCAAAAGAGCAAACGGTAAGCCCGTGTTGGGCTTTCTGCCGCTCTGTAAAAGGGCTCCTATGTTTTTTATTATGTATGTTTTGATGTGAGGTTTAAACGGGCTATACCTTTTTAAATAAATAAATAAATAAATAAAATAAACAAGCAACATCCTCTGGAAGACAGAGTCTAGCACTCATCAAGTGGGCTAATCAGCCCTCTAGACTTGCCAACTCTTTTGGTGTGGTTGAAGGTAATCATTTTAGGGCAATACCCCCTTCCACCAGCAATATGGTCTTCTTAGTCACCATCGTAATCAGGGAGTCCACCTGGGAAGCTGCAATTTAATGGGTTGAGGCAAGCCATGGCTCTTCCCACTCTCAACCCTGCATCCGGTGAGACCCATTCTGCTGAAATCAGGCCCTGAATGTCTGGATGCATCAGGAAGGCTTTGGAAGGACATCTAAGCCTCCTCATGATCAATGAAGAAGGAACTCCTGAAGCCAAAGCAGAAGGCTCCTCAATAGAAAGCACTGCTAGTTCCTCTGAAATAAGAGTACTGAGCTCCACTTTATGAAACAACCTCAGTACTTTCAAATCATCTCTTTCCTCTAACTGCTCTTTCAACAATGGCTCTTCTGAATAGACTGAGACCACATCAGATAAGGAGGGAGAAGCAGAGATAGCCTCATCCGCTCACTCCTGGAGGTCTAAATGAGATCTCTTAGGAGAAGGAGGGGCAGTGGAGTGAGAAACTGAAGCACCTTGCAGTAACTCTGACTGTCTCTGTTTCAGTAAATATGCCTGGTGTAAGAGCAATACAAACCCTGGAGAAAACAAAAATGAGAAAGGCTCAGGACTGATGCTCTGTCCTGTGTTCTCCAGCAAACCTCTTTCCTACTCCTTTCTTTTTTTTTTTTTAAGGTTGTTGTGCTGGAAAAGAAAAGCTCCACAGGAAAAAAGGAGAAAGGTGAAGGGAGGGAAGAAGTAAATTTGCGGGGCGCTACAGACAGGGATATGAAGACCTCCAGATATGACTCTGCAGACTCAAGCCATCCACAAAGTTCAACTGGAAACTAGTTGACCAAGAGGAAAGCACTCAGAACCAGAGGCTGAAAAGTGTGTCCATCTACCTGCCAGAGAGAGAAAATACGAACCAGAGGCTGAAAAGTGTGTCCATCTACCTGCTAGAGAGAGAAAATACTGAGCAGCTGGACTGGATGCTGAGAGAGAGATATGTCTCAGCTCAGTTTTCAGTTCTGTATCTCCACCTGCTGGTTGATGGACACAACTATCCTGCAGGTTCTGGAATAGTGGGAAGCTACAAAATGGAAGCCTTTTTATTGTAGGCACAGAATGGAAAACATTAGTAAATATGACCGTTATATAATTCTTTGACACAGAACATTTTTTTAAATGGTTGCCAATTCAGCTTAACAAGTAATCAAGTAACTTACCTTTGCTGGAACCTTCAGCAAGAAAATGTAAACCCGCCATGTTGTGAGAACCTGTAATGTAATGAAAAACAGTCAGGGGTTGGACACAAATATGCATGACACACAGGTCAGACTCAGTCATGTGAGCTGTAGTGTCATGAGTAAGGGACCCACGAGACTAACCTGTAGCGTAAAATTTCTTAAAACTTCAGGCTAAAATCCAAACTTGGGTTGCCAGAAACAAAGTTTGTCAAGCTACTGTACTGTAAGATGTGTGAATGTGATTTAGCAGGTGTTAAATCATGCTCACAAGCAGTGATTTGGTTGTTAAAGTATGCTAAAACATGACAACATACAATACACCTGAAACAGAAACAAAATCACAGATGTGAAAATGTATATGATTTAAGGACTGGGGAAAAGCAAAGGGGCTCTCTTTCTGCACATTTGAATGGGTGCAAGTTTCGGCAAAACTTAAGCAGGCTAAACATTTTTACTATATTTCTGTGACTATTGCAGTGGGCTTTGATCCTGGGGAACTGGGTTTGATTCCCACTGCAGTTCCTTGTGACTCTGGGCAAGTCACTTAACTCTCCACTGCCCCAGGTACAAAATGAGTACCTGAATATAATATGTAAACAGCTTTGATTGCAACCACAGAAAAGTGATACATCGAGTCCCATCTCCTTTCTCTTTCCCTAAATTTAAAGCATAGTAAAAATGCAGGTTCAATTGTGCACACTAAAATCCTCATTATTTTATGGATTTCTACATAGTCTTTAATTCCTGCAGTAAAAAAAGGATAGTGAAAACAAAGGTGCTTCCTCTGGATCTATTCATTCTGTTTTGACTGTTATATGTCCCTAATTACTTTTTCTAACACTAAAGCACAAGCACATTGAAAAAAATATATTTTATAAAGCTGGTATCTTGGAAGCAGGAACAGCCATATAAGGAAATAATCCATGTAGTGATCGGGGG
The DNA here is from genome assembly GCF_901765095.1 of Microcaecilia unicolor. Lineage (NCBI taxonomy): Eukaryota > Metazoa > Chordata > Amphibia > Gymnophiona > Siphonopidae > Microcaecilia > Microcaecilia unicolor. The sequence continues at coordinate 30,637,617 of NC_044044.1, forward strand.
AGTCAGGGGGGAGAGACAGAGATAGAGAGAAATGAACAGAGAATACAAGAGAAAGAGGAACAGAAACCAACGTTCACAGAGAGAGAGAAACAAAACAAACAAAAAAAAAAGACACAGAGAGAAATAAAGGAAGAGACCCAGAGCCACTTCACCTCTATGTACTGGTACCTTCTAAAGGTCAGTCTCATTCTGGGGAGCAGGCAAAATAAGCAGAAAGCACCACAGAGTATCTGACATTCTGTATACCCGTTGGAACTCCAGAGGTACATGCAGAACTTCACATCCTTTTGTGAAAAGTTCTCTTTTGTAAGGCATTGGTATGGTAGTAGGACAGCTCAGACTTGTCTGAGGACCCTCAGGTGACTGATCCATCAAAGCAAGAAATGGCATGACTGAGCTAAGAGAGGAAGCTAGACTGGCAGGAGGAGAAATGCGAGGGGACAGAAAGGAATTCTGAGTGAAAGGGTCAAAAGCATTCCCTTTCCAGTGGATAGTAGAGACAATCCCTCCCAGGGCTCCAAAGATGGCACTCTAGGGATAAAAGATGAGGGGCAGAAGGAGCCTTGAGACAGAGCCAATTCCAGTGTGAGACATAAAGCTGTATGTCTCTGTTGATCACCCTCCCCTCACCTATCCACACCCATCCTGTTAGAATATCAATGATATGCTTTGATGTCCCCATGCATACCTCCGACCCACCCCCATCCTCCCACCCTGTCAGACTGTCATAGTAATGCTTGAATGTTTTCACTTATATACACTGTCAGCTAGCACATTTGCTTATTTCCGATCTGAGGAAGAAGGGCAACCTTCGAAAGCTAATCCAGAAATGTATTGTTATGTCCAATAAAAAAGGTATCATCTTATTTTCTTTTCCATGTTTTATTTTGTTTGATTTCTATTGATAACAGTGTGAAACAGAAAGAGAACTATGGGTCAGAAAGGGATGGAGCTAGCCCCAATGCAGTGAGAGGAATTCTGGGAGGCAGGAAGGATGGAAATAGCTCCCTTCCAGCTTGGAGAAGGTGGGATTGGAAATGAGGAGAAAGCGATATCGTACGACAAAGCCTCCAGGTCACATTCAGGGTTCATATATGCTTGTCAATTCAGTGCTAATGCATTGTTTTTCATTCCTACACATTGTCAAATGGAAGTGAGGTCTAGGTATAGAGCTTGTCTGCATATGTCTGACCTATAAGAATCATCTCATCTTCCTTGAAATGTTCTGAAATCACACCAATATCAACAAAGAAAAATGTATACCAAAATGCGTGACATCCTATTGTTATACAAGGTCATACACTCATATCTCTTGTCTGAATCAAGATTTAATCAGAAAAAAACCCATAATCAAAACCAAACAAAACCCACAAAAAAAACACAGAGAAGGGAAGCAAACACATCAGAGATAAATGGACTGGGCAGCACTCCGCCCTGCTCCCTTCTTCTTCAGCAATGTTCTCAGATACATTAGCAATTCCCCACTGCACACTTCCCATAGTACACTGCCTTCCTCTCTCATTCTCTCTCCTCTGCCTGCTTCTGACCCATTTAAAGTGCTGTCAGGCTCACTCTCAAGGGCTCCAGGGTACACATGTCTAAGTCCCACATTTACCCATAAACCTAGATACTTTTTATTTTTAAAACAAGACTTCACTTTAGTGAAGCAGTCAGTCACTCACCAGCACTCTGTCTTCATACTTTTTGGACTTGGTTTCTAGCTTGACCCGGTGCTGAGGATGCGTGCCTGGCCTGTTGAGGAATCTCTTCATACTGTCTGGAGGAGAGAAGAGAGCCATCATAGACCTCTCGGGACAATGAGAATGTGGGGAAAACAATGAAAGAAACAAATAAACAGATGACAATGTGGCCCACTGAGTCTGCAACAGAGCTGACAATCTTGTTTATTACTACTATTACCATCATTTGCACAGCGTATACCAAGTGTACACAGCACTGTACAAGAGACAGTGGAATAATTCTATCAATAGGGCCACAAATGAGCAAACATGACCAGAATACCGGAATAGAGATATGATTCCAGCTATGACCTATTCTATAAAATGAAACCTAAGCATCACGACACCTAGATTGAATGTTAGAATCCACATGGGCGGAGCCCAGAGCTATGTGCATAATTGATCGAACATTGTAATTTGCACACATTTTTTTCAGCTATCTAGGCACGAGCATTTACACCAGTTCTCTGGCTAGTGAAGTAATCATGAATGTATTCACCCTGTCATACTAGTCTCCTATAAAGGAAAGCAGGCACTGACTTTTCTTTAAGCAATCGGCTCCCCTTTATAGCATTACCCTTCAGAGAGCTAATTTTATAACTGGATACCTATGTGAGAAGTCCAAAAAAATGTCTATTTTAAACATATTTTATAAAGGCAACATGCGTGCCTATGTCCGTTTTAAAATAAGATCCCTAATGCACAAACGCCGCTACAGAAATACACACTTTCTCTGAGAAAGGTGCAACAGTGCATGTGAGTTATTTTATAACAGGTCACCTAGGTTTGGAAGTGGAGAAGACACCTGTTTTTATTCTATTTTAGAGACACATACTCCCGGATTCTATATAGCGTGACTTAAGCATGCAAATCTGTCGTATTCCGGATTTGCACATGCAACTTAATTAGCTAACAAGCCAATCAGCGCTGATAATTGCCAATTAACAAGGAATTATTGACACTAATTGCCATTAATTAGAATTTATGCACATAAATTAGAATTTAAGCGTATTCTGTAAAGTGTTGCACATAAATTCTAAGGTGCACAGCTGAAAAGGAGGCGTGGAATGGGCTGGTTGTGGGCGCTTCTAAAATCAACGCACGTGGTTATAGAATACACCCAATGCATGGCTAAATTAGGTGTCAGCATTTACTTGGCATAACTACCCACAACTAAATTTAGTCATTAGGACGGGCGATCAACATATCCTATAAAACACACCAAAATGCCTAAATGTAGGCATACTTTACAGAATATGCCTAGGCGTATTTTTTTGTGCGCCAATTTTTTTTATTTTTTAGGCGTGATATATAGAATCTAGCCCATAAAAGGCACCAATTAGGCACCTAACTTTGGGCACTAAAATGGGAGTTTTAGGGTAACACCTAAGTGCTTTAGTGTGTAACGATAAAAGGACGCACACGTGGGTGGCGAATGAGTGGGGCCTGCACTTAGGTGCTAGCTGTTACACCTGCCTCTTACATGATGTAAGTGTTTGTGCCTAAACGTTGGCTCCCAAATGCCACTTTGCTAGTGACCTTCAGAGCAGCCATATCAGCAAGATAATCTGAAATGTACATTGGAGATAATGGCGTAAATTGGTACCTTCATTTAGGCAAGTCGATGCCGAGAAATGGGTGCCAATTGTGGAATGGCCTCTGTGGACCAAGACTGACTTATAACATACTAACGTTAAATCATTACGTTTAGACACAACCATTTCTGCGTTCAAAATCTGTACCCTGGTCCATAAAATTGTCCATGGCGAAGCCCTGACCTACATGTCAGACCTCATAGACCTGCCAACTAGGAACACAAACAGATCAGCACAGACATTCATGAATCTCCATTACCCCAGCTGTAAAGGACTTAAATATAAATCCACATATGCATCCAGCTTCTCCTATATAGGCACGCAAATATGGAACGCACAACCGAAGGCCGTAAAAACAATGCACGACCTAACAACCTTCCAAATACTACTGAAAACTGACCTATTCAGGAAGGCATACCACAACGCTTCATCCTAATCACAGACTTTTCATGAACTAGACAAACCATACCCTACACCTAACTGATAACTGAATGACTACTAATGAAAATTACGCAATACACAATACCACTTTAATTATAATGTCAGAAATGAACTTGCTATATGTGACAATCTAACATATGTTACAATTTACTCTATCACTCAGGAACCTCTTTGTAATACTATACTGTACTATATTTTACTATGTATGCACCTTAATGTAAAATCATTTGTAATTCTCTACCCGGAAATGGCGATCGCCATTATGGTATAATGTAAGCCATATTGAGCCTGCAAATTGGTGGGAAAATACGGGATACAAATGCTACAAATAAATAAAATAAATAAAAATGTTGATAGTAAATGGGCAGCTTATATGCGCCACGTGACACACAAAAGTGATAGTATTCTCTCTTGAAGACATGCCCATGGCCTGGAAATGCTCCGCCCCCAGTCGTTATGCACTACCTTAAAGAATAGCGCCTAGTGCATATTCACGCATAGCTACCAATTACTGGCACCTATGACATGCAAAAGTGGCGAATACGTCTAGACCCTAAGTTATAGAATCATCTAAAAACTAACCTGTTTAAAAAGGTATACCCCACAGATCCAACTTAAATGCCTAATCTCTGCAACACAACCAAAACAAAGCACGTAATGGATATAACACAACTCTTCCATTCCCCGATTCTCTAATGTGGCATGTGCCACATGAACTTGATCTTACCACAACATCACCCTGTATTTGTTCACACCGGAGCCTGCAAAGGCCTCTCCGGTACTATGTAAGCCACATTGAGCCTACAAATAGGTGGGAAAATGTGGGATACAAATGTAACAAATAAATACAAATAAAATCTCATGCACACTGGTTCTGATTGGCTGTTTGGAGTAAGTAAAATCTGAATATCATAAAATGGACCTATATCATTGCTTCTGATGTGCTACTTTTGAAACAATGCACACAGAGAGCTAAATTTTCAAAGCATTATATAGGGACACCTCAGACACTTGACACACTCCCAAAGATACAAGTTAACCCTCTGACTTGTTCCATAACTGAAGTCAAACACCTATCAGAGTGGGCAGCGAGACAGGCACAATGTGACATCTGTAGAAATGAGCCAGGGCTGAAATAGTAGCTCGACATTAAATAGGGCCGAATTCATTTGCGCAACATCTGATGTCTCATTGCCTTATGCATGTGACTCGGGGATGAGTTATTTATGCACTTACATATCCACTCTGCTTTTCAGACATAAGAACATAAGAATTGCCATACTGGGTCAGACCAAAGGTTTTCAAAACCCAGTTTCTCATTTCCAACTGTGGCCAATCCAAGTCAAATGTTCCTGACAGGATCCCAAAACGTCAACAGATTCCATCTTGCTTATGCCCAGGGATAAGCCGTGACTTTCCCAAATCTTCCTAGATAATAATAGTCTACGGACTTTTCCTTCAGAATCTTGTTCATACTTTTTTTTAAATCTAGCTATACTGCTTTTTCCAAATCCTCTGGAAACAAATACCAGAGTGGAAAATTATTGTTCACAATCTGTTTTAAATATGTTACCAGTTAGTTCCATAGCATCTCCCCATGTTTTTGTACAATTTGAAAGGGTTAATAGCTGTTCCCTGTTTACCCATTCCATTGCATTGCATTCCTGATGTTATAGACATCTTATTATATCTCCCCTCAGCTGCCCTAACCTCTTTAGCCTTTCCAATTAAGAACAGGGGCTATTTTCAAACCAGTTTACCCAGGTGCAAAATCTGCAGGTACTTGGTACTCATGGATTCTGTACAAAGTTTCAAGAGGAAAATCCATACCCACTTTGAAACCTGCCAGGGGTACAATGTACCCATGAATATTTGCATCTGGTTTTGCTGCAGGAACATTTTGTATGGAAAGTAAAGCATGTAGATTTGAAAATGCAATCTATGTGCACTGTGCAGAGATGCCGTGTTACCCAGGTCCAGGCTGGAGACTTTTTGGTCAGTCCAGGTTTTGAACTTACGTCCCAAAGCAGTGTGGGATTTGTAGTGTCTGATCCTGCCCACTGAAATCAGTGCTGCAAGTCCCATAACACAACAGGATGGGTGGCCAGAAATCCAGAACTATCCCAAAATCTCAAGCCTGGAACTGAAAACTTGGCATATCTGGTTATGTTCCTCCCCCAGACTAATCATGCCCTGGAAATGCAGCTAAAAGTGTTGCTTTTGTGGAACCCTATGGCGGCAATTCCATAATTGGGTGCCTTGATTTAAAAGCTACAATGGGGCACTTTTAGTGCCATTCCATAATGGCCCAGGTGTGCCTAATTCGTTACAGAATCCTAGCGCCAACTCACCATGTCAATGGCATTACACCTAAGTGTGAAAATGACACACGTGTCTGATAGTATGTTACTTGACGCCATGCCCATGGTCTGCCCATGCTCCTCCCACCTTGGAGTTATGCGCTATCCCCGGATTCAATATGTGGTACACAAAACTGCAGGCCCAAATTTGGATGTGTGCCCAAGTTGTGAATGTAACTTAATTGACTAATGAGCCATTAAATTATTTATTTATTGCATTTGTATCCCACATTTTCCCACCTATTTGAAGGCTCAATGTGGCTTACATAGTAACCGTGATGGCGATCGCCAATTCTGGTGTAACAGATCATAGAGACATTGTAGAAGATTTATGAATGATGGACACATCAGGGAATAAGGAGGAAGGGTTGCGGTGTGACCAGATTGAGTATTAGTTTCGTTGTGTTGCAGGATCGAGGCATTTAGGTTGGGTCGTTAGGGTAAACCTTTTTGAATGCTAACAACCAATTATTGGCGTCAACTGGCAACAATTTGGATTTGTGCGTGCAACATGCTAGGCATTGTTCTATAAAGGTCCGTGTGCAAATCTTTTAGCATGCAACTCATAAAGGGGTCATGGCCATGGGAGGGGCATAGCGGGTCAAGGGTGTTCACTAAAGATGTGTGCAGTATTACAGAATACCAGGGATCTGCGCCTAACTTATATGCCGGGGGTTTACACCTGGTGTGGGATACAAATGCAACAAATAATAATAATAAAGCTAAGCAGTATAGTAAGTTCTTTAATAAATATAAACATATTTTCAGACACACTTTGTCTAACTTATGCAGCAGGGTAAATGTATTATCTACACAGTTTTCTAAGGGAAACAATGGCCAAATTTATTTACCCTTTGAAAATTAGCCCACAGAAAGTACTAACACACGTGGAGGGGCATAATCGAACAGGGCACCCAAGTTTTCCTGAGGGCGTCCTCGCAGGACGTCCCGGTGAAGGGGCGGGGAAACCTATATTATCAAAACAAGATGGGCATCCATCTTTCATTTCAATAATACGGTTGGAGATGCCCAAATCTCAACATTTAGGTCGACCTTAGAGATGGTCGTCCCCGGTTTTCGGCCATAATGGAAACCGAGGACGCCCATCTCAGAAACGATCAAATCCAAGCCATTTGGTCGTGGGAGGAGCCAGCATTCGTAGTGCACTGGTCCCCCTCACATGCCAGGACACCAACCGGACACCCTAGGGGGCACTGCAGTGGACTTCAGAAAAAGCTGCCAGGTCCATAGCTCCCTTACCTTGTGTGCTGAGCCCCCCCAAAACCCACTCTGCACAACTGTACACCGCTACCATAGCCCTTAGGGATGAAGGGGAGCACCTACATGTGGGTACAGTGGGTTTCTGGTGGGTTTTGGAGGGCTCACATTTACCACCACAAGTTTAACAGGTAGAGGGGGCATGGGCCTGGGTCCGCCTGCCTGAAGTGCACTGCACCCACTAAAACTGCTCCAGGGACCTGCATACTGAAAATGGCAGATACAAATCAAGGTAAGGTATACACAAAAAGTAGCACATATGAGTTTATCTTGTTAGGCAGACTGGATGGACCGTGCAGGTCTTTTTCTGCCCTCATCTACTATGTTACTATCCAGCTCATTTTCGAAAGAGATCCCCGGCCATCTTCCGACACAAATTGGGAGATGGCCGGCGATCTCCTGAACCCGGCCAAATCGGTATAATCAAAAGCCGATTTTGGCCGGTGCCAACTGCTTTCCGTTGCGGAGCCGGCGAAACTTCAAGGGGGCATGTCGGTAGGGTAGTGAAGGCAGGATAGGGGCGGGACAGGGGCGTGCTCACGAGATGGCCGGCTTCGCCCGATAATGGAAAAAAAAAGCCAGGCTTGACGAGCATTTCGCCGGCTTTACTTGGTCCCTTTTTTTTCCACGACCAAGCTTCACAAAGGAGCCCCAACTGACCAAATGACCACCGGAGGGAATAGGGGATCACCTCTCCTTACTTCCCCAGTGGTCACCAACCCCCTCCCACCCAAAAAAAACCCCTTTTTTGCCAGCCTCTATGCCAGCCTGAAATGTCATACCCAGCTCCCTGACAGCAGTATGCAAGTCCCTGGAGCAATTTTTAGTGGGTGCTGTGCACTTCAGGCAAGTAGACCCAGGCCCATCCCCCCTACCTGTTACATCTGTGGTGGTAAATGGGAGCCCTCCAACCCCCCCCCAAACCCACTGTACCCACATGTAGGTGCCCCCCCTTCACCCCTTAGGGCTATGGTAATGTTATAAAGTTGTGGGTAGTGGGTTTTGGGGGGGGGATTTGGGGGGCTCAGCACACAAGGTAAGGGAGCTATGTACCTGGGAGCTATTGTTATTTTTTTTTAATTTTTAGAAGTGCCCCCTAGGGTGCCCGGTTGGTGTCCTGGCATGTGAGGGGGGCCAGTGCACTACAAATGCTGGCTCCTCACATGACCAAATGCCTTGCATTTTGCCGGGTTTGAGATGGCCGGACCCGGTTTCCATTATGGCTGAAAAATGAAGCCGGCCATCTCCTCTACACCCGACGATCGATTTAGCCGGCTCCAACCGTATTTCGAAAATACGGTTGGCTCTGCCCCCTTGCAGCGCCGGCCCCGAAGATGGCTATTTGGCCGGTGCTGTTCAATTATGCCCCTCCACGTATGTTACTGCTGTCAGGGAGCTGGGTATGACATTTTAGGCTGGCGTAGAGGTTGGCAAAATATTTTTAAAGTTTTTTTTAGGGTGGGAGGGGGTTAGTGACCACTGGGGGAGTAGGGGGAGGTCATCCCCAATTCCCTCCGGTGGTCATCTGGTCATTTAGGGCACATTTTTGTGGCTTGGTCAAAAAAATAAAGGACCTCTTTTTTCCATTATCGGCCGAGGACGCCCATGTGTTAAGCACGCCCCAGTCCCGCCTTCGCTATGCTTCTGACACGTCCCCGTGAACTTTGGTCATTCCCGCGACGGAAAGCAATTGAGGACGCCCAAAATCGACTTTCGATTATGCAGATTTGGGTGACCCTGGGAGAAGGGTCGAAAGATGGGCGCCGATTTGTGTCGAAAGATGGGCGCCCTTCTCTTTCAAAAATAAGCCTGATAATCTTCCTGGCTTATTTTATGTGCATATGAGCATATTTATAAAGGTCTGCATATAAACACCAACCTACCAAAATGCCTCTACTTAGGTTTGCTAAATATGGATATACAGATTGTATGCACCAGTTTGAGATATATATATACACACACACAGATTGTATGCATTGTTTTGAGATATATATATAAATATATACATTTCTTTAAAAGCCACTTCTGTTTGCAGAACAGTGGCTTACATGCAGAAATGCCTTTTAAAATTAGCACCAATATGTCCTGATTTCTGTATGTTGAATCTTACTTATTTAATCTAGAATTAAGAGGAAATGAGCTCTTCTGTAAAATTATGCTCCTGAAGTGGAACAGGAAGCGCATTAGGATATCATATAGTTTCTGACACAGGACTAATGAACAAGTTGACATTTTCTAAGAGAGATTTAGGAGTGTAATCCCAGTTTTTTCATTGCCATAAATGCCAGACCCCCAAATTCTTAGAGGTCTGACCTGTTTAGGATATTGCCTAATTGAGTACACGTTCAGAGTTTTACTAAAATACAAATTCCTGAAGCTAAATTTCATTTTACCTTCTTAATTAAGAAGGGTATGACATATATTTAGCACAAAGGGGGGGGGGGGGGGGGGGTAATGTGCCCTCCTTCACCTTTCCATAAAAAAGCCATATCAGATTAGATATGAACCAAGAAAGTGAACATTAGCAAGACCTGGGACCCATGAGTTCTATTCACTGCTCTGGCACTGTGACTTTTGAAGAATCAATTTGTCCCCATCTGTCTCACCTTGTCAAACTGTAATTATATTTTACATGCATTTCGCCTAATTCATCTATCTCGTGCATATTCATTGTGGATAGCCTGAAACTTTTGACTACATAAGAGTAGCCATACGGGGTCAGACCAATGGTCCATCTAGCCCAGTATCCTGTTTTCCAAACAGTGGCCAAGCCAGGTCACAAGTACCTGGCAGAAACCCAAATCGTGGCAACACTCCATACTACAAACCCCAGGGCAAGCAGTTGCTTCCCATGTCTATCTCAATAGCAGACTATGGACTTTTCCTCCAGGAATTTGTTCAAACTTTTTAAAAACCCAGATGCACTAACCACTGTTACCACATCTTCCGGCAAAGAGTTCCAGAGCTTAACCACCCTTTGGCAACAGATAGCCCCCATCTGCACTACATGTATTTCATATAGATAGAGAGAGCAATTTTCTGTGTTTCATAAAATGTACTTCTAAACAGTGTCCAGCCTCTGTGTTGGCAAAAGTGCACATGCAATGTGAATAGTGCCCATGTTTTCACCCATTGCTTTGTCTTTTTGCTGCTCAGAAAAAGATCGTTCTGCTCTATACATAAAATGCCTTTTATTTCCATCATTTTTGACAGACTCTTACATTAATGTTCAAATAATTCTTAATCTGATTCACAACTAATATTGCTTCTAACCTAGATGGGCAGCATATATTAAAATTATCTCCACCAAGGAAAATTTATTCTCACCTGCTAATTTTCTTTCATTGAGTCCTACTAGATCAGTCCAGAAGCTGTGGGTTATGCCTGCTGCTGGTCAAAGGGCATAAACCACAGCTTCTGGCCTGGTCTGGTAAGGATGATAAGGGGTAAATACTTAAAAAAAAATAATATGCAGGAACAACGCAGTCAGATGGAGTCATGCTGTATATTTAGATGGTCAGTGGTTCATTGTTAGAAAAACGTATCTGCGGGATTATTCTTTTGATGGGAAATGCTAATCACACTGATCTCTGGTGTGGATCTCAAATCCAGCATTAATACCTAAAAATTACACTTTTGCATGAGCAGCATTGTACAAATCAAGGCGTAAAAGGCAGGAGCCAGGGATACAATGTACTACCCAGCACAACTTGGTATCTTTGAACAACAAACCAAAACAACAAACCAGTGTTGTGAATACATAGTAAAGAACAAGACAAACACTGCAGTAGCTTCCACTATTTACATCTTGCCTAACCAAAATTAATCTGATTGGTTGCTTCTTTGTCCTAGAGTATGAGCTATTAAGTGAAGCAAGATTAAAGGTTCACCAGTGTTTAAAAACATTTAGGCAGGCACCATGAGGTCGGTTCAGGAGGTAGCACTGCAGAACTTACATACTGGGTCAGACCAAGGGTGGCCAATCCAGGGCATGAGTACCTGGCAAGATCCCAAGAAGTAGTAAGATTCTGGAATCTCAAAGATATTCTGTGTTACTTACCCCCAGGGATAAGCATTGCTTTTTCCTAGGTCTACCTTAATAATGGTTTTATGGACTTTTCCTCCAGGAATTTGTTGAAATCTTTCTAAATTCCAGCTATGCTAACTCTTTTACCATATTCTCCAGCAATCAGTTCCACAGCTTAACGATGCATTGAATAAAAAAGTATTTTCTCTGATTTCTTTTTAATGTACGTTCATTGCGTGTGTACTGTTTGAAAAGGTAAATAATCAAATCACTCGTTCCACTTCACTCAGGATTTTATACACTGTATTAAATCTCCAAACAGAAGAGCCCCAACCTCCTCAGCCTTTGGTCATAAGAGACTCATGTTCATATCTGCTGCCCCCAACAGGATTTGGGTGCACCACAGAGGGAAGGAATAACTACGTCACAGCGAGGCACTGAGGATAGTTTCAAAGGGTTCCCAGTTCCCTCCAGACACTGGGACTTTCCAGGCATACTGTCTGACGCTGGGGGCTAAGAGGGAAGGAAACTGAGAAACAACGCTTGACCACCATTTAAATGCCTAGAGCTAGTCACTAGCTCCTCGGAGCTTTCATCTACCAGTTTAATCAAACTGCAAAGAACAGGAATGTCCAGCGCCTGTCCTTTGAATCACGCTGAAATTCCCTGCACTGAACCCAATAAACCAGAACAAATGTTACATGCCCTGTGCCTGATCCATTCCCATTGATCTTTGCAACTGCACATCAAGCTGCCATTTTTCAATCATGTCACTGCTAGTTTTTACAAAGTCAACTAATATCACAGAGCTTCCAAGTTGCCCAGTTCCAGGAGGAGATTTTAGGGCAGTCTTGAATTTCGGCCAACCTCATCCTGATGATTATGGGACCTGAAACACTGATTTCAATGGGTAGAATCAGGGACTACAAATCCCATACTGCTTTGGGATGTAAGTTTAAAACCAGGACTGGCCAATAAGTCTTCCTCCTGGAACTGGGTATCTTGACAGCTCTGATTTCACTTGTCCAACAGTTCAATTCATTCAGAGCTGCCAAGTTACTCAGTATTTTTTCAGATACCCAATTCTAGGCTGGAGACCTTTTGGCCAGCCCTGGTTTTGAACTTGCATCACAGTGCAGTGTGGGATTTGTAGTGTCTGATTCCGCCCCTTTGAAAACCCGACTGGGTGTGCCCTGAGGACTGGGATGAGAAGCACTGCTATAATGCACCAGGGATAGGGTGGTCAGAAATCCAGGACAGTCCGAAAATCTTCAGCTTGGAACTGACATCTCTGGATATTATTTACGTTCTCCCTGATAAAAGCTTTGCTTTCCTATATTTCTAGAAGAGTTTCACAAAGTAGAAACCAGTAGTTTTTTTGTCTTGTAGCAGAAAAGTCTTTAGAAAAAAAAATACTCAAAGGACAATACTGCCCTCAGTCTTCTGCTACAGAGAACCCACCCAGCAGCACTTCAGTAACATCAGGCCTAGTGTACCAGGACAAAGAGAAACACGTTGTAAGGGACGAGCATGGCAATGAGACAGCACGATACACACCCTGCAACTAAGAGAATGAGAAATAAATGGACACATACATTATTGGTAGATGTTGCTACAAGATAATCTAAAGGCACCTACAGACACTCGCTCTGCAACTATTTGTGAATGTACAGTCTATTAAAAGAGGATGAAAAGCAAATGCCCGCCCTGCACTGATTTCCTGGGATAGGAAGTGGTTACAGCAGTGGGCTGAGACCAGGGAAGCCAGGGTTCAAATCCTGCCTCTGCCATTCCTTAGGCAGATCACCTTGCTTCAGGTACCTCTCTGGGTCAAGGACTTGAATACTTATCAGTGCTGCATACCATTAAAAAAAAATGGTTAAGTATTGTTAATAATGCATGTTTAGGCGCATTAGGCACTCATGCTACAGCTCTTCAGGATTAGTCTGGGCTAATGTACCAGGAGAAGCAAATAATAGATGTGCATCTACTCACCAGACAGCTCTTTTGAGAGGTCTTGGCTTATATATGATGAGAAATAATGCATATGTGCATAGATTATTTTCAGCTCTTCACTGATACCATGGGCCGATCTAAGTGAAAGAGTGGAAGCAGCACATACTCACCCTGTAGCTCTTTAGGGATGTCTGAGCTGGGCTTGGCCATGGCTGGTGCAGCGGGGCAGCTGCCTCCAGGAAGATACTGCACATGCTAAAGCTCCCTCTCTGTCCAGGGGAGCTGGAGTTTCCCTCCTCTCCCAGCGTATTTTCCCTCAGATGCTGAAGGGATCTGGAAGCCTCTTTGCTGTTGCTCTGGGTACCTCTCCTTATTCCAAGTTCTTGGGCTCTTTCTCTTTAATTACTCTGTTATGGGAGTAAATGTCTAGGCGTCTCTCTCTTTTTGACGGTTCTTAAGATGTCTCTCTTCCTTGCCTTGTTCCTAGAAATCTCTCTCCTTTCACTGGCCTTCCAAAAGGGATGTCCTCTTGTCCAGGTTGTGTTGATACCCGACTGGGACAATGTGGCGTTCTTTCTTCTCTCTCCTCTGTCTCCAGCACACGGTTTCTCCTTTCTACTGCCCAAGATGTGGTTCTATCTTCCTTCTACTAATAATAAAGGGCAGTGTGGTTAATGTAAAATGAGTGCCATCAGACCTTGTTGACTCAAACAGCCGTCTCTCAATGCCCTGGCTCACAGGGTGAGGAGGTCTCTCTCCAAGTCCTGGTTTAGAGCGTGGAGATCTCTCATTTTCTTCTGTTTCTGGGTGAGGAGAAGTAGCCTGAGAGAAATCAGTGAGTCCTTCCTGTCACATGTGCATCTCACTGTCTCAGTCTCTCCAGGGAGGGGCTCAGAAGGCAAATATGAGTCTCTTGCTGTCTGTGCTGCCTGGTCTCTAGGAGTGAAGGATTTTGCTCTTTCTGTTGTCCCGATCCTAGGGGCTAAATTCTCTCTCTCTGCACCCTAGTTTAGGAAGTGAAGGAATCTCTTTCTATTTTTATTCCCATCTGGGAGTGCTGTGATCTCTCTCTTTTTCTCCATGTCCCATTTCAGATGTGAAGATGAGATTTGCTGTCCACGACTGTGCTCCTTTGTAGAAAGGTAAGTACCCTCTGTGTCTCGTCTCCAAGGATGAAGGTGGGATTCTCTTTGTACAACTTCAGGAGGTGAAGACAGGTTTCCCTCTGTGTCCCAACTACAGTGATGACAGGCCCTTTTGCCAAAGGTGAAGTTGGGTCCTGTCTCTGATGATGAAAGTAGGGCTCTCTCTTTGTGTCCAGCAGCAGGATGTGAAGGTAGGTTTCTGTCTGTGTGCTGTCTACAGGGATTAAGGTGGGATTCCTAATCTATGGCCAATTGCAGGGATGGAAGTGGGTTTCACTCTCTGTCCCGTCTTTGAAGATGAAGGTTGGATTCTCTCTCCTTGCCCACCTGCAGGAGATGATGTTCTGTTTTCTTTCTGTCTCCTGTTTCCAGTGATAAAGGTGGAATTTTTTTCCTACCCTCTTTCTAGTGATGAAGGTGGGTTTCTCTCTCCGTGTCCACCTGCAGGAGATGACAGTTGGTTTCTCTCTGGGTCCAGTGATAAAGGTGGGATTTTCTCTGCGTCCTATCTCTGGGGATGCAGGTGGGATCCTCTCTCAGTGCCGACGGTTGGTTTCTCCTTGTGCCCCGTCTCCAGTGATGAAGGTGGGATTATCTCCAGTGATGAAGGTGGGATTGTCTCCAGTGACGAAGGTGGGATTGTCTCCAGTGAAGAAAGGTGGGATTGCCTCTGTGTCCCGTCTCCAGTGATGAAGGTGGGATTGTCTCCAGTGACGAAGGTGGGATTGCCTCTGCGTCCCGTCTCCAGTGACCAAGGTGGGATTGTCTCTGTGTTCAGTGATGAAGGTGGGATTATCTCCAGTGATGAAGGTGGGATTGTCTCAGTGTCCCGTCTCCAGTGATGAAGGTGAAATTCTCTCTGTGTCCCGTCTCCAGTGACGAAGGTGGGATTGCCTCTGCGTCCCGTCTCCAGTGACGAAGGTGGGATTGCCTCCGCGTCCCGTCTCCAGTGACCAAGGTGGGATTGTCCCAGTGTCCCCTCTCCAGTGACCAAGGTGGGACTGCCTCTGTGTCCTGTCTCCAGTGATGAAGGTGAAATTCTCTCTGTGTCCTGTCTCCAGTGACGAAGGTGGGATTGCCTCTGCGTCCCCTCTCCAGTGACCAAGGTGAGACTGCCTCTGTGTCCCGTCTCCTGTGATAAACATGGACTTCTCTCTCTCGGCGTGCCCTTTCCGGGGATGCCGGTGGGATTTTCTCCCTGTCCCGTCTCCAGGGATGCAAGGTGGGATTGCCTCTGCGTCCCGTCTCCAGTGACGAAGGTGGGATTGCCTCCGCGTCCCGTCTCCAGTGACCAAGGTGGGATTGTCCCAGTGTCCCGTCTCCTGTGACCAAGGTGAGACTGCCTCTGTGTCCCGTCTCCTGTGATAAACACGGACTTCTCTCTCTCTCTCGGCGTGCCCTTTCCGGGGATGCAGGTGGGCTTTTCTCCCTGTCCCGTCTCCAGGGATGCAAGGTGGGCTTGTCTCTCTCTCTCTCTCTCTGTACTGCCTGGTCTCTCTCGGCGTGCCCTTTCCGGGGATGCCGGTGGGCTTTTCTCCCTGTCCCGTCTCCAGGGATGCAAGGTGGGCTTCTCTCTCTCTCTGTCTCAGGTGGGTCACTCTCTAGTCTAGGTGGCCATGTGAGAGCATGCCCTGCCTGCCTGCCTGCCTGCCTGCTGTGTGTCTGTGGCTGAGAGGAGCGAAAGAGCTCTCTGGCTGTCAGACGCGCATCTTCTGTATCTGTCTCTGCAGTCAGGGCTCAGAGCGCCTCCCTCTCTCTTCCTGATAATAACGGTCGCAGCAGCCTCCCGTGCACGCGCATTATTGATCCTGCTGCTGCTGCTGCTTCCCCTGACGGTGGCTCTGAGGCGTTGGCGGGCGACGGAGGGAGACTTTTTCCACCCTCTCTTTCTTCTCACTCTCTCCGGAGCGCGCTCACCCCACTGTCTTGACAGCTTGCCGGGAACGCGCGCCAGACGGAAAGCAAAGTAACTAAGCCCTGCTGCACGCGCGCGCCTGGCGCACTGCTTTGCACCTGTCCCGCCCCGCCCCGCCCCCTCCCCTCCTCCGCCGAGTAGTCCATCTAAGGGGTGGGAGGAGCGCGCGCGCGCGAGCCCGACCGAGCCGGCCAATCGCAGACTGGTGCGGCCCGCCGCGAGACAACTGCAAAAGTCGGCTCGTACCGCTGCTGCTTGTTGTAGCAGCTCGCGGGCGGCTCGCGCGCTCTGTTTGGGCGGGAGGAGCAGCAGCAGCAGCCTGAGAAGTTGCGTCCGCGTGCCTGCCTCAGCTGCTGCCGCTGCCATAGCGAGAAGAAGAAGGGGGAGCGCGAGGACAGGAGGAGGAGCAGCAGCAGCATCGTTCAACGGTCTCTCCCGGCAGTGCGGGCGGGGTGAGCGGCTGGTCTGTGTGGCCTCCATCCCCCTCACCCTCACCCCCCCTAGAGGGGTGGATGGGCTTGGTTGTAACCCTCATCTTTCTTCCCGCTGGTCAGTTGCAGGTAGGGTTACTGTGTTTGTGGAGACAAGAAAATAAATAAATAAATAAAATGCCTCACTTTGTTCCCCAAAGAAAGTATAAGCAGTGAAAAGTAACAGAAATGCATTTTCTTCTGTAGTCTAAACACAAAATTAGAAAAGATGTACATTTCCAGAAAAGCAAACATCCATGAGCAGCATGTTCCCCCCCCCCCCTTTATTCTCCATCCCCCCCTTTTTTTTTTTCTTTCCCTGCAGCAGAGCATCTAGCTGGCCCCCTTAGAACCCTTATCCAAATTGTCTGTATTTTTATTTATTTATTTATTTATTTGTAGCATTTGTAGCCCACATTTTCCCACCAATTTGCAGGCTCAATGTGGCTTACATTTGCCATAATGGCGGTTGCCGGTGGTGGGAGGCGGGGCTGGTGGTTGGGAGGCGGGGCTAGTGCTGGGCAGACTTATAGGGTCTGTGCCAGAGCCGGTGGTTGGGAGGCGGGGCTAGTGCTGGGCGGACTTATATGGTCTGTGCCAGAGCCGGTGGTGGGAGGCGGGGATAGTGCTGGGCAGACTTATACGGTCTGTGCCAGAGCCGGTGGTGGGAGGCGGGGATAGTGCTGGGCAGACTTATATGGTCTGTGCCAGAGCTGGTGGTTGGGAGGCGGGGCTGGTGGTTGGGAGGCGGGGCTAGTGCTGGGCGGACTTATATGGTCTGTGCCAGAGCCGGTAGTGGGAGGCGGGGCTGGTGGTTGGGAGGTGGGGCTAGTGCTGGGCAGACTTATACGGTCTGTGCTCTGAAGAGCACAGGTACAAATCAAAGTAGGGTATATACAAAAGTAGCACACATGAGTTGTCTTGTTGGGCAGACTGGATGGGCCGTGCAGGTCTTTTTTCTGCCGTCATCTACTATGTTACTATGTTACAAAAGGCATTGCATTAGGTGCATACATACATGGTAAAGAAGAATACGTTATGGTATTGCATCTTATTTCATGAGTGAAAGATTGGATTGTAAGCTCTGTTGAGCAGGGACTGTCTCTCTGTGTCAGGTGTTCAGCGCTGCGTGCGTCTGGTAGCGCTATACAAATGCTATTAATAATAATAATACTAATAGCATTTATATAGCGCTACCAGACGCACGCAGCGCTGAACACTTGACATAGAGAGACAGTCCCTGCTCAAAGAGCTTACAATCTAGGTAAAACGGACAGACAAAACATTACGGGCAAGGGAAATTACAGGGTAAAGAGGAACAGGGAGGAGGAGGGCAAATGTGTTAGCGGTTAGGAGCCAAAGGCAGTAGTGAAAAGGTGAGCTTTCAGCATAGATTTAAAAACAGGTAGAGATGGAGCTAGACGTATGGGTTCAGGACGACGGTTCCGGTGCCGCAAGACAAAAGGAACGAAGTCTGGAGTTAGCGGTGGAGGAGAAGGGGGACGACAAGAGAGATTTGTTCAGAGAGCGGAGTTCATAGGGAGGAATGTAGGCAGAGATGAGAAAGGAGAGGTAGTGAGGGGTCATAGAGTGGATGCATTTCCCTCCATTCCTACAGCGCTATGCTCCTTCTTTCCCTTTCCTCCCCTCTGGGCCCATCTTGCAGACCTGATGGTCTAGTGGCCACTTTGGGGCAGGAGAGAACTACACTCTTTCCTGCCTGCTGCTGCTGCTTCTTGAAAGTGGCTGCCAAGACTTCAAGCGGTGGCTTTGCAAGACTTTTGCAAAACATTTTGCAAGACATTTTCAAAAAGCGGTGGTAGCGGGCAGGACAGAGTGGAGTTTTTTCCTGCCCCGAAGAGGCTACTAGACCACCAGGGTGCGCTACATTAGGCGGGGGAGGCCAGCCTGTCTGTCAACCCGCCAACTCAGAAACCTGGACAATCGGGCTGGGTGGAAAAATCCCATCTGGTCCCCCAACAATCCCCTGAAAAGGAGGACATGTCAGGGGAAATCCGGACTTACAGTAACCCTACTCACAGGGTCTCTAGGGAAGCAAATTTTGCAGCGCTAAGGCATGAAATAGGAATCCCTGTAGTCAGCAAAATCTTCCGTCATCGAGCATTACTGTGGGAATCGAAGCTTGAAATCACAACTTCAGTTGATTCAACCATTGTTTCTGTTCGGCGTCAAACCCAACAGTCACTGTGTTTCACTGAAAGCGTCTTCTGGGTTCGAACTTAAGAAGTTTTTAAATCAATTCTTGGTCCCATAACCAGAGCTGACCTCAATGGCGCCCTGCTCCCTACAACGCCGGAGCAGGGCGCCATTGTTCCCGTCACGATGGATTCCTATGGACATGCATACCAATTAATGTGCTATATCTAATTGACAAGGGTTTGCATTAAATAGGATCTGTTATGGAGAGTGGACTTTCCACATGATCAAGTCATAGATTGAAGGATGAGAATTGTAATTATTGTAGGAACAATATATTTGTGGAAAAATTCCAGTATTGCTGTTATTTCATCACTTAGGTCAGAGAGAGTGGGAAGTCATTTTAAATTGGTAAAATGTATGTATAATATCAATATGGTAGTGTGATTGTGTATGAGTTTGAATGATGATGATGTGAGTGAGCATAAACAATAACGGAAGGCATTTTCTAGGTTATGGTTTATTAAATGTTTTATGTAAAGATTTATAAGGGAATATTATAGTAGTTTAGTAGAGTATTAGTATTTGTAACTAGACTGAAATTGTTTGTATTCAAGTAAAAGCAATAGTGATGCAAATTAGTAAGGGATATTCTCAAAATGTTGCCTGTTTGCAGCCCTCAAGGATTGAACTTGGACAAGCTTCCCTAGACAAACCTATATATCCCTCCACCTCCTTCCGGTAACCTTCAGACCTGTAAAAATGAACTCTTTGAAAATTGCCCTTCCTTCGTGCAAGGAAAAGTAGGCATAGATGGTTCCTTGATTTTGTGTGATGGTTCTTTGAGTTTGTGTGACTGTCAGTATCTATTATTTTGCCTCTTGTCAGCCATTGATTAAATTTGCAGATGACACAAAACCATTCAAAGTTGTTAAAAGACATGCAGACTGTGAAAAATTGCAGGAAGACCTAGGAAATTGGAAGACTGGACATTCAAATAGCGAATGAAATTTAGTGTGAACAAATGCACAGTGATGCAAATTGGGAAGGACAGTCTAAATCATAGTTACCTTATGCTAGTGTCCGCCTTGTGAGCAAGCAGCCAGGAAAAAGATCTTGGTGTCATTGTAAACAATACGCTGAAATATTTTGCCTAGTGTGTGTCGGCAGCCAAGAAAGCAAACAGGATGGTAGGAATTATTAGGAAAGAGATGCAAAATAAGACCAAGAATATTATAATGCCTCTGTATTGCTCCGTGGTGCAACCTCACCTTGAGCATTGCGTTCAGTTCTGGTCCTGTACCTCAAAAAAGATGTAGCAGAATTAGAAAAGGTTCAAAGAAGAGAGACTAAAATAATAAAGGAACTGCTTTCATATGAGGAAAGGCTAAAGAGGTTAGGGCTCTTCAGTTTGGAAAAGAGACAGCTGAGGGGAGTTGAGGTCTACAAAATCCTGAGTGGTGTAGAACAACTAGAAGTGAATTGATTTTTTACATTTTCAAAAAGTACAAAGACTAGGGGACACTCAAGTTACATGGAAATACTTTTAAAATAAACAGGAGGAAATATTTTTTCATTCAATGAATAGTTAAGCTCTGGAACTCTTTGCCAGAAGATGTAGTAACAGCGGTTAGCGTATCTGGGTTTAAAAAAGTTTTGGACAAGTTCCTGAAGGAAAAGTCCATAGGTCTCCATTGCATCGTCTGCAATTAGTACTGAATATGGTAATTCAATTGATATTCTTTTTGGGTAGGTATGATTCTTTTTCTCTCTATATGGTAAATTTACATTGGCTTCCTGTTGAAGCCCAGGTTCTTTTCAAATTGGGCACTATCCTCCCTGTTTACTAAGCCGCTCGGCAATGCTGACACAGCCCGTTCAAAGTGCGGATTAGTAAACTGGGGTATGGCTTTTCAAATTTTACATGGAATTGTTCCATTGTATTTGGTGGATGCAGTCAATCTGAAATTGTATCAGAATTCGGGTCGGCTGCTTGAAAATTTTCTTTAAGTTATCCCTCGGTACGGAATATTAAATCTACCAAATTTTTTAACTGCTTCTCTTTCTTATCAAATTCCGTTGTTGTGGAACTCTTTGTTGTTTGATGTAAGATTAATGGGAGATTACCTAATTTATTTATTTATTTATTTTTGCTGCTTTTATATCCCACATTTTCCCACCTATTTGCAGGCTCAATGTGGCTTACAATATCATACAACAACAATCACATTGATGGAATAAGAAAATCAGAATATAGGTAGCAGATAAGGTGCATAAAAAATAATGGCAACCATATTAACCATATTAATCTTTAGGAAGTTGTTGAAAACCTTATTTAAGACATATCTGATGCCTAATTCTAAGTGATTTGACTGATTATTGTGATTACGTATTTTCCTTGTACTTTTTATTAGTATGTATATATATCATCTGAATGATCGGTTCATGGCTTTGTTTTGTTTTTTTTAATTTATTATTACCCACATTGAACTGTATGTGGTATTTGCGGTTTATGAGTTTTATATAATAATACTAGTAGTCTGCTATTGAGACAGACATGGGGAAGCCACTGGTTGCCCTGGGATTGGTAGCGCTGAATATTGTCACTATTTGGGGATTCCCGAATCTTGATACTCTTTGGAGTTCTGGAATGTTGCTACTCTTTGAGATTCTGAATGAAATGTTGCCACTATTTGGGATTCTGCCAGGTACTTGTGACCTGGATTGGCCACTGTTTGAAGCAGGATACTGGGCTAGATGGACCATTGGTCTGAACCAGTATGGCTAGTCTTATGTTCTCTTTGCTGCCTCTCTGAAGCTTCTGCCCTAGGCTGTGATCTAGTTTGCCTAATGGTGGGGGCTGGCCTAGATGAAAGGATAAGAGAAAGGGTAGGGAGCTTTTAGGGAGTGTGAAGACATTAAGGGACCCTTTTACTAGACTGTGTTAAGTGCTAACATACACTTAACCCAGTAAAAACAGCCTCCTGCAGGACACACTAAAGCATTCTCTGTTAGCTTTGCAATTGTGTGCACTAAATGCCTGGTGGGGTTTTTTGTTTTGGATTATTTTTGGAGGGGCATCAGGAACAGGGAATGGGCATGCATCACTGTTCAACTAATGCCACAAGGGTAGATCTTGGTAGGAAGCGCAGCAATACTGCAGTCATTCTGCATTGCTTTACTTTTCTTCCTCTTCTCTACATGATCATTGACAGTCTCATATTGTGTTAGAATTAATGAGCTCAGTATTCCAAGGATTTATGTTCCTAACTTTCTCCCCTCGCAGCTTAGTAAACGGGGTTTGAGAGTTATGCTCATAAATTGGCCTATTTGAAAATTTACTAGGACTGAGTTCATATATTTGTACTCAAAATTTCACTAAACTCTTAAATTTAGGAGCATAAAAAGTAGATGGCAACAGGGACAGATTTAGGGTGGGGAAAAGAAGTTAGGAGCTTAGCACTGATTTTTAGTAATAGGTTCATAAATCTAGGCAAACGAACTGCAGGCCTAAATTTCTGAGCACTCTCTATACTTATTAGTTGTCCAGTCCGTAATATTAGATTCTAAGTGATACACAAAATTTTAAAACTGGTGCATACGCCAGGAGTCACAAAATTAAAACTAACTTAGATACAAAACCAATATTTTGTTATCATTAGTATAATACTTTTCAAAATGAATTGTTTTCATAGCCTGACAAAAACTCATGTAAGAAGTGTTCTGAAGCTTGGTTGCTTGGAATTACTATTACTACTACGAGGAACCAAAAATTTGTTTAAATTGAATTCCTCTACTACTAGAGTTCAGCAAGCAACAATGCCAACTTCAGGAGCATGACTTTTAAGCTCCTAAATTAAGATCACTTTATAGCTGAAAAGTTTGGCTGAAAATAGGACACAAATTTAGGAGACTAATTTAGGAGCATAAATTTAAGAGTTCAGCATTTTCTGAATATTGGGCCCAATGTTAATTAAGAAGCACAGATTGAAATTGCCTTCCTGTCTCTGCCAGAGGCCCACTAACCTACTCCCAAATTGTCAACCTACAACATTCAGATTGGGTTCAAATCCCAGTCTTTCAGGCTGCGACTAAAAAGCAAATTACCTTTTTCTTCTCTTCAGGAGCTATATGCACAGAATGGTGAAAACTCTTATTACGTCTCACCCCTGCCTTGATCTGCCTGTATAGAGTTTGCACTTTCATTGACTAAATCAGTGTTTTGAGTCCAGTAGTAGAATGATGAGTATCTAGGATTCAGAATTCTTGTGCTTGATACTTTCAGTCACTAGCAACGGTTAAAATGAGCTCTTTGGGTTAAGGTTTTGAATAAATCTTTCCTTAAGATGATAGTCCTTAATCCTTAAGATAAAACTAGTCAGAAATGTATAGGTAGAGTTTGGGAACACCCATTATTTGAACACAAATGTGTAGGTTTTCTTCCCTGGGACTATCAATAGAAATCAAACAAAATAAAACATGGAAAAAAAAATAAGATGATACCTTTTTTATTGGACATAACTTAAAGGTATCATCTTATTTTCTTTTCCATGTTTTATTTTGTTTGATTACTATTGATAACCTTAAGAGTGGACTAACACACTTCCCTGGGACTAGAAACTTTGCTGACTTTCACAAGGATACAGAGCTTTTCACTTCTAGAATCAAATGGTTTCAGGGGCACAAAACCTTTCACCCTAATACAGGATGACACAGTAGATTTACAGAAGGATATAGGAAGCGGTTCTTTAACTTGGCATCTCGATTTAGGCACTCCAGTGGAGCACTTAGTGCCAGTTCTGGAACGGCACTTAGGTGCATCTAAGTCATTATTCAATTCAATTCTGGCATTTCATCTGCTTAACGATCAAGGTCAAGGCACAGGACAATCACACATTATAAGCAGATACTTTCTCTGTCCCTTGATGGTTCACAATTTTGATTTTTGTACCTTGTGACTTGCCCAGGGTCACATGGAGCTGCAGTGGGAATTGAACCCAGGATGCTGGGATTAAAAGCCTTCTACACTAACCTTTAGACCACTTCTCCCACACTGTTGCTTCAAAACTTAGGCATGACCTCTGACACTATGTCAATGGCAGGTGTAAATGGTTGTCTCAGGTGACGTGTAACAGAGTATTCTGTAATGCTTGCCACTTGGTGCCATGTCCAGGGTCTGCCCATACTCTTCCCATGTTTATGCTCATCTTGGAGTTACACACTATGGACTAGATTTAGTAAATGGTGCTGAAAAAAATCAGTGCGGATCGCTATTCCATTAATGGCGCTCTGAGTTGTACACTGTTTATAGAATAGCGCATAGAGCTGATTTCCGCACCAAACTTTGTGCGCAAGGAGTTACTCCAATAGAAACCTGGTGAAGATCCTGGCGCATGTTAGACGTGGATCCGTAATACCACACGCATCTTTAGTGAACACCCCTCCCATGGCCCTTCCCCCTTTTGAGTTGCATGCTATAAGGTTTGCTCACTGATCTTTATAGATTAGAGCGTAGCAAATGTGCCTGCAAATCCAAAATATTGCCAATTAATGCCAGTAATTGATAGCACCCAAATATCTGTGCTAATTTGCCCATTAGCCAGCTTAGTTGCATGCACATCTCATGGTAGTGTGCAATTTTGCACATGGAAGTTTGCCCACCATTTGTAGAATCTAGGAGTATAGCAGTTAGGTGCTACTTTATAGAATAACGCCTAGTGCATTTTTGCGCAAACCTGCCAATTAAAGGTACCTTTGCATGTAGTTCTAGGCGTGAACTTATAGAATTGCTCAAACAGATCCTTGCAACCTCTAGAGCTGCATCAGTCAAAGAATTGACATTTGGTAGTTCATGAAATTATTTTTTCTGACAAGTCATCCAGAGGTTAATGACTTTTTTACCCTTTATGTCAAAGGCCAGCTAGTCACCTAGGGTGTCAGCTTCCTGGGAACCACAAAAAGCAGCTGCAGTGAAAGCAAAACAACAAACAGGTCCTGATGCCACACAAAGAACTATCAGTGTGCATTTTTATCCTTAGGGAGGGTGGGCAATTTTCAAATAGCCCTTTTACCCTGGTAAATGGGTTTTGGAGAGTGTCCAGTGGTGTTGGGATGATCATGATTGTTGAGTTTAATTACCAGATCTCAGGGGGAACTAAGGACCTGACAGATAATTGAGGGGCAGAGAGTGGCAGAAGGCCGAATGTTTGCTTAGGGCACTCAATTCCCTTGTGCTGGCCCTGCTTTCTGTTTGATGCATAGTTGGATTTAGTCTGCTAATGTTCACCCTTTTAGGAACAAACTATTTATTTATTTATTTATTTATTTACATTTATGAATGCATTCCACTAAAAGCCCAAGGCAATGTAGAACAATATAAAAATTGCATGGTCTCTGCTCCTAAGTACTGCAGCCTTGCAGAGCCTAAGCCCATGACACTGGAGACACTTGTCTGTTAACCATGATATTTCTATTAAGAGTAAATTATTTTTATGGATATGTTATTTTATTCTTATTTTTTTACTGATGGTCTATGAATTGTTATAGACCACTGCCAGCTGGTCACACGGTCAGAGTGTTATATCGCTAGGACTGAGTGTGTCCTTTCCTCTTTCACTTGTTCCAGAACAACAGTGGGAGAAAATGAAGACTGTGTGAAACACCTTGTTTAATGATCCATTTGCTTCAGTCTTCTTGTCTACGTTTGTAAATTGCAGAAGTCATAATCTGGCTCTGTCGTGCCGTTTTAAAGAACGGGAAGTCTGGTCGTTAGCTAAGTGGCACTGCATCTGTATGTGTGAGTCAGAGTGTGTGGTTTTTGTATTTGCTTTTAATAACAGCTAGAATTTCTCAGTTGTCGTTGCTGTTATGGACACTTTCTCAAAAATTCTTATTTTTGCAAGACTGTTTATCCTGAAATGGTTGAGAGAAACCCACAGGCCACTTGCTTGGGAGCAGGCTGCACTCTGAACTGGGCATCATTTCAGCTGTTGCATGCTCTGCCTCTGGCTGATGCAGATGTGCTCATTGTAGGAGGAGTGGGGGTGAAAAGTTGAGATCTAGTGTTTCATCATCATAATTGATGCCCCACAAAGTCAGCACAGGCATCTAAGCAGTTTATAATCCAATATAGTCTATTAAAGGAGAGACCAAAACATTGACATGGGAGGTAACATAAGGAAAGATATGAGATACATTCAGTATAATATATAATAAAATCGTAAAGAAGTAAAATGTAATATTATAGGACATGGAATCAGAAGGAAAGCAACTTAAAATTTGCCGGGTTTGATTTATTTCAGAAGCGGAAGAAAGTCTGTGCAAGCCTCTGGGTACTGGGAGTGAAAAACAAATATGTGCGGTCTGAGCACACCTAGACATGGGAGCACACTTTGGTTCCTGTTTTCTGCACTTGAATCTAAGCCTTTCAGGTGAAAAAAAATTTGAAAGGCTTATATTTGAAAGCTCAGGGGAACAGCACCGATATGTGCTACCCTTCTACGCATGTGCCAGGAACGTTCCTCCTCCATACTTTCAGTCTCTCAGCGCGCGTATCATTAGCATTGAGGAGCTAAGTTTTGGCACTGTTCCCGCAGTATGGATTAGGCGCTGTTCCCTATAGTGCAGGAGTTCTGAGCATCAGCCCATAAGTTTGTACCTGAGACAATGGAAGGTTAAGTGACGGGATTTGAACTACTGCTACTACTACTTATCATTTCTATAGCACTACTAGACATACGCAGCACTGTACACTGAACATGTAAGAGACAGTCCCTGCTCGACAGAGCTTGCAATCTAATCAAGACAGACAAACAGGACAAATAAGGGAATTAAGGTGGGAATGATAAAACAGACATGGGAACTGAACAAGTAAATAGGAGTTAGAAGTTAAAAGCAGCCTCAAAAAGGTGGGCCTTTTGGACCTTGATGTACTGATTCAGGAAGTCTATCCAGGCGTATGATGCATCAAGATAAAAGGAACGGAGTCAGAAGTTGGCAGTGGAGGAGAAGGGTTCACTTTGGAATGGTCTCCCAAAATTATTAAGATTAGAGGATACATATATTGGTTTTCGAAAAAGTTTAAAGACATATCTTTTTCAAAATGCATATGAAAACGTTACAGGATAAAGAAAAGTTAAAAAAAATCAACAACATAAATCGGATGCTAAATTACATTTTTTATTATATATTTTAAGTTTGTTTGTAATTGTTAATATTTATTAGCAATTAACTTTTGTATGGTTGGTTTGCTGTGCTTTCCTATCAAGTACTGGATTTCCTAGATGTTATTACATGTGTTTTTATATGTTTTATTTTTTATGTAAACCATTCTGTTTTGCTATAGCAATAAGTAACAGTATAGTAAATAAATAAATAATGATGATGATAAATGATGATGAGAGATTTACCTGATGAACGGAGTTTCCAGGGAGGAGCAGGGCCGCCGAGAGGGAGGGACAGGGGGGACAAAATTCCCCGGGCCCGGGCCTCCAGGGGGGCCTGGCGCCGGAGTCCCACTCGCCCTCCATCATCAGGACCTCACGCCTCCAGGGGCCCCGCGGCGCTTCCTGGCGCTCCCTGCCACGTTGCGACGCTCAGCTTCATTCTTTACAGCTTCCCTGCATTTAAAAAGTTGCAGCGGGGGTGAAAAAGCAGGCTCACCTTTCCTTTAAGCCTTTCCCCTTCTCTCTCAGCCTGCACATGGATGGAGGGGAGAGGAGAAATTCTGGATACGGATGGAGGAGAGGGGAGAGTTGAAATGCTGGATGGAGGGGAGGGAAGAGAGGACATGAGATGAACACGGATGGAGGGGAGGAGAGAGAGGATAAATGCTGGACATGGATGGAGGAGAGGGAAGAGAGAGGAAGGACATGCATCCTGATGGAGATGAGGGAAAGGGAAAAGAGGAGAAAAACTGCACATGGCTGGAGAAAATAGGCAAAAGCTGGATCCACTCTATACTTCCTCCAGTCAAGTCCGCGGAGGACCCAGCTTTTACCTATGGATGTAGGGCAAGAAATGAAGAAGAAAGGAGGAAAGTAAAGAAATAAATGGAAAGGAAACCCTGGAAGTGGAGTTAAGGAAGCAGATAGAGAGCAGCAGAATCAGAGACTGGGACCAACATGATCTGAAAAACAGTCACAAGACAACAAAGGTAGAAAAAATCATTTTATTTTCATTTTAGTGTTTGGAATATGTCCAATTTGAGAATTTGCATCTGCTGTCTTATTTTGCAATGTATAGCAATGTTCTGTTTTTCTGGTATTGTGCTGCATGCAGAATCTGTATGCTAATTTGGTTTCTGTCATTTTGGGTATACTGGAGCGGGGAGGGGTGGGTGGGCCACAACGAACTGGTCTGCACAGCTCCCTGCAGTTGCTAAGACCGGCCCTGTCCGTCGTCGACCGTCTGCCACCGGGCCGGGCCCCCTACATTGAAATTTTGTTCTTTATAATAGTCGCTACCATTTTGCCCGGCATCAACGTCAGGCTCATCGGTCTACAATTTCCCGGATCTCCTCTGGAACCTTTTTTAAAAACTGGCATTACATTGGCCACCCTCCAATCTTCTGATACCACGCTCGATTTTAAAGATAAATTACATATTACTAACAATAGTTCTGCAAGTTCATTTTCAATTCTATTATTACTCTGGGATGAATACGATCTGGTCCAGGAGATTTGCTACTTTTCAATTTGTCAAATTGCCCTTTTACATCCTCCAGGTTTAAAGAGATTTCATTCAGTTTCTCCAACTTGTCGGCTTTGAATACCATTTCTGGCACCAGTATCTCCCCCAAATGTTCCTCGGTGAAGACTGAAGCAAAGAATTTATTTGCACTTTCATATTCTTGCCCAATGTAAAGCGGTTCTTTGTTGCAACTTATACATCTGGGCTGTTCTAGTGGACAATAAGGAAGGAAAAGTTTGGTCTTGACCTGCTAATTTTCTCCGCTTGAGTCCTTCCAAACCAATTCAGTGTTCTTCCCATTTTATAATAATAGTAATATAGCTTATTATTATTATTGGATTTATTTACCATCTTTTTGAAGAAATTCACACAAGGTGGTATGCAGCAAGAATTAATTTGTGTTCTAGGTGCTTCTGCATGGTTGACCATAGTCGCGTATTTGTTTGCAATAGAGTCACTTGCAGGATACATCTGGTGCCCCCCCCCCCCCCCCCGCTTTGAGGGAAGGTGGGGAAGCATGTCTCTATTACACTTAATTATTTTTACATTTCCTTTAGTAGGAATCTTGTACCACTAGAGGGTGCCCAGCATTTTAGAAACCAGTTTTGCTGCTGAGGTGTACGTTCTGCTCCGAGTCTGATCCCCTTTGGATACGGAAGTGTGGGGAAGCTTGAGAGTAACAGAGGGAAGTGAGACTGTACCTGTTCATCCTGTTAGCTGTAGTGCCTGCTCAGCTCAGAGGTGAAAATCATTGCAGCTATTTTTCACTTTGTGATGCTTGTTTTTGTTTGCTGATGTATTTAGTAGCTCGAAGCGAGTTACATTCAGGTTCAGTAGATATTTCCCTGTCTCCAGAAGGCTCACATTCTAAATTTGTACGTAGATAATAACATAGGTTGGGTGATTTGATTTGCTTAGTCTGTGCAGTGTAAATGGTTCAAGTAGCAAGAGTATAGCTTGCAGAGTGTCCAACTGAGTCTCCATAGGAAAATGTTAGCAGTTTGTTCTCTAAATATGCAATTTATTTATCTTGAAGAAGCACATTGTTAAAGTTATGTTGCCACTCTCCAAACAGGAAGTGTATCTTGCATACAAACAATAAAATTAATAAAGCCCCATGAAACATATCAGCTGATAAAATTTCAGTCTGTTCTTCCTCTCTGTACTGTCCTCTCTCCGTTTGCTTCTTTGCTTTTCTACTTCCTTGAATATAATTCTTCACTTAAAGGGGGCTGTGGAGAAATGTATAAGATTCCCTGCACCTTTGTCTTCCTTAGCAATGGTAATCACTCTGTAGGGGTGTTTCATTGTTATGTTGTTATCTTATAAACTGCTTTGCATGGCTGTGTGTACCAGGAAGGGAGTGAATACTTTTTCATAAACCAAATAGAAAGAAGGGGATCTATAGCGTTTCTTCCCTTATTTGCACTTTCAGGATGAAATGGGTGTTAGTCGACTTTCAGAGTAATAAATAGAAATAAAAAGAAAATAAGATACCTTTTTTGTTGGACTAAATACATTTTTTGATTAGCTTTCAAAGACAAAGGGGCTCATTTTCAAAGCACTTATACGAAGGCCCCGATGCTCAAAAGTAAATGCGGGGGCTAGAGCTAATCATTGATAACAGCTCTTAACAAGCAGTAATGAGCATTAATTGGCAATAATTTAAATTTACATGCACAACTCGCTAAGTGCACTCTCTAATGAGGTGCACCTAACTTCTAACGCGGGCAGGGAAAAAGGGGCATTCCAAAATGTATGCTTGTAGTTATAGAATATGGCCTATTGTGCCTAAATCTACACGCTGGGGTTTATGCCATGTTTTCGGTGTAAATGAAGACGCATAGTTTTAGGCGCTGAGATATCAACTAAGCATATTCTATATACCGTGCCTAAATCTAGGCGCAGCTTATAGAATACACTTAGTTGACACTGATTTCTGC
Organism: Microcaecilia unicolor; assembly: GCF_901765095.1. Classification (NCBI taxonomy): domain Eukaryota; kingdom Metazoa; phylum Chordata; class Amphibia; order Gymnophiona; family Siphonopidae; genus Microcaecilia; species Microcaecilia unicolor. The sequence continues at coordinate 30,668,333 of NC_044044.1, forward strand.
ACCGATTTTTTTTAGGCACCATATATAGAATCTCCCCCTGTATCTGTGTGTGGTGATATGTTAGCTGTGCCCAAGTAGTTTGGCTGATATTATCTCCTGTTGATGTAGTCTGTGAATATTTTGAGCTAAATATTCAAAAGCTTAATTGAAACTCTCTTTTAACATGTGGATCTCAAGTGTAAACTGGCTGAACGCACTTATATATTTTCAGCCATCTAAGACTACGTGCATAAATTCTTAGCTTGAAGAATATGGTTGAATAGAAAATAACACCCAACAAAACAAGGAAAAAACACCTACGGAGAAGCAAGAGCAACTGGAGTAGTAGGGAAGGGATGTAGGCCAACCAAACAGACAGATCTCCAGAGATTGATTGTAGTGAAAAATTTATTGAGAAACCAGGTACAATGGACTCGACACGGTCTGTGTTTCAACGATAAAATTGCCTGCTTTAGGAGTCAATTATCTAAAACGTACACAATCACAAAAACATAAAATAAATACTGACAGAAAAGATATATAAAAAATATCACGGAATTGTATATATTTTTGGTAAAAGGAGTTGAAAAACGTGAGACTTGATCATTAAGAGAGGAGGTATTTAGTAAAAGCCCAGAACACAAATTTGAGTTGTGTATATAGTCCATTTGGGGTTATGTTTGAATCTGTGGCATGTACATTAATTTTTGAAAAATAACATATAGCTAGCATCCCATTAATCTACTTCACTTATGTTATCATTTTAGAATGATTAATGTTACAGATGTGCATTTCACCACATAACCAAACAACTCACTTGGTACCGTGTGTTTGAAAATTAGGTTGTTTAGTGCTTCTTCAATGTAAGCACATCACTTTGCACTTAGGTGCATCCCTGGAAATTTAACTCATTTGCCCCTCCATCCTACTAATTTTACTAACCCTTTTTCTTTCTTACCCATCTTTCTCAGTCTTACCCACTGTTAATATTTATTTTCTTTTTTTATCCATTACTCATGGAGGAGTAGCCTGAGCAGTGGGTTGAGCATAAGAGGAGCCTGGCTCAAATCCCACTGCAGTTCCTTGTGACCCTTGGCAAGTCACTTAAACCTCCATTGCCTCACATACAAACTTAGGGCACTTTTACTAAACTGCGGCAAAAAAAGTGGCCTTAGCGCACGTGGCCTTAACACGTGTTTTTCCCATGTATTAAGGCCATTTTTACCGCTGCCATAAAAATTGCCTTTGTGTACTTTTTAGGGCTGCAGATCTAGGGTAATGATATCAAGATTAATTAATTTAATGTTTAACTTGGAAAAAATGTAATTTGCAGTTAACAGTGGGGCGCTTATTTACCTGGTCCCCTGCTCTTGTGCCAGGCCTGCTGCTTATGCGGTTCTGAATGGTGGCATCTGTGTCAGCGGCAAGCAGAAGGCTGTTTTCCGGACCCAGGAATAGGACATTACATCAGAATTTGATGTAACTTCCCCTTTCTGGGTCCTTCTGTCTCCTGCTGACGCCGCAGCCGCCATTCAGACCCAGAGAAGCAGTGGGCTTCTTGCCAGGTACTTGTGACCTGGATTGACCACTGTTGGAAACAGGATACTGGGCTTGATGGACCTTCAGTCTGTCCCATTATGGCAACGTTTATGTTCTTATGGGCCTGGCACAGGAGCAGGAGACCTGTAAGCTTAAAACTACTTTCAGGAAAGTGACCAGGAAGACTGGGAAAAGAATGGTAAGGTTCAAAATGTAATGACAATACTTATATTTCAGGATTCTCAGCAGTCTTAAGGATGCTCCCAGGAGACATATTTTATTTTTAATTGCATTTGTATCCTGTGCTTTCCCACTCATGGCAGGCTCATGCGGCTTACATGGGGCAATGGAGGGTTAAGTTACTTGCCCAGAGTCACAAGGAGCGCTGCCTGTGCCTGCAGTGGGAATTGAACCCAGTTTCCCAGGACCAAAGTCCACCACTCTAACCACTAGGCCACTCCTCCACTTTGAGAATCTTTGAGCCCTGTTTTTGAATTTCACATTAGATTATTTTTATTCGTCAAAGTTGAGAAATATCTCCCTACCTATGTTTTTCTAAATCGTCAGGCAGAGGGAACACATGCAAAAGAGACTTTGTTTAGGTTTTGCTGTTTGGCAAAGCAGTCAGGCTTCAGTGTGTCATTTTTTTTCTATGCAGTTATATCTGGAAACCATATCTCCTTGTGTGTATGCAGAAGGAGCTGTTTAGTTTTCATTACAAACTCACGGTCTTTATGGACAAGTTCAATGGCACAGATTCATGGCTTCTGTGTAATTAGTCTTACATAGATGCAGAATTTTCCCGTAGTTTATTTCTGCTCAAAATAACTAACTTCTTTCTAAAGTCTTAGCTTTCAGATACTACTACTACTTAACATTTCTAAAGCGCTACTAGGGTTATGCAGCGCTGTACAATTTAACATAGAAGGACAGTCCCTGCTCAAAGAGCTTACAATCTAAAGGACATGTGAACAGTCAGTCTGATAGGGGCAGTCAAATTGGGGCAGTCTGGATTTCCTGAAAGAGTTAGGTGCCGAACGCAGCATTGAAGAGGAAATAGCTCTAGAACTCGTCGCCAGAGGATGTGGTAACAGTGGTTAGCGTGCCTGGGTTTAAACACAGTTGATGTTGCATGTGGCAGAGAGATCTCAGTCATAACCTGCAATAGTTTTTTTAGAGGGCTCCTTTTACAAAGCGACACTACCAATTAGCATGAGCTGAATGCGAAGAAGTCCATTCATGTCCCATGAGGATCCTCACATTCAGCACATGCCAATCGGTAGCGTCACTTCGTAAAAGGAGCCCTTAATATTTAGTATTGTTACAAACTTTTATGCCTAATTTCAAAATTTGATTGTGTTTTGTCATATTTTCTTTAAAAATGTATTTTTCCAGTAGCTTTACTGTCCAAAATAGAGTATACATTAATCATGATTAATCATTGATGTGAAGCGTGATTATTCATGAGTACATTTTTTTGTCTTCCTGCAGCCCTAGTATTTTTGTATTTAATGGCCATGCACTAATATTGACATTATTATTATTATTTATTTATTTATTGCACTTGTATCCCACATTTTCCCACCTATTTGCAGGCTCAATGTGGCTTACAGAGCACTGTCATGGCATAGCCATGTCAGGTTACATCATACAATTGGTGTTACAAGAAGTTCAAGAAGGCAAAAGGATTTGTTCAAGCATTAGTAGGAAAGTATATTCTGAGTAAAGTTGTAAAGGTGTTATATTATAGTTGGATAGGTGTTGTATTATAGCTAGTTAAGGGTTCTCGTGGTAGGCTTTGTTAAAGAGGTAAGTCTTCAAGGCTTTGTGGAAGTTAGTTAATTCGTTGATCTTTCTCAGGTGAATTGGGAGCGAATTCCATAGGTGCGTGCTCAAGTAGGAGAAGCTGTTTGAGTGAGTTAATTTGTATTTTAGACCTGTGCAGCTGGGGAAGTGTAGGTTGAGATAGGTGCGGGATGATTTCTTAGCATTTCTTGATGGTAGGTCAGTGAGGTCTAGCATGTAGATCGAGGCATCTCCATAAATGATTTTATGAACAATCGTGCAAATCTTGAATGTGGTATGTTCTTTAAGTGGTAGCCAGTGTAAATTCTTTCTTAGGGGTTTTGCACTTTCATATTTTGTTTTCCCAAATATGAGTCTGGCTGCGGTATTTTGGGCTGTTTGAAGTTTTTTGATGGTTTGTTCTTTGCAGCCGGCGTAAAGTGAGTTGCAATAGTCCAGGTGGCTTAGTACCATTGACTGTACCAGGTTCCGAAAAATAGCCCATGGGAAGTAAGTATTTACTCTTTTGAGCTTCCACATGGAGTGGAACATTAGCACGTGTCAGGACTTATCGCCACCCATTTTGTAGGCAGTAATGGCTCACGCAGTATTCCTGTACTAACCAGTTAATTAACCCAGAGATGCCCACTCTTCACCCCTCCAAAGAAATAGAAAATATTTTTTAGCACATGGTTAGCACACACTAATGAGGGTCTACAATCTAAGGGGCCCTTTAACTAAGCTGTATCAGGTGCTAACTCACAGCTAACACAGCTCAAAAGTGGCATATCCGCAGGAGGCGCTCAGGCATGCTGCGGTTAACTGCCAAAGTGGACAGGGAAATACCTAGTACTGAAAAAAGCACAAGTCAGATCCAGATAGATACATTTTCTTTCTTCCCCCTTCATCTGCTTCAGTCTCATGTTCAGATAAGGGAGAGGGGACCCCAGCAATTCTGCTGCTCCTGCAGCTGTTTGCTTGGTGAGCCACTTTTTCAGCTGACACACTTCCTGATTCAGCAGACAAGAACAGCTGTTTGCCCTCTAGCTGAATGGGCTGTCCAAAGCTGGAGCCCTGCTGACAGTGCTGGCATTACAGTGGGGCAGGCTTGTCTGCACAGCCATTTTAGTAGCTGACATTCTGAAATTTGTCTCAATCACATTGAGGAGATAAGTAAAAGTGGTTAGTCCAACCCGAGCAATAATTAAAATTGTTTTAGCACTATGTAAGAGCCTTTAAGGATTAAAACCTCTTAAATCTGGAAATTGTATTGCGTAACCTCCTTAGCTGCCGTTGTAGTTTGAGGTATTTGTTAAACTTTATTTTGTTTGTTGATAGGTCAGGCAAACAGTTCATAAACTTGTGTCTTCTAGGGGGCAGAGTCCACAGCAGAGCAGGAAGAGGAATGTTAAGCTCGCTCCGTGTTCTCAGACCTGCAGTCCAGTCTTGGCCCAGAATGCACACCACTGCTTCCCAAGGAGTCCTGGCAGATAAAGTGGCCTTGGTCACAGCCTCCACAGATGGGTAATTAATAGTACTTTCTGTAGAGGGGGTCTGGGGGCGGGGCAGAGGCAGACCTTGCAGCAATCTACCGGAATGAAGAATCTGTTTTAAACTGGGCTGGAGGAAGTCTCCCTGATTTATTCAAGCTGGCAACTGTTCCTGAAGAAGGGATATCAAAACCGAGTCCTGCATTAGACAGCATTTGCCACTTTTCAGATAAGTTCAGCAGACTTTGTTTAGTACTAATTATTTATATATGTTCTTTAAATGGACTATGAATGCACATATATGAGAAACACTTCATTTTATAGGGTTTATTTGTGTTAATACACTTTATTATAATGATGTGCATTTGTTGGGCATAATTTGTGAGCCATTTCTAAGGTATATGCAGTATTTCAGCCCATAACACACACTCAGAATGTGTGGGACTGAAGACATCTAATATATCATTTAATTGTTATTTTGTTTTCATATACAAGCTCGGTTACTGTTATATTGTTGCATGTGCTACATTGGTGAGTTTTGCATATTGAGGACAAGGGTGGTGGCAGAATCATGTTCTGCTTATGACCCCTGTTTAAGTTAATCCATTATGAAAGAAAAGGGGTGTATCTGCAGGCTTACAAGTAAGGAGGAAGTATCATGCTCGGAGACTACTGGCTTGTAGTTTATCACATGGGAGTGAATAAGGCACAGAGGGATATGTAGAGAATCTGACACTTAACAGTGCTGTGTAGAACCAGGACTAGTTCCAGTGGGTGTATCTGACTTCAGAACACAGCCAGTACAGCTCAGTCCTGTCCAGTAGTTCTCCTGGCTATTCCCATTGCTGAGACTGCATCCATAGAGCTGTATCAGTACACCTTAGTTATGTCCTGCCACACCATCTACTATTTTCACACATGTGGATCTCAACCCCTAATATCTTGACACAGGAACGCCAGTGCTCAAAGCTTCCTTGCTAAATTCAGTCTTACCTCTCAGGTCTGCCAGTTCTGCTTGCTGACTTTGGCTCCTCTGTGTATGATTTTCCAGGATTGGTCTTGCCATCGCACGTCGCCTGGCACAGGACGGTGCTAAAGTAATGCTGAGCAGCAGAAAGCAGGAGAACGTGGAAAAGACCGTGGCACAGCTCAGAGCAGAGAATCTAAATGTCAAAGGCACTGTCTGTCATGTTGGCAAGGAGAAGGACAGAGAAGGACTGGTAATAAAGGTGAGAGTCCTGCTCTATTAAGAGCCGCTGCCAGGATTTCCTCTGACGTGCACGGGGTGGGGGGAGGGGGTACTGACACATTTTTCCCTGGCAGGTGTGCTGGAGCCATTTCATAATTTTGATTGCAAGGGCCCTGTACTCCGGAGCATATCTTGGTGATCTCTCTCGCACCTTAGCAGAAACATTGGCTCTTTCCTTTGGATGGGGGGGATTCATTTAGCATTTTTCTTGTCTTGGATTTTTAACATACCTACTCCTCTTTCTCTTGTGGTTTTCCAACAGTAGCCCGTCCATCCATCACACCCTTTTTCACCACTAGGACCCAGCCTTGCCTCAGAGAGGTCTCTTTCTCAACTTTACACATACACACAGTCAGGCTGGTATTAGACATGCTGGGCCCTAGGAAAGAAGTTTGCAAGGGGGCCCCAAAACTGCCCGCAGGCTATGCTGCTTTTAGTTTTAGGCAAGCTTGGGGCTCCTTCTGTCATGGAGGCCCAGGGCAAGTTCCCTGGTTGCACTTCCTCTCCCCCACGCTAGCCCTGCACACAGCACAGTACCAGCAATAGGGCCTAAGTGTGTCCTAAAGACACTTACTCCCTTATCTGTCCCCCCACACAAAACACACAAATTCATGGGGGGGAGGGGGGAGAATTCTGTCCCCTTGATTATTCAATAGTAATTTTCTCCATCTTTCCTAAGTAATGACTTCCTTGATTGGCTGCTACATTTGTTTGTTGGTTTTGGTTTTTTAGGCTGTGGAAGAGTATGGTGGGATTGATATTCTAGTCTGCAATGCTGCAGTCAATCCCTATTTTGGAAACATGCTAGATTCAACGGAAGAGGTCTGGGACAAGGTAATAGCTCTCCCCAGCTTGCTCCCATTCACCCATCATCTCAGTATCTTTCTCAAACACTGTGGATCGTATTCAAAAGTGACTTTCTTATGTTTACTGGGTCTGAACTTTTGGGTGTACATAGTTGAGCTGTTAGGCTTGGAGTGGTTTGGAAAAAATACAGTTGAGTTGTTGGGCTTGAGGCGGTGTGAAAAATGTAATATTGAATTACTGGGTTTGGGGGCAGTGTGGATAAATGATTGGTTGAGCTGCCTTACTTGAGGTGGTATAAGGTTGAGTTGTCAGACAGAGTGGTGTGGAAAGTGAATGGTTGAATTGCTAGACTTGGAATGGGGTGGAAAATGTATGACTGATTTGCCAGGCTTGCTTGGGGAGAAAAGGTGAGTTTCTGGTTTGGGGTAGTGTAGGTGAGAGAGGATAGAGCAGCAAGTTTGTTCTTTTGTGGAGTTGTTTCTTCTGACCTGTATTTACAGATACTGGATGTGAATGTAAAGGCCACTTTCTTGCTGGTGAAGAAGGTGGTTCCACACATGGAGAAGCGTGGGTAAGGGGACCCGTGACAAATTCAATCTGAGTGGGAAACCACCACTCTCTTCTCTATCCCATTCATGCAATTTTCCTTCCTGCACTGTCTGTTCTTTTCTCTTCCTTCCACTGTCCTCTTACCCTGCCAAATGTGTCATCACCATCTCATTGCTTTCCAGTTGTTCTAACAAAGCACAATTAATTTGGGCAATCATTTATCAGGGTTTGCCAGAATATAGCTCCACCCTCTTCCTCTGCAGTTATATGTATTTCTATAAATGAGATAGAGTTAATATAAAATGTAATAAATGAAAATAAATTAAATAGAGACAAATCATAGATTTCCAGAGAGGAATCGTGTGCTGTTTTCTGCTTTAAAGTTTGGGTACGCTCCACTCCTTCCAAACCCCTAACAACATCTGCACAATCTCTGCAATTAAATTTATGCTAACATTTTTACCAAACAACTCAGTCAAGCTTTATTACGCTGTGCAAAAATATTAAGGACACAGTAATGTCCGACTGTGGCCCCCAAATCCCATTGCGTACTGGCCCTTTTACTTTGGACTGGTTAGCTTGGGGGATTTCCTGTCCCCTGAACCCAGCAAACTTCCTCAGGCCATACTCCCAATAAATGCTCATCAGGAACCACCCTCTCCATCTCCACCACCACAACTGAAGCCCTCTTCACCCAAAGTAAAAGCACAGCTTAGTACAGGAATTTTTGGGCTACAACATGTATGCTAATATTGTAACATCTAGTCCAATGGAGGTATTACATTTTGTGTTTGCTGGGCTTGTAGGAAATAGTGGGAGTACCTGCATGCCACCATCATAGGCCTAGTGAAACCTATTAGCATTTAACACTCCATTAGTGACAAGCAGGTCGTTTTAGTGCTTAAACATTAGTGTGATAGGGGTACTATTTTAACATACACATTAAAGCCTGTCTGCATCTCTAGTGGAATTAGAAAAAAGGGAAAGGTTTCCAAAATGATTACAGGGATGGAATTCCTCTCATATGACGAAAGGTGAAAAAAGTTAGGGTTGTTCAACTTGGAGAAGAGACAGCTGAAGGGAGATACGAAATCCTGAGTGGAGCGGAGCACGTAGACGTGAATTGTTTGTTTACTCTTTCCAAAAGTACAAGGATTAAGGGCCATGAAATGAAATTAGTAAGTATATTTAAAACAAACAGGAGAAAATATTTTTTCACTTAATGTATAGTTAAGCTCTAGAACTCATTGCCGGAGGATATGGTGAAAGCTGTTAATGTAGCAGAGTTTAAAAAAGATTTGGACAAATTCCTGGAGGAAAAGTCCATAAAGCGTTGAAGGTAGACCTGAGGAGAGCCACTGCTTATCCCTGGGGGTAAGTAGCATTGAATCTTGCTACCTTTTGAGACTCTGCTATATGCTTGTGACCTAGATTGGCAACTGTTTTTAAATGAGATACTGGGCTTGATTGACCTTTGGTCTGACCCAGTATAGCAACTCATTGTATGCTATTTTTAAAGTGTGCAAAACAGTCTTAATATATGCTATGGATCAATTGCGGTATATCAAGCGCTGAAAATAAATAAACAAATCTTATTGCATTTTTTCCTACGTGTTTTCCTGAAGCTGCTCTCTCATTGCAGGGGTGGATCTATCGTCATCGTATCATCCTTAGCTGCTTACTCTCCTTACCCAGTAAGTTCCATTTGCTTATCCTTTTTCTGTAATGCTCCCCAGTCGGTTTGTACTGTAGGGCAACATGCGCAGCTTAGTGTGTAATAGACCAACCGATCCACTGGAGGGCTCTAGAATGGTCTTAGCATGGGCGGTTGCTTAGCCCGCAATCACCGCTTTCAAACTCTGGTCTTAAAAATAAACATCTTGCATTTGTGCTTACGGCATTATACCCACAAAAATGTTTTAATTTGTTTTAATGATGGAAGGATAGCGGTGATCATCAAATGAAGAGACAAAGCTTTCAGGGAGTCAAACTCAGTACATTCACAATTTATTGATGAAATAACACTGACCTGACATGGCCGTGTTTCAGCATTTATTGCTTGCACATGGGGTCTGTGTGTTTCAAAAACTGTGCTTATCCATCGTTCTAGCAACAGCAGCAGTATTTCTGTTTGGCAGAAGAAAGCTCAAGAGTGACAGTGATTTTATGTAGTCTGTGAATATTTTGAGCTAAATATTCAAAAGCTTAATTGAAACTCTCTTTTAACATGTGGATCTCAAGTGTAAACTGGCTGAACGCACTTATATATTTTCAGCCATCTAAGACTACGTGCATAAATTCTTAGCTTGAAGAATATGGTTGAATAGAAAATAACACCCAACAAAACAAGGAAAAAACATCTATGGAGAAGCAAGAGCAACTGGAGTAGTAGGGAAGGGATGTAGGCCAACCAAACAGACAGATCTCCAGAGATTGATTGTAGTGAAACATTTATTGAGAAACCATAGATCCCGACATAAATAATATATGCTGAAACCCTGTGGCAAGAGAAAAGAAGGACATCCTGTGCTGGAGCCAAAAACTGCCACCATGGGTGGTGAAGAGGAGGTAATGCCATGGCCATGTCGAGGAAATGAGCAAATTGTGCTGCTGGGTTTGTTTATTTTGTCCTTCATCTTTTTCTCTCTCTTTTTATTTCTCCCTCCTCTTTTCTTTTTGTCTATTTCTTTCTTCTCTGTCTTCATTGTTTCCACCCTTCTGTTTCTCACGTTGGTAACACTGCTTTCTCCTTTCTCTCTTCGTTCTTCCCTGCCTCCTTGTCTCTCTTCATTTTTCTCTTTTCCTCTGGATTTTTCAGTCTCTTGGGCCCTATAGTGTGAGTAAGACGGCTCTCGTTGGCCTGACCAAAGCTTTTGTTCCTGAGCTGGCTCTTATGAATATCCGGATAAACTGCCTGGCACCTGGACTCATCAAGACCAAGTTTAGCTCTATGGTGAGTAGTACTGCAATACCTTTCTTCATGTCTGAGGGGAGGTGTGTTTCCCTTTGTGTTTTATCTCCTTCCAAACACAAATGTCTGTCTTCCAGATGTGGCAGAACGAGAGCATTGAGAAGCAGTTGTTGGCAGTCCTGGGTACGCACAGGTATGCATCTGTTGCTTGACTTTTAGCAGAGCATGTCCATCAGAGTTCAGCAGCATCAGAGCAGCAGGTGATGTCACATCCTCTATTTAACTGAAGGGGTGGACAGTCAAGGCAGTTTCATATATTCTGCCATTGTGCTGGCACAGAACAAACACACCATCCCCCAGAAGAAAACCCTCTCGAAAATATTAGTACCTGGAGATTCAAAGTTGCTTAGGCAGAGAGTTTCCAGATTCATCAATTCCAAAGCAAGCTTCACAACCCATCTTTTCACATCTAGTTTTCCTATGGTTTCTGTTCATCCGCACATTATTTTTGTACAATTTTATATGTATTTGTTCTAAGACACACCAGACAAGGGTGGCATATCGATACAGAACAGATAAATAAGATCCTTCCAAAAGGATGACTTTGTCACATGTATAGTTGCTCAAGTCAATGAGAATGTGCTAACCTTTTTTGTCAACAAATCAATAAAAGAAAAAATTCATTATCAAAACCACTTTCCTGTAATGTAGGCAAGATATACTGTCGATTTATTCAAAACCTTTTAAACACAGAGGCAGACAGTGAAAGCTAAATAAAGGAGGAAAAAGCCTCAGAGCCCCACCTTCTTTACAGAAAAGATAGGATGTAATGGGTGGTTAGCTCATTGGCATAAGAAAACCTCGTGTTGACCGTTCTGGCTTTATGCAATGTAATAAACAATTTACTGGTAACCCCAAATCAAGTGTGACTTATCTTTTAAATAACGTGTATGTTGACTAACCTTTTTTGTAACAATTTGATTTGGGTGGTAAAAATCCAATGAAATACAAACATTATTTTGCTGGAAATTTTGACAAGAATAAAAACCAGCAGTTAGACAGTTTAAGTGCTGGCAGTGTAACATCAGCTGTTATGACCTCTGCACTGTCATTGTTGTTTGTTTCACTCAGAATTGGAGAGGCACAGGAATGTGCTGGGATAGCCTCTTTCCTCTGTTCACCAGACGCTGCGTACATCAATGGGGAGACAATTGTGGTCGCAGGAGGGTCCCGGTCCCGTCTCTGAAGATCAAAAATCTGAAAGGAAAAGAAGCTAGCACACTTTGAATACTTTAAAACTTCTTTTGTGTGAACATTTCACCAAGCAAAGAAGCGCCTCCTTTAAACCATGGCCTGTTGCGATGTGCCTTTGGGACAGAGTGGAGGAGACCAACTTTACCAAGTTAATAAATGATAATGTGATTCCATGATTTTCCCTCTTTGCTGTGATTCTTTTTCATAAGTGGACTTTGCTAGAATAGTGGGAATAGAGGCGTA